>NC_136423.1:14432500-14990000 GCF_052625555.1 Lactuca saligna | reverse complement strand
GTCTATACAGGGAGTTTAAGGAAGCGGCCTATAAAATGACCGCAATTGGGTATCCACTCTTACCAACCGCTCTCTTGACTAGTGGATGGTTGTTTTTCCGAATAGGTTTGATATGACTCTAAACTCTCATTAAAAGTATAATGAATTATAAAGTCACTAAACCAGTTTCTAAAAATCCCACTCTTAGTTACTTTAAGAAAAATATGAAGTTGATGCTAATGCATGAAATTACACATTGCACCTTATTGGCCATTAGTGGAGCGTGTGTGGTTAACCGACACACTAATATGAGACTAATATTGTCGGCAATGGTGTCTCGTAAACTATTATTGATTAATAGAGTGTGCGTGGTTAACCAGAACATTAACGAGATGATAAATGACATCGAGAGTACCAAGCTAATTTGCATGGTTATTCACATCTCGTTTGTGATCTTCGACATCCCAGTCACAATAGTGAGAGCATAATCAAGATTAAAGATGTCATTGAATAGTTCAATAAATCTCAAAAGATCTAGGAGTTTCATTAGATTAAAATTGGTAATTTCTTACCTACCTAAAATAGATTTGAATTTGATTATGGCATCTCTCTTCAGAATTTGGATCCTATCCATAATTTGAATTTTTGGGTTAGTAATTAAGGATTAAAATCAACTAATTTGAATTCTCTATTCTCACTTTATAGATGTGAAGTTCAAACATCAATGGTCTTCCTCGTCCTTCTGGAAATGTTTTTCCTTCTGAAGATGATCTTCCACATGTTGATCAAGGTGAAAGAATGTTACCTTCTTGAAGCAATGGTGGAACGGGAAATCATGCTTCTCCAACTCTTCTTCCACCTCCTCCAGTGATTCTCCCTTACCCAAGTTTTCTTCAAATTGAAAAGTTCAAAGTTACCCAAGCCCTATTGGCATGTAAACATGAAGATGGAGATTATGTGTATGGAGATTATGTGCGTGCACATGTTATCAAAATGAAGTCGCACATTGACAGATTGGGAGTTTTGGGTGCCGTTTTCCCAAGGGAGCTGACCATTGATTTGGTTCTTCAATCGCTACCTGAGTCATATAGTCAATTTGTTAAGGACTACTATATGACATACCACGACGTGACCCTTATTAATTTAACTTATTTGCTAATTGATGTTGAAGCAACAATGCTTTGGCGCATTGGTCAAGCAAATTTTTTTGGAGAATATTTTTCCCAAAGTTCCATGGACATTGGTGATTGTAATGGTGATAGTCCAGAAATGGTTTCTCCTCCTAAGGGAGAGAAATCGGCCAAGGTCAAAAAGTTTGACCATAAAAGAAAGGCCAAGTCTGAGATAGTTTCACGTGTCACTCCTGAAGAGTCCATATGTCTCTATTGCCAATTGAAGGGGCATTGGAAGTGAAGCTATCCAGACTACCTGAGAGATCTTAGAGATGGTAAAGTCAAATTGTATGACTCTACTTAAGGTACATTCATTATATAACTTTATTAAGTTCCTGTTCATAGTTTCTTAGAACACGATGTGTAATTTTCATTTTGATGTTTTGCAGAATCTAAGAAAATGAAGGAAGATCAAGAGGAAGTAAAGGCTAATTTTGATCTACAAAAATGGATTTCAGTCGCATGGTTCGATGATCAGATTTTTGAGCTGCTACTTAGGAGTTATGATAGACTGCATAGGGATATCTAGAAACATATTTTTCATATGTATTTGCATTGTAAGGACAAGTTTTCTGCATTTTATCAATAAAGTAAAATTTGGTTTTATCTTACTTGCTTTATGATTACTTGTAATGGCATTTATGAAAATTGGTGTTTATATTTCTATTATTAACAATGTTGGAAATGGAACTGGTTCTTACTTATATCGCTTGTGATAGTGTTATAATTTACTAAGTGAGGAAGGATTCTCATCACCCAAGTTTCAATTGGACAAAAACTTGGAGTCATGTGATTTGGATTGTGTGATGTATGAGAATCTTGATCTTTGGTAAATTGAGACTAATTCCTTGTTCACATGTATATGTGAGTCAAATAAAGGATTAAAGGATCTAGTACAAATTGATGTGAATTGGTCAGATCCACTACAAAGGACGATAAATTCTATTCGTCATGATTTACTGTTGATTCAGTTAATATGGTTATGCTTACAAGTTTAAGTGTAATTTTGATACCTTGGAAAGTTTGAAAGTATAGCAGAACGAGAAGAATCCAT
This sequence comes from Lactuca saligna, assembly GCF_052625555.1. Taxonomy (NCBI): domain Eukaryota; kingdom Viridiplantae; phylum Streptophyta; class Magnoliopsida; order Asterales; family Asteraceae; genus Lactuca; species Lactuca saligna. The sequence continues at coordinate 14,987,795 of NC_136423.1, read as the reverse complement.
TGGACAGAAAGATAAAAGTTTCTCCAAACTGAAGGGAAAGAGAGTACTTTAGTATCATGTTTTATGATCATCATAATGATTATGGAACCACGTCACAATTGATCCTCTAAGAACACCTTAGTGCATTTATATGACTAATAATGAGGAATCAGGTATTGTTGAAATGGTTAAATCAAGAAGATTAGTCATATTTCGTTCCAAAATCGAGTTTTAGAATTATACTCTAGTTACTCCAAGTTGTACCTTGAGTAACATGTTCTAAGTAGGTTTACAACACCTCATGAAATGTGGAGTAGAAATGTTATCTTTCTCTAGCACATTTGAAATTGGTAGTTTTGATGTTTTGATTAAAACAAAGAACAACTAAGACCAATTATATGAAGTGTTTTCTTGATAATAACCGACACTAAGTCTTGAATATTTGTTTGTCAAGGAATGATCCTTGACAGATAATCTTATATATCAAGAGGTCAGTGGGAGTCTTGTTGATCTTGAAAAATTTCAGGAGATAAACCTTTAATTAATCACTAGCACACGACCTAAGGTTGTTAACCTATCATGTTGACACATTCTTGTTTCTGTTCTCATTCTAGTTAAGTTGACTGTGCATGTGAGTTCCATGAGTTCTCATTTAATCGCATAAGTCAAAGTACATTGATCAGTGAAAGTACATTGATGGGTGAATAACTTGGAAGCACTGGTAGACCCTTGTGTTGTCGGATGACAAGAAATTAAGATTAAGCGAGTTCAGTCCATATGAGTTTAAATTTGTCATAAACCTTGTCTTATGATAGTGGTTGAAAATGACGAATTCACATGGATAGGAAAACATACACCATAAAATCTAAGTGACAAGAGGTTTTTCTCTACTTCATGAAAATGATTGAGAGGAAACACTTTCATGAGTATTTTTAAAGGATTAGAGTAGGTAGTTGTGGTAATTGCATTCTCAAATTCGAATATGATTACGACACCCCTTTTCATAGTTTGAATTGTGAGAAATGGAAAATAGTTTGAACATTCGGAGCTTATTGCTATAAGTTCTGAAGGGTTTAGACACACACATAAGCTATCTAATAAAATGTGTATGAGCTTGAGAAGTCTAGATAAAGACTTATCGAAGCGCCACGTATCAGAAATCTGAACTTTGGTAAGAAAGTCAATAGGTATTGATGTCTCGAAGTCCAGCTGATTTTTGGGTACATGTCAAAGCTAGTGGAAGCAGAATTGTTATGCTGGTAAGAACATAATTATTATGCTAGTGGGAACATGATTATTATGTAAGGTGTTGCAATTTAGCAATGCTATTTATAGGAAACAAAGTTCTAAATTTGCAAAGTTGCAGAATTTGGAAATTGTTTCGCTATAGCAAGGCTTAAGGGAGAGGGCATTAATACTTCATTTCAAATCTAAAAGTTTAGATTGAAGCTTTAATGGAACTTAGTCATGAACATATACGAATATCGTGTTGAAGTGATTCAACATAGTGAATTCAATATATGGAAATATTATAACAATAGATTGATCAGGTATCATGCCTTTATGTAAGACATTATGAATCAAATCCCATATGCTTCAGATATAGGATCGATTGCATATGCTATAATATCCACTCGTTCTGATTTTCCAAATGCCTATGGCATTAAGAGGGAAAAAAAACTGGAACCAGATATGACTAAAGTTGTTAAACAACTGTCAAGGACAATCTAAGGTTTACTAAAGATTGATTGATTGTGGATAGTTGGAAGTATTGTATTAATTTGGGCAGACCATATTGACATGTTCTGAATAGAGGTAACTCTTGTTCATAATTGATAGTCATATGGAAATATGAAAATGTTTCCATTATGGGAGTTGGATATTGAGATCTTTGTGTGAGTTAGTAACTTTAATGCAAGAAGGGTGTTCAAGGAATGCTCTTTGAATGTGAGACTTCATTTTCATGGAATTGTTTTTTTGGTAACCAATATACGATGGAATGCTTTGTAATATCATTTGCAAAGTCTCTGTGATTTTGGTGCTTTAACATTACAACATGATCATTGCATGTAAACATAGTGTGTATGCTTGGAGCATGGGATGACTATTGTTTTAATTCAAGTATTAAGTTGATTACTCGAAACATTATATGATGAATAAAGTCTAATTAATATGGTGATTAAATAATAAGTGTTTTATTTATATTCAAAAGTTTTGAGATCATAGTTAATTAGATTATTCTTGTGTTTCACTACGCATGTTTTACTTCCCGAATAACTGGGTTATTCAAACATCCACAGTCGATCATATTGTTGGAAGTAAGTAGTGAATTAAGACTATCATGAATCCGAATGTAGATTGTCTAAGAGCTTAGACATGAAAAATGTTTGATGTAGTGTTCATGAGTACTCCTGAAATAGGAATTTGAGTATTGGATTAACCCACGCTCAGTGCATTACTACATGGGTTTTATCACGAGTAATTCTGAGATGATAACATCTTATATTCTTGAAACATATACATATGAGTTGTACTTTATGAGTCGGTTGTGCATTGATAATACGTAAACGCATTAGTAACTTGATGTTACAAAATGTATTGGTGTGTATGATTTGATGAGTGAATAGTACAAGCATATGAGTCGAAGTTTATTCGTTCATTTTACCCTAAATAGGATAAAAGTGATATATGTGGGCCCCTCGATGATTTAATGATGACATCTTAAGAGCTTGGCCAAGCCTAGACTAAGTTGATGTGTTCGATGGTAGTATGAGTCAGTCGTCATAAATCGGAAATCAGGAAACAAATCTTGGACAGAGATTAATTATAATCCATGTCTCATGTCCATACGATATGTTGTAGAATGGTGGGATATTTGATCACTTATCTAAAGGACACGTAACTAACTAGATCAGAGTTCGACATCGGCTTTTGAGAGCTATGATTACTAATCAGATTTTGAAGTCCTACTTGTAGTTATAGTTATTAGACTTATCCAAGTGGGAGACTGTTGGATTAAGTGTCTAATCCATAACTATAATTGGTATGTACTTGATTTGATAGTAGCATGGTCCTTTTGGGTTGCCTTCACACTAGCAACTAGATAGGATGACTACTAGAGAGAGGCTTATTTTATTATTTAGAATAATAAATTAGTGCATAAATATGATATATTGATATATTATAAGAATAATATATTAATTATAAATCATATTGTTAATAAGTATTTAATCAAAATTTAATTTGGAATTAATTTTGGGATTAAATGAACGGATTGAAAGTGCAGGGGTTGTTTTGTAAATATTTGATAGTTGAGGTTTTGGTCCATTGGATCACCCTTATCAGGGAGGGCCGAAAATCCATAGAAGTTTCTATATATTTTCGTCCAAGCCCTAAGGAAGGGGTCCATGGACTTGCTTAGGCCCTAAGCTAAGGAATTAAGGTTTCCACCTTAAAACCCAAGCTAGCCTCAAGTATAAATAGAGCCCCTTGGCTCTTGAATTCGGTCACACTATGGAAACCCTAGAAGAGCTGAATTTTTAAGCAAGTCACTCTTCTTTCCTCTCTCTCATATTCATCCTCTTGCCCTAGTGTGTTTGTGAGCCATTAGAGGTACTACGCTTGTGGTACTTGTTCTCAAAAGCAAGGATCTTCAAGAATGGGTTGTTATTTTATATATATCAACAAAGGTACGTGTTCTAATCTTTCTTATGTAGATTTCGAAATATTAGATGCACATTAGGGTTTTCTATTTTGTGTTCAAGGCTTGTATGGTTAATAGAGAAAACATAGATCTAATCCAGGGTTGCATGCACACATAGGATTGTTCGTATAAAACCCGTCACAAAATACATTTCTTCGGAAATGATTTGATAATATCTTTATCTTATTTTTTGGGAACAAATTTTGCAATATTATTCTTTAAAATGGATAATCTGATTTTTAAATAAGCATAAATAAATTTTTTAAAATGACCGTGAATTTGGGGATGTCACAATAAGAGTTCATAGCTGGTATAGGCTTCCCCCAGGATGACACCAAGTCCGTAACCTCACAAAAAACAAAGCTTGCAACAAAAAAAGTCATGCAGAAGGAGATAAAGCCACCCAAAGATGATGACCAAACAACCAAAACCGGATAATGGAAGAAATTGAAAATCATCTTATGGAAGACGACCAACCCAGAAACAACCAATCACGGCTCACACACGAGTACGAACGCTGGAAAGCTTGCAGACTCATGCCGCCGAGGGATACAAGCCTAGGAGGAACAAGAAGAATAATTTGTCCTAATGACCTAGGAGCCTCATAGCCCAAGCCAATAGCCTTGGATCGAGGGGGATCAAGGGAAAGCGCTATGTGATCAAACTCCTAACGGATAATCACACCCCAACTAGTCAGCCCAAGAGCTAAACCTAGAATAGCCAAAACCGTCGGACTTCCGATAATTATTTGACAATGTAGATGCATCCAAGGCACCAAAAAACATGCAATGAAAAGAAAATTTGTTGCGAACAAGTATCAACATACTTTCGTTCGAATGGAAAATAAGAACAAACTGATCACTCGTGCCAGCCAACACAAAACCAGTGAGATAAATACAATCATAGGCTTTAAGGGCTCATCGCTTCTCCCTAATTATCATGTCGACAAGGTCAAGAGAGTTGCAACTCCTTATTACGACAAGTAAGAGGCCTTTAAGGATCATAACCTTTCCCTCAAATGCATAATGCCTAAGCTCTTAGACCTCGAGGTGATGATCTCGGTCTTGCTTGGACGGCTAAGGCCGAAGTACAACTCCCATTGGCCTAGGGCTTAGAGCAAATCCCAAAAGAGAAGGCTTGTAGCTAGGAAAGAAGCCCTAACAGAAATGAATGGACCAACCAAAGTTCACACCTACAGACTAGCTAAAGCCTCGAATCACAGAAACCGACCTAAGGGCGAGCGCCAAGGACGTCAAAACAGACGCCCTCCTCCCCTCCCCCCCCCCCCCCCCCAAAAAAAAAAAACTTGTTAAACAAACGATAACGATGACCAATGCCCCCAAGGCCAACACTAGCCTTTGGGGAGAATCTAAACCAAGGTTGGCCAAGACAAATAATATGAGACGACAATAAAGGGGGAAGAAATGCGATGAACTAAAAGCAAACGTAATATAAAAAAAACGCAAAGTACGTATTATTTAACCCGGATAACCCTTGTGATTTTAAAACGACCACACCGGGCTAAAGAAGAAAATTAGACATTGTTTTAAAAATTGTTCAACAAACACCATGAAGATACAAATATTACCCCAAACATCAAAAAACAATAAAGGGTAAAAGCCATCACTTACTGAGGGGTGGAGGAAGGTCCAACGTGAGAAGCGCCACCTTCAGGATGGCCTTCCTCGGAGTCAGTATCATTGCAGATCTGACAAAGGCTCCCTATGTCCAGCTCACCCAGGCGAAGGTAGGAGGCAAAGTCTGTCTCCATGAAAAATTTTATAGCATCATGCATCGCCTGAGCATGCTCTGCAGCAACATCTAGTTCCCTGGAGACAAATTTTCTGGCGGCAACCTGCTCCCGGATCACTTGTTTTCCATTCTCCATGCCGGCTCCATACATTCAATCTTCATCCGTTTCACCCCCAATGCAAACTCAACACTCTCAATGACCTTATCCATCACCCAGACAATGTCTTTCTGAAGCAACCACACCAAATTCTCCTCTGCAACTTCCCTCCTCACAACCTCCGCCTCTAGCTTCTTATTAGAACAATCCGCCTGGTCCTCCAACACCCTCTTCTCTTCCACTAAGACCTCGATACGCTAAGAAAAACATTCCACCGACCCATCCAGGGTAGCCACTTGGTCCTCAAAAGATGCATTCTCCCCCGCCAAAAGATCATAACGCTCCTCGAATGACCGATTCTCCCCTTCTAATTCTAGCAACCTCACCCCAGTTTATCTTGCTCAACCTTAACTGACGCTAGCTCACTAGAACTGGAACCGCCCTAACGAAGGCGAGAGGTAGTCACCGTTAAATACGAACCAACATGCGCACCTACATATAAATGGTTGTTTGAAAGATTAGAGTTAGAAAGAAGCTCTAAGGACTCGATAGTAGCAGGAGGAAAAGCATGGAAACCCCAATCATACGTTGTCGCATGTTGTGAAAGGAGAGACTCCCGAGTTATTCCCCATCCTGGCACATATATGGTCGATGCTGCTGGAGGAGTGGAAGCAGAACCCCCGACAGTACCGTCCCCATTCAAGAGTGGGATCTTGGGGTCCAGAACACCTTCGCGAACAGGTTTTGAGTCAATGCTAGAAACATCCTCACCAAGAGTAGAAGTCTCCACCGACTCTTTTTTGGGTTCACGGGGCAGTTCAGTCCCCCCCCCCCCCCCCCCCCCGCCTTCATCCTCTCCGACTGTTTTAGAGTGTCATCATCAGGGATGTTAACTACCACAACATCCTCTCCCAAAAGGAAATCCACATTACGCCTCTTGAGAAGTCGTTGACCCGAGGAGCTGGACTCTGTAAGCGACGAATCCAGCCTGGAAAGTCATCGTTTGGAAATCGCACGAGCACAACGCTGAGCCATCCCGATCGACGCCTCTTATTCCTCCGTATCGAAAGGTAAGGGATCTTCACGAGAAACACCCCCAAAAGGTGCGTCAACCAACATTTTACCAACTGGAGAACCAGACCTGAGTGCCGAAACAACAAGAGGGCCAGCAAGAGCCAAGGCGCGATCGGGACCGAACAATGGAGGGAGCGTCTCAACCAAGGACACCTCCCGATATTGGCAGGTGCCGTGAAAGCGGCCCCGCCGCACTATCTCAAAGGGAAGGATCCTATTGTGACTTGCAAACAAAAGACAAGCCAGCATAGTCCACATAATACATAAGCAAACATGAGAAAACAACAATCCAATAGAGGGGGAGGAGAGGTAATTACCATCTTTCTCAATGAAGAACTGAGGCATCATCCCCAAGCCCTCCAAGCAGCACTCATCCCAACTGTAGTCAACATATGATCCTCCCATTCCTCACCATTGAAACAAATGGTCTTCAGTGCTTGCACCACAGTGATGTTGGTACCAAACAGTTCCGATACTCGATCGGAAAAAGTAGTCAAATGAGGATAGAAAAAACCCATAAGTTTGCGATTTACCCAGAACCACCACTCTTGCCAGTTCTTCTTTAGATCTTTTTGGTTGATGATGAAGGCATGAACACCCCACCTGTGGGAAAAAGTCCGAACACTGGATTAAGAAAAAGAATTGGAAAAAGATTTGAATGCCCAAAATTATGGCAGAACTCCAAGGTTCTGATGGATGAGTTCAAAGCTAACAATCTTGTTGACAACGTTTGGAGTTAGGTCATCCACACAAAATCCATATTGGCACATTATCTCGTCGAAAAATCCTATGGTTGGCAGCCTCAGTCCAGTCTCGAAAATCGGACTAGGAACCCCGACCTTCTCTTGCGGCGGGCGAGAAATTATCGCCCCTTTCAAGGATACTCCATTCCGTGTTCGGGAAGAAAACCAAACCGCTCTTGAAGAATGGAGAACTCGCTTGAAAAGGGAACGATTTCGGTATTAGAGTCATCCATTGTCCTTCGAAGAGTAGAAACAGGAGAGAAAAGAAAAAGAAGTAGCAGAAGTGAGAAGACCAGAAAAGGGGGTCCGAATCAAATAAGGGAAGTGTTAAATAGAGACGAGAAGTCTAATCATTTACAAACATGAAAACCGTCTGCGAAAACGCCTTCGTCCCATCAGTAGTCGTTAGAAAGCCATCCCCACTGAACGCATGTCCAGATCCAAGCTAGAACAACTCAACTACCCTAAGAAAACTCTGACATCTACTAGCCTAGGGGACTTGTTGACATATCTGTCACACCCCCAAACCAGAACGGCGGAAACGTTCGGGGGCGGAGGACGTCATATTCAGTATCATAACAGTTCATAGAAAGGAAAGTACTCACCACCATATTTATTAAAGTTTCCAAGATGTTTACATAATTGTATTCATTACATGTTCAAAAGATAAATACATAAACATCATCCAAAAGAAGTAATTAACGCCAGCGCGTTAATCCCAAAAGTTGATTCCCAAACCTGCTTAGCGGTTCCCTGAGAATACAAGTTATTTCAAAGAAAAAGTGTCAACAATTAAGTTGGTGAGTTCATAAGTAGTTTAGAAAAATTGGATGCCATTCCAAAATGGGTGTATATTTTCTAGAAAACGCAGCATTTCAAATGTAAAGAGTTGTGATTTGTTGTGTTGAAAGTGAATGTATTAGATCCAGAAAATCCCATATTTTCCCTAATGGTTGAGATACGAGTTGTTGTGTTTTCCAAGAAAAACCCTTATTTTCTTATAAAAGTATGAAATGCATATAAATGTTCGTGTTATAAGTTGTAAATAATTGCACTAGGAAAATCCCTTATTTTCCTATTAGTTGTTTGGTTTGTATGCAGGAGAAACCCTTATTTTCCTAACATAAATGGCAGTCTCTAAGACTGAAAATCGCAAGAAACCGACATTCTCAAAAGTTGTGTCATAGTTTTATATAGTAAAACTATACGGGCATTTATTAGATGAAGAATAGTTTTAATAGCTACTCGTTCATAAAAGCATAATACCATAATAATTGTATATCCGATGAGTTTTATAACCATACTAAACATAATATGCCTGTAACGACGTTCTTCAGGCGTCGCAGCGTTATGACAACTATCACCCCAAAAGACGAACTGTAGCTAACAGTCAGGACGCGGGATCATGACTTCCCGTATAGATCTATACACATTTGACACGTTCTCCGAATGGGAGACTCTGGTTATAGACAGGACTTGCAGCATTACTTTCTAATAAAGAAAAGTAACGTTTGAAGATATACTCGTCTCATGGATTCTCAACTAAGCCCGTATTAAAGTGATAGTTTTCTATGCAAAGTTTATCCTTTTTCACAATGTTTTGACAAAGCAAAATCATAAGTTTTTAGAATGTATAAAACGACTTAACAATGACAGTTACTTTGAAATCATTATATACTTTGTATAATGTCTAATGCACGCAAAGTATGACAAAAGTTTTCCATAATAGTAATGAGTTCCAAGTGATTTATTCGATAAAACAAGTGAAGTGAAACTTTATAAAATACACGATAATAACCGTATGTTTACTTGTATTCCCCCCCCCCCCCCTAAAAGAGTATAAAAGCATTTAAAATGTATTTAAAGTGTGTTTAAAAGGGGTATGAACTCACTTGAAAGTTTGAAGATAGCAAGATGGAAAACCGGGCAGAGTTTTGTCTCGGGAAATGGATTTTCCTCGGAAATCTCGGGATTCCTCGGGAGAAAAATCGACCTTCGGGACTTGCACAAAATGACCAGGGCTTCGGGGTAGTGCGAGCACGGAAAATGAGGTAAAACGCAAGAAAAAGGAGAGAGAATTGGCCATTTTCCCGGGAACCCTCGCATGCTATTTATAGGGGGGCCTGAGAGGCCTCGTACGCGGGGCGTACGCTCGTACGCATACGTCATGCGTGACCGAAGCCTCGACTGCCTCGGCCTCGGATGGGACGGCTCAGGCAGTCGGGTCGGATGGGACAACGAGTCGGACGGGCGGGTCGGATGCCTCGCATAGGGCGACGTGGACGGTTTGAGGCCAAGTTCCTCGGGTACGCGGGGCGTACAGGAGTACGCAGCGCGTACCTCGGATGAGGACGCTGACTCCCCTTCGGATAATACCAAAGTTTTAATAAAAATATATATAAATTATTTATCAAACTTCGAAAATTCATATCTCCTTCATACGAACTCCGTTTTTGACGTTCTTTATATCCCCGCGAAGGTGAGACTACGATCTACAACTTTTATTTAGATTCCTTTGGCAAATTCCGTAATTATTTTTATTATTTATTTATTAAAATGACGTGATTAAGGAATTTCTTTAAAAATTCATAACTTATTCATACGATGTCCGATTTGAGCGTTCTTTTTATGCATGTTTGTAGTTTAACGATATCTACGACTTTCATTTAGACACCTAAGGTCGGAAAGTGTTTTATTGAAACTTTGCGTTTTTACGCAACTTCGTATTGCCGGTTTTTGTCGTAAAACTTAGAATGATCATAACTTCTTCGTTATAACTCGGATTTTTGTGTTATTTATATGTTTGGAAACCTTAAGACGATAACTACCACATAGTGTACTCCAAATAGAGTTTTTTTGAATACTTCATTTTTCGATGATATTCTAATTCCTTTCTCAAAGAGGTTACAGGACTCGATTTTTACTGACTTGAAATAGCGGGTTGTTACATCATCCCCCTGTTAGAGGGAATTTCGTCCCAAAATTTTAATACAAAAGAAGAGTCTTAGGGGCTGGGGAAGAGATGTGGATACTTCTGTTGCATTTGATCTTCTCGTTCCCACGTGAACTCAGGTCCCCTCTTAGCATTCCATCGGACCTTTACTATTGGAATGCGACTCTGTTTAGTTCGTTTAACTTCCCTATCCATGATCTCGACGGGTTCTTCCACAAAGTTAAGATTTTCATTTAGTTCGATCTCATCGAGTGGAATTACAAGTGTTTCATCGGACAAACACTTCTTCAGGTTTGATACGTGGAATACTGGATGTACTTTGTTAAGCTCTATTGGAAGTCGGAGTTTGTAGGCTACTGGACCAACCCTTGAAATGATTTCGAAGGGTCCAATGTACCTAGGATTTAGCTTCCCACGCTTTCCAAAGCGTATCATGCCCTTCCAGGGTGAGACCTTCAGTAGTACCCGATCGCCAATCTGAAATTCCAAGGGTTTACGTCTTTTGTCGGCATAGCTCTTTTGCCTATCCCTCGAGGATTTCAGTCGTTCTCGTATTTGCACGATCTTTTCAGTAGTTTCTCTGATGATCTCTGGACCAGTGAGGGTGCTATCAGGGACTAGACCTTTTGCTAGTTGTGTGTCGCCCACTTCCGTCCAGCACAGAGGTGATCTGCACTTACGGCCGTAAAGGGCTTCAAATGGAGAAGTATTGATACTAGTATGATAACTATTGTTATAAGAGAACTCAACCAAAGGTAAGTGAACATCCCATGCTTTACCAAAGTCAATTACACATGCTCGCAACATGTCTTCCAAGGTTTGGATCGTTCTTTCGCTCTGTCCGTCAGTTTGGGGGTGATAGGCTGTACTCATGTCCAATCTTGTTCCCATGGATTTTTGCAATGATTGCCAGAATCTAGACGTGAATCTGCTGTCTCTATCCGAGATGATAGACATTGGCACTCCATGGAGTCGTACGATCTCTCGGATGTAGATTCTCGATAGCTTTTCCATTTTATCAGTTTCCTTGATCGGTAGGAAATGAGCGGACTTGGTTAATCTATCGACGATTACCCAAATAGTATCTTGGCCACCCTGAGTTTTGGGCAGTTTCGTTATGAAGTCCATGGAAATCTGCTCTCATTTCCACTCAGGAATTTCAGGTTGTTGGAGTAGTCCTGAGGGTTTCTGGTGTTCTATTTTGATCTTGGCGCAAGTCAAACACTTACTCACATATGTAGCGATTTCTGCTTTCATGTTTGGCCACCAGTAGAGTTGTTTGAGATCTTGATACATCTTGTCTGACCCGGGGTGTACGGAGTATGGAGTCTTGTGTGCCTCGCTTATAACTACCTCTCTAAGTCCACCAAACTTGGGCGTCCATATTCGGTTCATGAGGTAGCGTGCTCCGTCATTCTTGATTTCTAAATTCTTGTCCATTCCCCTAAGGGTCTCACCTGTCACGTTTTCGGGTTTTAGGGCCTCTATTTGAGCTTCCTTGACTTGTGTCGACAGGTGTGAATGGATTGACATGGCTAATGACTTCACTCTTCGGCAAGAGTATTCCTTACGACTAAGGGCATCTGCCACGACGTTAGCCTTTCCTGGATGATAGCGAATCTCACATTCGTAGTCGTTGAGCAATTCGACCCAACGTCGCTGTCTCATGTTCAACTCCTTCTGGTCGAAGATGTGTTGTAGGCTCTTGTGGTCTGTAAAGATAGTGCATTTGGTACCATATAGGTAGTGCCTCCAAATTTTAAGAGCGAAGACCACCGCCCCATGTTCTAAATCATGAGTGGTGTAATTGACCTCATGCGTTTTTAGTTGTCGTGAGGCATATGCAATAACCTTTCCCCTCTGCATTAGTACACAGCCCAGCCCTTGCTTCGAAGCGTCGCAATACACCACAAAATCTTCGGTCCCTTCTGGGAGAGAAAGGATGGGCGCACTGCAAAGGGCCTGTTTCAAAGTCTGAAATGCAGCATCTTGCTTTTCTCCCCAATTGTAGGTCACACCTTTCTGGGTTAAGGCGGTAAGAGGCTTTGCGATGCTGGAGAAATTCTGGATGAACCTTCGGTAATAACCAGCAAGACTTAGAAATTGGCGAATTTCTGTTGGTGTAGTTGGCGCAGTCCAGTTTTTGATAGCCTTGATTTTTGATGGATCCACGTGGATTCCTTCCTTGCTGACCACGTGACCGAGGAAGTCCACCTTTCTAATCCAAAAATCACATTTTGAGAATTTTGCATACAGTCTCTCAGTCCGTAACGTCTCTAAAACTTGCCTCAGATGTTGACCATGCTCTTCTTTATTCTTTGAATAAATGAGTATGTCGTCTATGAATACTATCACGAATTTATCCAAGAATGGACGACATACCCGATTCATTAGATCCATGAATACGGCCGGGGCATTGGTTAGTCCGAACGGCATCACTACGAACTCGTAATGTCTGTATCGTGTTCGGAAGGCCGTCTTGGGAATATCACTCTCCAGGACTCGCAGCTGGTGATATCCCGACCTCAGATCGATCTTGGAGAAGTAGTTGGCTCCTTGGAGTTGGTCGAATAAGTCATCGATTCGGGGTAGGGGGTATCGGTTCTTGATGGTAAGTTTGTTGAGTTCTCGGTAGTCGATGCACATTCTGAATGATCCATCCTTCTTTTTCACGAACAGTACGGGTGCTCCCCATGGCGAGAAGCTCGACCTGATGAATCCTTTTCCAAGTAGTTCATTCAGTTGGCTGGATAGCTCTTGCATCTCTGCCGGGGCTAATCGATAGGGTGCTTTGGCTACTGGGGTAGCTCCGGGAACTAGATCGATTCGGAACTCAACTTGTCTCGCGGGTGGTATTCCCGGAAGGTCCTCGGGAAAAACGTCGGGAAAATCGCGTACGTCGGGCACACTCTTGATGTCTTGGACTTCGCGTTTCACATCTACAACATGTGCCAAGAACGCGTGACACTCCTTGCGTAGGCATTTCTGAGCTTGGATACTTGAGATGATACGAAGAGTGGTACTTGGTTTGTCGCCCAATACAATGAAAGTTTCGCCGGTTGGCAGATTAAGGCGAACGGCCTTATCGTAACATAGAATGTCCGCATGATGAGAACTCAGCCAATCCATGCCAATGATGACATCGAAACTCTTAATCGAGACTGGCATGAGGTTGATTGAAAAGGGATTATCGTTTAAAGTTAGGGTGCAGTTTAAGTATATCTCCTTAGTGCCTTCGGTTTTCCCGTTGGCCATTTCTACTATGAATGGTTCACTTAATGATTGTGGTATTGATTTTAGCAGGCCTTTAAAGTCGTGACTCACAAAACTCCTTTCCGCTCCACTATCAAACAAAATGCATGCATACGAGTTATCGAGAAGAAACGTACCCGTAACAACAGTAAGGTCCGCAATGGCTTCATCTTGTCCCATTGCGAAAACTCGGCCCCTTCCGCCGGTATTCCGGTTGTTTGCCTTTGGGCAGTCCCTGCGGTAGTGCCTCGTGTCTCCGCACTCAAAGCAGGCGCGGCTTACCCCGGTATTAGTAGTGGGGACGGATGGTTGGGTTGGCCCTTTGCAATAGCGGATTTTATGTCCCTTCTTATTACACTTGGTGCATTGAAGATCAGGGCAAGGACCATGGTGGTGGAAGCTGCATCGGTTGCATTTAGGAAGTTTCCCATTATATGAGCTTGTAGGGGCAGGGTTCACAGGTACAATCATAGCGTGGGTCGCTATTACTTGTTGTTTCTTGGGGTTTTCCTGGAGAGTTTGTCCCCTCCTTTTGTTCCAAGGCCTACTCTGGCCCTGAGCCTCCCTAGGTGGATTTGCGGTTGTTGAAATGATACTGGGTTTTACTCCGTGGTCGATGAGTCGCTGAGCCAGGCGTTTAGCGCTGTTGTAGGTAACAGGGCCGGAAGCTAGGACATGCCCTTGAATCTGGGGTGACAACCCCCAAATGTACCTTTCAAACTTCTTTAATTCTGGGTTGACCATGGTAGGGCACAGTGTAGCGAGGTCGTTGAACCTAGCTGTGTAGGTGACTAGGTCAGACCCAGTCATTTTCAGATTCCAGAGCTCCTGCTCCAGCTTTTGCACTTCGCCCCTTGGGTAGTATTCTTCCAGTAGTAGAACCTTTAGATCGTCCCAACTCATGGTGTTGGCGACAGTGAGCGTCATTGAATTCACATGGCTTTTCCACCAAGTGAGGGCTCGATCCATGAAAGTGCAAGCAGCGAACTTGACTTTGCTTGCTTCTAGGCATGAGCAGATCTCGAGGACCGTTTCGGTCTTCTCGAACCATTGCATTAGTGCAATGACTCCCCCAGTTCCATTAAAAGTTTTTGGCTTAGCGTTAGAGAACTCCTTGTAAGTACATTCTCTTCCTTGACCATGACCAGTGCCATGATTTGGATGATTCGTGCTACTTCCCGCCCCTCCATTTCCGTGGGAGTTTATTTGTGAGAGGGCTGTAGTTAGTGCTGCTGTGATAGCAGCCTGAACCATGGCTGGATCATAAGCTGGTGGTGGAGGTGGTGGTGGTACCGTGCCCGGCCTGGGCCTTAGGGGACTTGTTGACATATCTGTCACACCCATGTCCAGATCCAAGCTAGTCCAGATCCAAGCTAGAACAACTCAACTACCCCCACTGAACGCATGTCCAGATCCAAGCTAGAACAACTCAACTACCCTAAGAAAACTCTGACATCTACTAGCCTAGGGGACTTGTTGACATATCTGTCACACCCCCAAACCAGAACGGCGGAAACGTTCGGAGGCGGAGGACGTCATATTCAGTATCATAACAGTTCATAGAAAGGAAAGTACTCACCACCATATATATTAAAGTTTCCAAGATGTTTACATAATTGTATTCATTACATGTTCAAAAGATAAATACATAAACATCATCCAAAAGAAGTAATTAACGCCAGTGCGTTAATCCCAAAAGTTGATTCCCAAACCTGCTTAGCGGTTCCCTGAGAATACAAGTTATTTCAAAGAAAAGTGTCAACAATTAAGTTGGTGAGTTCATAAGTAGTTTAGAAAAATTGGATGCCATTCCAAAATGGGTGTATATTTTCCAGAAAACGCAGCATTTCAAATGTAAAGAGTTGTGATTTGTTGTGTTGAAAGTGAATGTATTAGATCCAGAAAATCTCATATTTTCCCTAATGGTTGAGATACGAGTTGTTGTGTTTTCCAAGAAAAACCCTTATTTTCTTATAAAAGTATGAAATGCATATAAATGTTCGTGTTATAAGTTGTAAATAATTGCACTAGGAAAATCCTTTATTTTCCTATTAGTTGTTTGGTTTGTATGCAGGAGAAACCCTTATTTTCCTAACATAAATGGCAGTCTCTAAGACTGAAAATCGCAAGAAACCGACGTTCTCAAAAGTTGTGTCATAGTTTTATATAGTAAAACTATACGAAGATCGCATTTATTAGATGAAGAATAGTTTTAATAGCTACTCGTTCATAAAAGCATAATACCATAATAATTGTATATCCGATGAGTTTTATAACCATACTAAACATAATATGCCTGTAACGACGTTCTTCAGGCGTCGCAGCGTTATGACAACTATCACCCCAAAAGACGGACTGTAGCTAACAGTCAGGACGCGGGATCATGACTTCCCGTATAGATCTATACACATTTGACACGTTCTCCGAACGGGAGACTCTGGTTATAGACAGGACTTGCAGCATTACTTTCTAATAAAGAAAAGTAACGTTTGAAGATATACTCGTCTCATGGATTCTCAACTAAGCCCGTATTAAAGTGATAGTTTTCTATGCAAAGTTTATCCTTTTTCACAATGTTTTGACAAAGCAAAATCATAAGTTTTTAGAATGTATAAAACGACTTAACAATGACAGTTACTTTGAAATCATTATATACTTTGTATAATGTCTAATGCACGCAAAGTATGACAAGAGTTTTCCATAATAGTAATGAGTTCCAAGTGATTTATTCGATAAAACAAGTGAAGTGAAACTTTATAAAATACACGATAATAACCGTATGTTTACTTGTATTCCCCCCCTAAAAGAGTATAAAAGCATTTAAAATGTATTTAAAGTGTGTTTAAAAGGGGTATGAACTCACTTGAAAGTTTGAAGATAGCAAGATGGAAAACCGGGCAGAGTTTTGTCTCGGGAAATGGATTTTCCTCGGAAATCTCGGGATTCCTCGGGAGAAAAATCGACCTTCGGGACTTGCACAAAATGACCAGGGCTTCGGGGTAGTGCGAGCACGGAAAATGAGGTAAAACGCAAGAAAAATGAGAGAGAATTGGCCATTTTCCCGGGAACCCTCGCATGCTATTTATAGGGGGCCTGAAAGGCCTCGTACGCGGGGCGTACGCTCGTACGCAGAGCGTACGCATACGTCATGCGTGACCGAAGCCTCGACTGCCTCGGCCTCGGATGGGACGGCTCAGGCAGTCAGGTCGGATGGGACAACGAGTCGGACGGGCGGGTCGGATGCCTCGCATAGGGCGACGTGGATGGTTTGAGGCCAAGTTCCTCGGGTACGCGGGGCGTACAGGAGTACGCAGCGCGTACCTCGGATGAGGACGCTGACTCCCCTTCGGATAATACCGAAGTTTTAATAAAAAATATATATAAATTATTTATCAAACTTCGAAAATTCATATCTCCTTCATACGAACTCCGTTTTTGACGTTCTTTATATCCCCGCGAAGGTGAGACTACGATCTACAACTTTCATTTAGATTCCGTTGGCAAATTCCATAATTATTTTTATTATTTATTTATTAAAATGACGTGATTAAGGAATTTCTTTAAAAATTCATAACTTATTCATACGATGTCCGATTTGAGCGTTCTTTTTATGCATGTTTGTAGTTTAACGATATCTACGACTTTCATTTAGACACCTAAGGTCGGAAAGTGTTTTATTGAAACTTTGCGTTTTTACGCAACTTCGTATTGCCGGTTTTTGTCGTAAAACTTAGAATGATCATAACTTCTTCGTTATAACTCGGATTTTTGTGTTATTTATATGTTTGGAAACCTTAAGATGATAACTACCACATAGTGTACTCCAAATAGAGTTTTTTTGAATACTTCATTTTTCGATGATATTCTAATTCCTTTCTCAAAGATGTTACAGGACTCGATTTTTACTGACTTGAAATAGCAGGTTGTTACAATATCTCATTAGGAATACGTCAGTTTTAACGGAACCGTCAATTTGATAGACGACCTGGGCAACAGACGACAAATTCCTAAAGCCCGGTCCTCGCCCTTCTCAACCTCGTATTCGTTCCTTGGCGCCCAAGCGCCAAGGCCAGCATCAAGACAAAATAGTACCAGTTGTCCTCCAGAGCAATAGGTGCAACGATCAGGAAACTGATTCCCTGGCAAGCTTGCACCAATAGCAAACAACCACTCACGGAGCACGATCTACGAATCAGATGTTGTCTGTCCTTTCCAGACCTGAAAAAGTAGAAGATATGGTCGGGGTTCCCCCCCCCCCCCATTCCAGGTATAAAAGGTCACTTCTCCTGTAAAAAGGAACTAACATCCAACATTAACCGGTTGTCTCATAATTTATCACCCTCTCACTAGAACCACAAGCTGACTTGATCGTCGAAGCCTCGTTCCGGGACAACCTCCCGGATGATGCCTGACGATCTTGTTTTCTTTTTTGTGATTCCTAGGCCCTTAATTTCTACCCGATGGATTTTCTTTTAAATTCTTAAAGCATTATTGGTCTATTATGAAAGATGATATCATGCAGTTTGTCAAGCATTTTGAATCAGTTGGGAGTATTTCTAGAGGAAGCAACTCTTCTTTCATTACCTTGATTCCTAAGGTAAATGTACCTTTTTATCTAAGTGATTATCGGCCCATTAGCCTCATCGGGCGTGTCTATAAAATCATCGCAAAGACCCTTGCCCTTATATTGAAGAAGGTGGTTGGTTCTGCAGTTGATGAAGTTCAAAAGGCATATATTCAGTGGCGTAACATACTTGATGGACCTATGATTATTAATGAGATGTGTTCTTGGGATAAAAAATCAAAGACCAAAATGTTCTTATTGAAGGTTGATTTTGATAAAGCTTTCGATTCCATTAACTGGAATTATTTGGATTCGATGATGACACAAATAGGTTTCGGTGATAAATGGCGATTTTGGATCAAGGAATGCCTTTCATCTTCACGTGCTTCAGTCCTCTTAAATGGATCGGCTACAAAGGAATTTACCATTACAAGGGGTGTTCTCTAAGGCGATCCACTTTCTCCATTCTTGTTTATCATTGCCATAGAGGGTTTAAATGTCGCATTGAGACCGACCCCGTAAAAATTCTTTATTTCATGGTATTCAAACTCCTAATGAAGGTCATGTGATATCTCACCTATTTTATGCCGACGATGCCCTGTTTTTTGGTGAATGGAAAAGTTCCAACTTTGCCAAATTTGCCCGTACTTTATGGTGTTTTCATGCAGCTTCTGGAATAAAAATTAACTTTCATAAGTTAAATGTCTATGGAATTGGTGTCTTGGAAAATGAGGTCTTGAGTTGTGCTTGTATCCTTGTATGCGATGTGGGCGCGTTCCCCTTCAAGTACTTGAGGGTGCCGGTTGGTGCTAATATAGCCCTTAAAAGGAATTGGATGCCTATTGTTGGTAGGGTGCATAATCGCCTTTAGTCTTGAAAAGCCAAGACTCTATCCTTTGGTGGGCATTTAACACTTGTGAAGTCGGTTCTTGGCATCCTTCCTCTGTACTTTTTCTCTCAGTTTAAAGCACCAAACTCTATTATCGATATCCTTGAGAAAATGCGGAGACGATTCTTATGGGACGATAATGATGAAAGAAATAAATTTAATTGGGTTGCATG
Source organism: Lactuca saligna (assembly GCF_052625555.1). Classification (NCBI taxonomy): domain Eukaryota; kingdom Viridiplantae; phylum Streptophyta; class Magnoliopsida; order Asterales; family Asteraceae; genus Lactuca; species Lactuca saligna. The sequence goes on along the minus strand of NC_136423.1, from coordinate 14,968,616 downwards.
GAAAGCAATTATTGGATCTAAAGAGAAGGGAGGTCTTGGATTCAGATCAATACAGTCGCTGAACTGAGCTCTTCTACCAAATGTTTTTGGCGTTTCAAGACGGATCCTCTATCTCTTTGGAGGTGTGTTATCAGCGGGATTCATAATCTTGTCGGAAAACATGTCGAGTCCATGGCTAAAAAATCTTTCCCTGGTGTGTGGTACAATATTTCTACGGTGATTCATGATTTGGCTGCCATCGAAATTGATTTTTATTCCATTTTTTATATTCGCATAAAGTCGGACACAAGTACTCTCTTCTGGTGTGAAAAATGGATTGGTGTGAAAAATCTCACCACCCTCTTCCCATTTCCTTTTGAACTGGACAAGAAAAAATCATGTCTGGTTTCAGAGAGAACTAGCCCAAATTCGATTAACTGGGCTTGGAAATGAGCTCCCAGCAGCCTCGTGGATATCATTGAATTTTATGATATCACTGCTTGCTTAGATTCAGTGGATATCATTGAATTTTATGATATCAATGCCGATAAGAATTTTTATGTTCGTGACCTCCGAAAGCTGATTGATTCTAAATTGATTGTTTCAGTGGACACTCCTACTGTTTGGTGCATATTAGTTCCTCTTAAAGTCATTATTTTCAGTTGGCAGGCATGTATGAATCATATTCCTTCTACGACTGCCCTCTCTCGTCGCAAGATTAACATTCCTACCACCACCTGTTATAGCTCCACATCGGGGCTTGATGATACAAATCACATTCTTTTGGGCTTCCTGTTTGCTCAAGATACTTTGCTCAAAATCTTGAATTGGTCCAAGATCCCGTTCCAACAATTTTTTTCTGTCTTTGAGATGGTTAATATTGCAGCTAATTGGGGAAACTGTCCTAAAAAAAGAAAGCTCCTTTTAGCCATCTTCTATGGCTACCTTTGGTGTGTGGCATTCCCGAAATGAGAAAGTTTTCAACATGTGTGTCTCTTCCTCGAAACCGACATACATTTTGTTGGGTTAAACATAGGGGGAAGTACGGAACAGTAACTGGGCTAATTGGTGTGATTCTCCTTTTTGTATTATGTTTTGTATTTTTCCTTTTTTGCCATGCCTTTCCTTTTGGCAATGACTCTTAATATAGATCTCCGCCCTTTCCAAAAAAAACAATAATTGTTTTGTATTGACTGAGCCTTAATATCTTGCAAATCTTAACCTCCATTTAAAGCCCTTATTGTCTGTAGCGATGACATTTATGAATGAAATGTAGTTTTTTGTCGATTATATTGATGACATGGTTATCTTTTGTATTGTTTATATGTTTTTGTTAATTTTTGCAACAAATTATACAAGTCTATAAGATAATAAGATGTATACGACAATAAAAAAATTAAAAAATAATCACATATATTAATTCAATAATTCTATAATGTTACGTGTTGTTTTCAAAAAAAATTTCCCAAGTGTTAAACTTGTTTTTACACAAATGAGTTGCATGGCACCCAATGCTAATGTCATTGAGGATATAAGAGTCACTGTTCTAAAAGGCACATCATGGTGCGCGTCATGGCGTTAAAAACCTCATAATATTGCTGTTAGGCGTGACGCGTGACAAAATGTGATATGACGCGTCATGGCGCGTTAAGGTGTGTTATGACGCGTGTTTTTTCGTTTGAGACACGGTTTTTTGCTTTTTGTTATGTTTTTCCTAATCGGAGATACAAGTATGATGGTTTTTGTTAACTTTTTGTTATTAGTTATTAATTTAACACTTTTAAAAAGTAGTTATATTTAATATAAATTTTATATTTATATGGTAATATAATTTTAAATTTATATAAAATCATCGCCTTACATCGCGCCTTGAAAAACGTCATGATTCGTTAAACTTGAGGCTGCGCCATTTAGAACTTGATAATAGCCATTTACTATAACTCCAATACATTTCCCTATGGTTACCAACAGACACTAGTTAAAGTAAAACCACTACAATTTTTTCTTAAAGATTTCTTGCCCAAAAGATGTTCATTCGATAAAATATAAAAAGAATGTTATATTTTAACCTTATTTTTACGCAAATGAGTTCACACTTCACACCTTTCTTGCCTCATCCCAAAAGAAAAACCGAGGAACAAAGTGCAAAGGGCCAAAAGCTCCAAAAAGAGTGGGCACCCAATGCTACCGAGGGTATAATAGTAAACTACTACAAGCTCCAAGTTCTTCAATTACTTTCTAGAATCTAGATCTCACTAGTCAAAACTACCATCAAAGATTTCCTGCCCAAGTTGCTAGGATGCAAGCTCTTGTTCAACTGCCACTCATAGAACATGAAACTTGCAGACCTTAAGCTTCTCTTTAATGGCGGTTCTTAGTCTCCCTTCTCTCTTGCTCATCTTCTCCTTCGTCTTCTCTGCTGCATTACCAGGTACTTACACAACTAAAATTTCGACTTTACAGCTTCAGAAAACCTAGTTTAATCAATCCCTTTCATTCCAAGATTATAAATTTACAATACCCAATCAACAAACACAGCTTCTCGACACAAAATTCAAGAAACTCACCTTAAACACAATCAAATCTACACACCCCACTTCGGAATTTCAAAATTTTACTCTCTTATGCACAAATTGAAGAACCCTAATGGCATTTTCTATTTATATGCAGAGGTTAAAGCACAACAAGCTAAAGACGAACCTTATGTGGGAGTTAACATAGGAACAGATGTCTCAAATTTGCTTCCACCTGCAAAATTAGTGTCATTCTTGCAACAACAAAAGGTAACCCATATCCGTATCTATGATTCCGACCCGGAAATCCTCAAAGCCCTATCAAAAACCAAGATTCGGGTCATCGTTTCAGTACCCAATAACCAAATCCTCGGTATCGGGTCATCCAACACCACCGCAGCAAACTGGATCAACAAGAATGTCGCCGCATTCTACCCGGACACCCTCATCACCACCGTGGCAGTCGGCGATGAGGTGTTAACCACCGTCCCTTCGTTATCTTCCATGTTAATGCCCGCCATTGAATCGCTTTACAGTGCTTTAGTCGCATCAAATTTACATACCCAGATCAAAATCTCCACCCCACATGCTGCTAATATCATTCTCGATCCATTCCCACCTTCCCAAGCTTATTTCAATCAAACCATTTCACCTGTTGTCGTCCAGCTTCTTAAGTTTCTTTCAAGGACTAGTTCGCCATTGATGATGAACATGTACCCTTACTATGTGTTTATGCAAAACAAAGGAGTCGTCCCTCTTGATAATTCATTGTTTAAACCATTAACACCTTCGAAAGAGATGGTCGATCCGAATACATTATTGCATTACACAAACGTTCTTGACGCCATGATCGATTCCGCTTATAACTCAATGAAGAATCTAAACGTTTCCGATGTTTTGGTTCTTGTAACTGAAACCGGTTGGCCTTCAAAGGGCGACTCAAAAGAACCATACGCAACAATCGATAATGCCGATACGTATAATTCGAATTTAATCAAACATATTCTTGATCGAAGTGGGACACCTTTGCATCCTGAATACACTTCTAGTGTTTACATATACGAATTGTTTAACGAAGATTTGAGGTCGACTCCTGTTTCTGAAGCGAATTGGGGGCTTTTTTATGCAAATTCGACTCCTGTTTACTTGCTTCATGTATCTGGAAGAGGTGAATTTTTAGCGAATGATACTACGAATCAAACGTTTTGTGTTGCAATGGAAGGGGTTGATGGTAAAACATTGCAAACTGCTTTGGATTGGGCTTGTGGGCCCGGAAGAGCAAATTGTTCGGAAATTCAACCAGGGGAAACTTGTTATTCACCTAATAATGTTCAAAATCATGCTTCATATGCATTTGATAGTTACTATGAAAAAGAAGGAAGGTCTACAAGTTCTTGTGATTTCAAAGGTGTTGCCATGATCACAACTACTGATCCAAGTAAGTACTTCTTTCATTGCACAATGTACATCGTTTTATGCTAGTATGATAATTCTTGAATATTGACAACATAAAAAGGTTCAAACTTTATCGCTATAATCACTTCATTTGCCATAAAAAAGCTAAAGTTTGAATCTTTTTTAGTCATTTGTTGAAGATGTAGGACATTCTTGAAATCCTTTGAAAATTTCAAGACTCATTATTCATAGGATGCTTCTACTGTTTGACACTGTATCTGAGTATGTGTTTGCAGTGTTGTGTCCACTTACAAGACAGAAAGACAAACACTTGTCATCTTTTTTTGACTGATCGAGTGAAAACAGTAGAACCTATAGAATTTAACCAAGAAAGTTGCAGATTATGACTGTTTTAGCCCTGAAAAAGGGTTATTCTCTTGTCAAGAAAGTTATAGATTAAAGAGCATGTACACTTATTATTTTTGTCATGTCATTTTCCCAATAATTTAATCTACCAAAAACTTACACCTACAAACTTTCTCCAATGCATTCACTTTTTTCAAGAGCTTCTTTTATAAGTTAATAATTCATTCTCATCTATCTTAAATGTTTGTAAACTCACCTCAAATTTTGTAGTTTTTTGAAGCACGTGCCATATTTCAATACCCGATATTTAAAAAAATATCAAAGACAAATATATTTCGAACATATAAAAGATGATAATATTACTATGTATGTAGCTATAAAAAACGATAGAAAATAATTAATATTCGACATTGGGGAGTAAAATGAAACATTATTTAATATTTAATAATACAATAGATTAGTTAGCGACAAATAATGAAAATTTAAAATTCAAATATAATTAGGGGACTAAAATGAAACCTTATTAAATAAAGAGGTTAGAAATTTACCGAAAGATGCATCCGATTACAGCTTTTATACTCAGACTCAATTCTTTGTAAAGTTTGTCTTTTTTTAGTATATTTAAATTATTTAGAAATGGGTATGAAAATAAATAGAAATTTAAGGGCCCCAAGTGTTATAAATTATGTAAATAACTTTCTTTTTTTACTCTGATTTATGTACCCACTGCAGGTCACGGGGTCTGTGTATTTCCGGGAAGGTTAGCTACATTTTTCTGCCATCTTTTGTACCTTTATTTGTCCCATTTCTCATTTCCCAAAAATAACTCATTAAAACTTACAAAAAAAGAATATTTCTTTTTTATTAAATAGTATGATACTTTTATTTAGTAATAAAGGAGTCTAATCATGCTACTAATTATTGCAAAAGATCTTTTTGAGTTTATATATAAAATTAACGTATTTGCAAAAAGACCAGTGTCATAATCCGATCCCATTATCTTTCTAGTAAAAAAAAAATTATTTTTTTAAATATATAATATCTATAAATAATGTATTTGCAGTAAGATAATAAGCAATAGAACGAACACAGTGGTGAACTCGACCAATGCAACAAGTGGCATGGAAACATCAAGATTCGTTGGGGACAATTTACGTGTTTTTTGGGGACTGATTATTGGTGTCATCTTCTGTTTATTTATTTTGTGACCTCAAAGGTGAACTTATGAACTTAAAATACAACTTATGAACTTAAAATAGAATTGAAACTTTTATTGATACAGTTTTCGGTTTTTGCAGAAAAAAGAAAGAGGAAGATGGAGCTTTTGATTCTTTTTTATGGGTTTAAATATTTTGTATAATGTTGTATTTAGTGTTTAGGGTAATTCATGGTGGAAGTCGAGAATAAATAGATGAGTTTGAGCATGTTTTATCCTCCATAAAAATGGTTTTGCTCAACATTTTGGTTGTGTAAGATGTTGAAAATTCAAGAATTAGTAGTGTAGTCTTGTCTTGTTTCGTTATCCCAGGGCTTGAAAGAATAAATTGGTGAAAATTTTGTTGTATGCTTCCGTCGGCTTATTTTTGTTAATTATTCATTTATTCTAGATTTTTTTTCGTGCAAAAAAATTATACTAGGGAGTGTATGTATGTATATTTAAACTTGACTAATTGATAGGTTAACCCTTAGAGGGGGTCAAGCTCCAACACTAATTGAAAATACTAACGATACTGAAGCAATTTTCTGATATCCTTTTATTCATGAACTCCTACTCTTTTAAATGCAAAGACAAATAATGCTAGAGAATTAAACGGAAACATGGAAGAAAATGGAAACATGGAAGATATTCTACTCCTAAATGCATGCAAAAATTAAGGGACGTGGACGACTTCTTCAATCTTCTAATCTTACTGGCCTCCGGGTATTCCTTTTGGGTCGTTGCTGGGTCGTTGGGTCCGCTCCATTGGATGGGTCTAATGGGCTCCTAAAATCACCCCCATCTTGAAAAACGACATTGTCCTCAATGTTGGTAAAAAATGGAAAACGTTCCAGGATATCATTGTATTTCTCCCAGGTTGCTTCTTCCAGTGGTTTGTGTTCCCATTTGATGAGGATATCTTGAGTTCCATCCTGGTTGATTCTAGTCTGCATGGTAATTTCTAGGAAGCTCTCTACCGAATGGTTTTCTTCAGGCTCCTCATGAAACTCATTAGGGTGATGTTGTTGTGTTGGATTAGCACAATCGTGAGCTTTTTTTAGTAGTGATACATGGAACACTGGATGTATGCGTGAGGTTGATGGTAGAGCTAAGCGGTAAGCGACTTTCCCGATCCTTTCTGTTATCTTGTAGGGACCATAGAACCTGCGTGCAAGCTTGTTTGATTTGGCATCGCTAACAGATCTTTGTCTGTAGTCTTGGAGGCGTAGATAAACAAAGTCGACAATTTCGAATTCCTTGTCTAATCGTTTCTTGTTCGCCGGTTTCACCATTTTTTCCTGTGCTTTTCAGATTTCTTCTTTAAGAAGGGCTATAAGTCATTGATGTTCTAGTAGAGAAGAGTCGATTGAGGCTGTTTTGTATTCTCCCAGAATGTAGTCGGGAATGGACGTTGGATCTTTACCATAGACCGCTTTGAATGGAGACATTTTGATGGATGTGTGGTACGAGGTGTTGTATGAGAAGTCCGCCAAGTAAATGTATTTCAGCCAAGTTCTTGGGTCATTAAAGACGAAGGAACGAAGGTATGATTCGAGGCATCTGTTTACCACTTCTGTTTGGCCATCCGTATGGGGGTGGTAAGCACTAGAGTGAAGAAGCTTTGTACCCAGTTGTTTGAATAATTCTTTCCAGAATTTGCTTATGAATAATGGGTCCCTGTCTGATACAATGGTTTTTGGTAGCCCGTGTAAGCGATAGATTTCCTTCATGGGTAATGAGGCTAGCTGAATATCATTGTATTGGGTGGGTAGTGGTACAAAATGTGCAAATTTGGATAGCCTATCCACTACGACCCATATAGTTGTCTTCCCTTTGGAATTAGGAAGGTGAGTGACAAAATCCATTGATATTTCCAGCTAAGTGGATTCTAGGATTGGGAGGGGTTGGAGCAACCCAAATTGCTTATGGGTGGGGACCTTTATAGCTTGACATACGTGGCACTTTTTGATAAAGTTTGTGACGTCTTTTTGTAGGTTGACCCATGAAAAGGTAGTTGCAATACGTTTGGTTGTGACTGTGATACCAGAGTGTCCACCTAGTGACGATGCATGAAATTCTTGCAATAAGTTGTTGCGATGATTCTCAAGTGGGGGTACCATGATGCGATTGTGGCGATAGACTAACCCATCTTGAATAGAGTGATGTGGGAGTGCAGTTGGGTCTTCTAGTACTTGATCAACTAGTTGTTTGCCTACCTCGTTGTGCTTAAAGTAGTTCCTAATCTCGTTTAACCATGTGGCTGTTGGGTGGGAAATGGCATGTAGTGTGTGTAGTTCTACCTGGCTGAGGGCGTCGGCGACCGAGTTTCTTTTTCGGGTTTGTAGTGGATCTGGAAATCGTATCCCATGAGTTTTGTGACCCTTTTTTGTTGTGCCGGTGTCTTGATGATCTGCGTGAGTAGATGCTTCAAGCTGTGATGGTCTATATAGATTCTAAAACGTCTTCCGAGTAGGAATTGCCTCCACTTCTTGATTGCTTCTGTTATAGCATACATCTCCTTTATGTATGTTGAGTGACCCTGCATCGTAGAGCAAAGTTTCTTGCTAAAAAAAGATATGGGCCTGTTGTTTTGAGAAAGTACCGCGCCAATGGCCACTCCGGACGCATCAGTGGTTACATCAAACTGGGACTCGAAATCAAGAAGGGCTAATGTGACGAGGTGTTGCATGGCTGATTTGAGTTGTTCAAAAGCTTCTTGTACCATTCAAAAGCCTTAAGTTTGAGAATATTAGTCAGAGGAGCAGCGATTTTCGCATAGAATGGAACAAATCGGCGGTAATATCATGTCAATCCCAAGTAGGCACGTAAGGTGGTGAACGAAGTAGGTTTCGGCCACTGTTGTATAGCTTGGACCTTGTCTGGTTCAGGAGCTACTCTTGTCGATGAGATTTTGTGCCCGAGAAAGGAGATTTCTTCCATAGCAAACATACACTTGGACGGTTTTGCATGGAATTGGTGTTCACGTAGGGTTTCAAATACTGTTTGTAGATGTTTGTAGTGGGTGTCCATGGAGGAGCTGTAGATTAAAATATCATCGAAGAACACGAGTACAAACCTTCGAAGGGCTGTTCTAAATAGATCATTTATGGCTGATTGAAATGTTGAAGGGGCATTGGTGAGGTCGAATGGCATTACTAGGAATTCGTAATGACCGTCGATTGTACGAAATGTTGCCTTGTGGATATCTTTTTCTGCAACACGAATTTGGTGGTAGCCTGATCGTAGGTCTATCTTTGAGAAGATGGTGGCTCCGTGTAACTCATCAAGGAGTTTGTCAATCGTTGGTATTGGGAATTGGTCACGTACTGTAACAACATTTAGCGCCCTATAGTCCACACAAAAACGCCAAGATCCATCCTTTTTTTACTAACAACATTAGGGATGAGAATTGTCTTTGGCTAGGTCGTATGACACCATTGTGGAGCATCTCAGTGATTAATCCTGTCATGATTTTTTTCTGATATTGTGGGTAGCGGTATGGCTTTACGTTAATAGTGGTGTTTGGATCGGTTAAGGGAATAGTGTGGCCGTGAGGTCGATATGGGGGTAGGGTGTTTGGTTCTATTAAAACATCTGTGAACTATTGGAGTAAGGTTTATAATGGGGTTGGGGTGGTTGATACGTGAAGAATCTACAGAAGGTCCGGGTGATGTTGGAATGTAGGTAAGGGTGTGTAAGGAGGCAATTGTTCGTTGACGTAGTAAGCTAGATAGGGTGTTGGGTGATACGTGTTGGCTCAAAGTTTTACCTCTCAAGGTGCATGGTTTGCCTTCGTGCGTAAATGTGATTTTAGGAATTGAAAAATCTGTTGATAGTCTTCCTAGTGTACTCAGCCATGTGACACCCAAGATCATGTTTGTTCCCTCCACTGGTAGGACAAAGATTGGGATGTTGAATCGCGAGTTGGATAATTGAAGTTGAACCTGTGGACAAAAGTCTTGGCAGTAGATGTGTTCGCCATTGCCAACCATGATTGTGAATGGTTCCACGGGTTGTATCTCAAGGTTGAGGAGGGAGGCCACTCATGGTTTGACTATATTGTGTGTACTTCCATAATCGAAGAGGATTGTGACAGGTCTGGTGGCGATGTACCCTGTAACACAGAGTGTTTGAGGTGACGAGACGCCGAAAAATGTTGCATCAGATAGAAATAAGAATTCGGGTGATGGCTGTTTGGTAATCGAGGTGATGGTTTGATATGTTGTCATAGTGTCCTCGTCGTCGTTGTCGACAATGAGGAGGAATTGAGGTGGAGATCACTTATGACCGGGAACGTATTTTTCCGGGCACTTGAAACATAGTCCAACTTTACGTCTTTCTTGTAATGTGCCGACAGATAAACGTGTGAATGGTAGGGTAGGGTTTGTCTTCGTGGTGATAGGAGTGGTTGGCAAAGATGTAGGAAATTGAGGCAATATAGTAGGCACATCGGTTGTACTTGGATTGATCCATTGGACTAATTGGATTTAAAATTAGTGGTGGAACGTGGTTTGGGTGATGGCCCAAGTTTATCTTCAATTAATTTAGCCAATGAACAGGCCTGGTGTAGGGAGACTGTCCTAAGGATAGTGAGTTCATTTTGAATATCTTGGCGAAGCCCAGAAATAAAACAATTTTTTAAACTTTGTTGAGAGAGGCCGTTGACCCGATTGCTAATCCGTTCGAACTCCGTTAGGTAGGCTGTTACCGTGGAGGTCTGGCGTAACTTGAATAGTGTCGCCTCATGATTCTCGTAAGAAGACGGTCCAAAACGGAGTTCCAAGTCCCTTTTGAATTGCGTCCATGATCCGAGGAGATCATTTTGAGCGAGGTGTTTGTACCACGAAAGAGCATCACTGGTGAAGTAGAAAGTTGTGAGAGGGACGCGTTGTGTTGATGGAATTTGATAAAAAGTGAAATAATTATATGCCTGAAAGATCCAGTCTAATGGATTGGATCCATCAAATAAAGGTAAGGAAATTTTTGGTGGCCGGGCAATGTTGTGGTGGTTATGTGTCGGTGGTTGGTTAAGAGGTGGAGGTTGGTTATTTGTTTGGCGTGGTTACCGATCCAGGTTGTTGTGATCATCTAGAGATAATTGGTCGGATAAGGTGGTGATATGATTAACGAGGTTGGTCGTGGTCTCTGGTTGAGAATCAAATTTGGATGTCAAAGTTTCTGTGGCTTTAATAAGGGCGTTGAGATGGGTGTTGTGCTGGTGCGTGGTAGTATTGGTGGCGACGATTAGCTGGGCCAATTGGTCGGCGATCGTGGGTGGCGGTTCATCAGACGAGGACGAGACGTCCTTACGTGGTGGCATTGGGGATGGAAACATGGAAGATATTCTACTCCTAAATGCATGCAAAAATTAAGGGACGTGGACGACTTCTTCAGTCTTCTAATCTTGCTGGCCTCCGGGTATTCCTTTTGGGTCGTTGGGTCTGGTCCATTGGATGGGTTTAATGGGCTCCTAACACTAATGCTACTTAAAAGTATGGATGAGCATAGACAGGTACCCGCTTCATTTCATTGAAACTGGAACAGGAACTGGCGGTTCCTTTGAAGCTAGAACCGGAACCGGCCTAGGCGGTTATTAAATTTTTGGAACCGACGGTTCCGGTTCTAAGAGCGAGTAACCAGGTTACGCTATTTTTTTAGTTTCATTAATACAAAATAATTCTTAATCATTTAAACAAAAAGTAAATACTATAACTAGTTCATTACGATATAATGATGTACTAGACCGATAATTTGAGGAAATCCATTATCGACCCGGTACTTACCAGATCAATGTTACATACACCACAACTTATTACAAATGAATATAAATTCGATTACATCGTACATAAGTATCGGAACCATATCACAGGAAATATGCAAAAGAAACGACACGAAACTTTAAAGTAAACAAGGAAAGAACAAGAGATGTGCCTCCCTGTAGACCGGATAATAGACGAAAGACCAGCCAAGGATATAAACTCTTTTAACAATGAGCAGCCAGAGACATGATACATGATATCTGAGGAGCAAGGTAAGGCAAAAAGAGACATTATGCATAGCATTAAGGCAACACCAGAAATCTAATTTAGGCATCGGAGAGTTATGTCGGGGTCCAACCCTCGGTAGGACTATCTGACCTAGCACTTGTTTATCTTATGCAGAGCGGATTCCCGAATGCTTATTGCACTGAGTCATTTGGGTTCGCCGTAACAACATTAGTGCCATCCGTATTATGAGGGTACCAAAGTGAAAAACAAAGGGAATACATGATAAGTAGATCAAAATTTAAACACCACGGGGCATGGCAACGTGTCAGATAGTAAAGCAAAAGAAATAAACTACCCAGTGCGTGTAAGAGAAAAAGACACTGAACATCTACACGATATGTTTAATGGAGAAAAAGAACATATAGCTCACCACCCCATAAGATAAGATAAGACTGCCTAGGACTTCCTATTATTGCTTCTAAGTGAAAGGTTGCCAGCAACAATAAGAAGACAGGGTGATACTTATATATGGAAAAATATACGATATAGGCATTTACAGGATATATTGCGATCGTGGGAGTTTGACTAAACATTCAGTGTGGCCAGGCATTTAACAAGCTTTATAGGACATTCAGTGTGGCAGAAAGGGATATTGTACGTCCTACTAACTTTAACAGATCAGTTAAGACAAGCCAAGGATATAAAAACAATAGCTTTCACGATTGTGCAATCAGTATCACCATACAATATCATATTCGAGAGAAGCATAATGAGAAAGTTCGGAGCAATTGTGTCAACGATCCATGGTGCGGTCTGGTTCCAAACGACAAACGGATATGGAATGATCAACAACAAACTACAAACGGGACCTATGGTGATGGTGGTAAAGAACGAAGCAAGTATGACGATTCGGAAAAAAAACCGCATGCAAATAATGGATTAGAAGAAATTATAGTCAATATCAGTTATGCAGACCAAGGAATAGTGATCGGAGTAGGGTTACCATGCAAGTTAAGAGACGGATTGACGACACCCTTAAAAGAAAAAGCTGACGTATTTGTGTGGGAGGCAGCATACGTGTAATGTCTGGGATTTATAAGGTATTATTTATATCTATATAAGGTTAATGTATTGAATTGGTTTGGGCTTGGACCATTGGGTCCTTGTGATTGAGCTGATAAGTGCCATACGCGGGGCATACTATGCCATGTATGCTCAACGTACTTATGAGATGAAGGCGTGGATGTCGTGCACGTATGCCCAGCGTACTAAAGGGTACGCGCAGCGTACACATGCAAACTTTAAAACCCTAAAATTTAGTGTTTGGACCCTATTTAAACAACTTATAGTCTTCAAAGCCCTTACCCTATCAGCCTCTCTTGCCCTCTCAGTGCCCAAATAGAACCCAAATCCTCTTGTTTGTATTTTGGAGCTTACTTTGAGTTTTTGGTTTAACTTTGGTGATTTTGAAGAAGGATCAAGGACTTGAAGAAAGCTTGCAGATCCAAGAGATTAGCACCATTTCTGGCTCATTTGAGATATCAAGCTTCAAACTTGACCATTGCATGCTTAATTATAGTGTTGGGGTGTTTTATGGGGTATTTTGACTCTATTGTTGAGGTTTCTTGTATCTTCATAGTTCTAGACCATAAAAGCTATCATTTTGAGCTCTTGGAAGCATTTAGAGTCATAAAAATCGGACCTTGATGATTAAGCCAAAACCATGCAAGTGTTTGATGGTCACAAAGTTAGTTTAAGGACTCAATTCGCTTTTTAACCCCCTTCTATGCATGCAAAGACATAAAGTTTGTAACTTTATGGATTAGGACGTCTTAAAGGACCTGGATCTATGTTTTGGATGTTAGGACTTAATGCATTAAGTCACAAATGGAGTCCTAAGGAAGTTGGCCAATACGTTAAGCGTATACCCTGGTTCGCTGCGCGTACAGGGTGACATATATGAATTTTTGGGCCTTAGAAGTTTGGGCCTCATGGCCCACTGTAGAGTAAAGTCTCTGGTCCTAGAACTGATATTTAAAGGACTGGTCCTTTTGGGTCATAATGGGCCATTCAAATTATTTATTTTGGGATAAGGATTTATTAGCCTTTGGATAGGGCCCATTTGAGGAGTTGGGCACAATTCAGAAAATTGGGCCTTTGGTGGGCCACTTGTGGTTTTGGGAAGACTATTTAGGTTTGGGGCCTTTCATGTTATGGTGGTGGGCCCGAGGTATTGGCCGAATTAGATAAGGGGTAAAATGGTTATTTTACCCTAAGAAGGATTATTAGTTTTTGATTAAGTGTTATTAGGGTAATGACAGCTCGGGGAGTCGTCGGAGCTACCGCTAGAGATTTATTACCGTGAGATTATGTCTTCAGCCAAACGAGGTGAGTTACCTTCCTGTAGGAGTGGGTCGAAGGCACCAACATCGACCCACCAGTAGTTGTTTATGGTAGAGATGATTGTCTTTGTGATAATTTTCTGGTATATCTTTACTTGTTATGATTTATGTACTTTGATGTGTGTAAAACTCACTTAGTTTTAATCCTACTTTAATTATTAAATAACACACAAAAGGCAGTGAACCTATCAATTGTGGTATAGCTAAATAAGCAGGGTATCGAACACAGGGAACGGCAAATTAAATTAAAAACTAATTCTATCTAAATTACTTTAGCAAATAAGGGTTTTTCTCTAGTTTTACAAGACTAGAAACTTATTAAACAAAACTAATGCAAGGCTAGAAAAGAACAAATTAACTAGATTCAATAATGGGAAAGAAACTTCTGTTTAGTTCAACTCGGTTAACTTTATGGTTGCTTTTAAGGTAATAGTGCAATGGATTAATTCTTTCGTTGGTTACCGATTCAAGTGATTAAGTTGTGTTCACTACCCTAATCCTTAGCAAATAAACTAATTCAAACAGTGGCCAATTGCTTAACTTAATTATATTTACTAGATTAATTATTCGGGTTAAGTTAGACTTGCAATAGCTAATTAATTTGTTATTCTTAATTAACCTCTTGTTCGATAGTCATCTTACAAGCTTGCACATGAATTTACTCAATTTCCTTATTAATCCTAGTTTCATATTCATTAATCCTGGACATATGATATAGTGGTCACTTATCATATGAGGTTGATAATTAATAGATGTTCATGCTAATCAATTATCTTCCTATTAACAGAAAATAAATTATCATTCATACATAAGGTTCTTTAGCAAGCTAAAATAACAATTAATTACCAACTTAGAATTAATCCTACCAATCAATCAAACCATATTGTCAACTTTGTATCCCCAAACAGAAGTATAAAGAAATTAGTTCATAACTAAGGTGAATAACAGCAAACAAATAAGTTCAAGTTGCTTAATCATATTGACAAAACAAAAGAATTAAGTAGAATGATGAAATTACGCCTCAATTACTCCCGGAATTGGATTCTAGCTTCTTTGGTCGACTTCTAGGGTTCTTCTGGCTTCTTATTCGCAGCTAAACACTTCTGAAACTTCCCAGAATTCTTTTTTTTTCGCATTATAGAGTTATCTTTATATATGCATACCGACTCGTCGAGTCATATGGTGACTCGTCGAGTCCCTCTCACATTAGTCGTAACCTGATAACTGTCTTGACTTCCGAATGTTTATCTTTCTGAATCCGCGACCGGACTCGTCGAGTCAAGAAGCAACTCGACGAGTAGAAGCCTTTTTTGGTTGTTTTCTTTCTTCGTTCCACTCTTGAGCTCTTAACCGCTTCTCTTGCTCCCTTTCGCTTCCGAGCTTCATCTTTGGACTGAAAAACATAATTTAACACTTTTAAGTACTTTTTGTCCATAATATGCAACAATTTAGCTAATATATGAATAATAAACTACACTTAATACACACTAAATATGCACATATCATACTTATTGCTATGTTGTTATGTGGTAGTGGTAGGTGTGAAATAGTCCTCGTAACCGGTTGAAATAAACCAGAGGGTAGGTTGGGCACCCAGATATGCCTGGGAGGGTAGGTTGAGCACCCAAATATGCTTGACAAGCTAGGTTGGGCACCCATATATGCCTGACAGGGTAGGCCGGTTACCCAAATTGTTGGGTTTTGAGCAATCTAACACTTCTTAAGTGTGCATGCAACCCTAATAAACCTTGGATCTATGTTTGTCTAAATACATGCAAAATAATAATTTTTCCAAGGTTCATAACCTATCTAACATGACATGGGGTACTTTTAAACATAAAAGAATTGGATGAGATTACATACCTTTTGATGAGTTTGATTCTTAAGGAGTTTGAGGGCCAAGCACCAATAGTGTGAATGCCTCAAATGGAATCACAAATCACCACAAACTCTTGGAAAACTTTGAGAGAGTGTATACACACTATAAAATCGATCACACACAAACACACATACTAGTTACACTAGTCTCTACTCTTTTAGCCATATTTCTTGCATCATATGCTTCTTTATATAGTGTGCATGGTTAGGGTGAAACCCTAACCCATGACCTTTCCTTTTTCCAAGGATCCATGGGTTAAAAACTCCATGGATCATCCATGGACTTCCATACAAGCCTAGCCCATTAACAAATGAGTGTTAGCCCACACCATATAAAACCAATAGCCCACAATCTAATTAGTCTTCCTTTTAATCTCTAAATTAATTCATAATTAATTTAAGACTAAGACTAACTAAATAACATGACTTCATATTAATATATTATAACTTATAATATATTAATAATCATATGTGTATAACTCTCATAAAATTATCCATAAATAGTTTGGATGAAATGCAACCCAAATGGACCATGTCGGGTCGGGTCAAGTATATACCAAATAAGTTATGGACTTAGACACCTTATCCAACAGACTCCCACTTGGATAAGTCTAATAACTGTATTTGCGTATGTTACTTCAGGAACCAACCAGCAATCGTAGCTCTCGAAAACTCTGTTGAACTATGAAGCGCCATTTTAGATAAGTGATCGTATAATCCTCTGTTCTCATGATATCAGCCGGAAAAATACATGGAACAACGTCGTACTTATTGTCCAGCAGTTTGTTTCCCGATTTTTGATTTGTTTGACAAAGAACTTAATCGAACACATCAATTTAGTTCTGACCGGCCGGTACATAGGTCACAACAAAATCATCGAGGGGCCCAGATATCGCTTCTATTTCTAGAAGGAACAGATAAACTTCGACTCATATGCTTGTTCTACTACTTGTTGAATTGTACACAAAGGCACGTTTTATAACATCAAGTTACTGACGCGTTTACGTGCAATCAATGCACAACCAACTCATAGGTAACAACTCATATATCTAGGTTTGAAGATTTATATGATATTACCGTCTCACAATCACTCGAGATAAATTCCATGAAGTGATACAAGTGAGCGTGGGTTTAGTCCAATACTCATAACTTATGAGCACTCATGAATGTTGTAGCAACCATTGCAATGACTAAACCCATTTAGCCATCTACAAACTCGATTCATGACAGTCTTGATTCATACATACTTCCAACATATGAACGACTGTGGAGTGTTTAAATAACTTAGTCATTCGGAAAGAATAACCTAGCTATTTTGGAAGTCAAAACATGTAAAGTGAAACACAATAATAATCGAATCCAATATGGTCTCAGAACCCTTTTGAATATAAATAGAACCACCTTTTATTTATCACCATATTGATTACACATTATTCATTATATAATGTTTCAAACAATCAACTTAAGACTTGAATAAAAACAACAGTCGTCCCATGCTCCTGGCATGTACACTTTGTTTTTCTAAACAATAGTTATGCCATACTCCAAGTATACACACTATGTTTGTCTATGATCCTTACATTGTGATGTAGATCAATTGAACATGATTCCAATGATACTCATTTCACAATCCCAAATCCTTATTGTAAATGTGAGAATCCCCGATTCCTATCATTTACCAAAAATTCTGTTAGATTTTAAACTTTTATGCAATGTTCCTCTTGTAATGATTATTCACAAAGTCACCAAAACCTTGTCACCAGTGATTACAGAGTATTCCAAAGAAGGTCGACTTCTATGAAACGGAAGTCTCATATTCAAAGTGGTTTTCTAAGCTTACATAGATTGAATAACTTCCACCTATGGAGACATTTCCATAGTCTCATTTTGACTATCACTTCCGAACAAGAGTTACTTCTTTTCAGAACATGTCAATACGGTCCTTTCCGACAACTTACATCATACTTCCAACTTTCCCTGAGCAACCAATCTTTGGTGAACCTCAGATTTGTCCTTGACAATTGCTTAATCACTTTAGTCATATCCAGTTCTAGACTTTTCCCTTCTCAATGCCTTAAGCATTTGGAAAATTTAGAAAAGATGAATATTATAGCACATGCAATCGATCCTATATCCGAAGCATATGGGACACGATTCATGATGTCTCACATAAAGACATGATACTAGACCAGTCTTTTGCTACAATATTTTTTATTTGCCATGTTTTCAAGATTTAACTATGAAGAGGGATGTCGTAGTCATAATTGAATTTTGAGAACGCAATATATATAGAATTTCCTTAAGTCGAACCATTCAGACATAAAATTCATATATATGTTCTTGACTAAAGATGATTAAAATCTCAATCTAAGCTTCTAGAATTGAAATGAATTATAATTTTCTCTCCCTTAATTATAGCAAAATGACTTTTTCAACCCCTGCAACTTCACGAATTGAAACTTTTGTTTTTCTATAATTAACATTGCTAGCTTGCAATACTAATCATAATTATCATGCTCCCACTTACATGATGATTATTAGCATAACACTTATGCTCCCACTAGCTTTGATATGTATTCAGAAATCGGTTGGACTTCTAAAATTTAGATTCATACACCTTTCCGTAGATAGCTCACCTATGTGTCTAAGCAATTTCAAGAACTATGAAAAGGGATGTCGTAATCATAGTCTCAATTTCTTAGACATTTGCCATTTCTCACAAGTCTATGTTAGTGTGCCGGTTAACCACACACGCTCCACTAACAACTTTTGAAAATGCAAATAACACAATTGCTATCTACTTAAAATCTACTTAGTGAAAGCATTTTCTCACCATCATTCTCATGAATCGGAGAGAAACCTTATGACACTTAGATTTTATGGTGTATGAGTTTCTATCCATGTGAATTTGTCAAAACCATAATCACAAGATAAGTTTAGTTACAAATTCAGCCTCACATGGATTAAACTTGTTCAATCTTAGTTTCTTGCCACCTTGGTAGCACAAGGCCTACTGTATGTGTATTGTATGCTAGATTAGAGCTAAGGATCTAGTAAGATGCCTTATATGCCTGTTGTATGTGCTTATTGAACTGCATGTTAGTAATGATTAATTAATAATACAATGGCTTGATTAGGATATGCTTGGTTTTGGTTACTCAATGCTCGAATGCTGCTTGCTTTGTGCTTTTAGGAGTCCTATTTATCTTTAATTAACTAGTAAACGAATACGCTAAGTTACATATTATGTGGATTAAATAATTTCAGAAGGTTAGTTCTAGCCCTATTTCACAGCTCTTGTTTGAGTCCAACCGTTGTAGGGTAGGGCCTTTCATTCGAAGAATTATCTGGTCTTAGTAATATGTATTGGTATTCGCGTGCTACTTATGGAGAGATAACAGGGACTTCTTATGCAACTGATGGCAGAGAGTAGGTCAGAGATTACCCTAGGTAAAGCCTAGGATGAGATTAGCGCAGAGATCATGGTAGTAAAAGGGACTTGGTGGAGTCAAGGAAATCCTTGAGGAAGGTATGGATAGATGTGGAAGGTAGTATGAGCCCATACTACTAGAAGCAGAGGATCCGTACTCGAATCAAGGAGAGTTGAGATTAAACCAGGGAACTTGTAGTGAGTATGAGGTCACTTGATGTTATGTATAACCCTGACGATTGTGCGTTTATTTTAGAATGGTGGTAACATGTCATAGAGCAAAAGGTTCAGTGTCTGGTTCAGGTTCAGGTACGAGTTTCGAGCCGATTGATAACGGATTGCATGAGTTCATTACATCTGAGATTACGAAAGGCATCCTTGAGGCGACCCCGATGATTTTCGGGTCGATCAAGGAGGGTATATTTGAGTTGATGGAGGATAGCCCTTGGGCATTCAGGAGTGACATGGCACCTTGCCACTCAGGGACTCGCACGCTCTCCTTCAAGGATTTCAAGGGATGTGGTACGCTGGACTTCTACGGGGTGAAAGAACCTATTGTAGCCAGGAGATGGATTGCGGATATGGAGTCTGCACAGATGATGAGTATCTGCCCTGAGGGGTCGAAGGTACGGTTTGTTGCTGGTTGTTTGAAGGAGCGGGATAGAGACTGGTGGGAGAGGGTTAGTGGTACATTGGGAGCCCCAACCATTAAGGCTATGACCTGGTCGGACTTTATGACCAGATTTCAGGCTTATTTTGCACCAGTTATGGAGATTCAGCAACTAGCCAGAGAGTTCTTAGACATGATACAGACTACAGAGATAGTGGCAGAGATTACCACCAAGTTTAGGGAAAGGGCCTTGTTGTTGCCTCAGTACGCGGGATGCAGAGGAGATGAAGAAAACCCGGTACCCTGACATGTTGAGAGCTGACATTCGGAAGCATGTCAGTTAATCGGCATGGCCGACCTTGGATGAGATGATAGTCAGGACAAGAGATAGGGAGATTAACATAGAGCACATTCGGAAGAGGAAGGCGGAGGCTGGGCAGACGATTGGGGTTTCGGTGAAGAAACCTAATGGATTCGACTCAAGATCGAAGGGAAAGTCGGGCCGGAGCTGCTGTGGGAAATACGACAAGCCACATGAGGGAGTTTGCAAAGTTAGGGGATCGGGATGCTATAAGTGCGGTAAGACTGGGCACTTCAGCAAGGTACAACCCTTATCCTCGCTGTTCAGACATCAGACATGCTATGTTTTCACTGCAACCAACAAGGCCATAAAAAGACCAACTGCCCGAGATTGGTATCAGGAGCGCCAATGGTGGCTCCAGCTCCAGTGTCCCTCCGGATTACAGATGGCCAACAGGGCAAGCCATATGCTCATGTGGTGAGGATCCGAGCCTTCCAGTTGACAGCCGAGGAGGCACGCGTCGCACCAAATGTGGTGACGGCTATGTTTCTTCTCCCTATCTTTTATTATGTTTCAGTATTGATATTTATGTTACATGTATTATGTTTTAGGATTGTTCCATGTGAACGATATCCCAATGTTGGTGTATTTGACTCAGGAGCTACCCAATATTTCGTTTCTCTTGCACTCAGCAAGAAGTTTTCCGAGTCTACGAGCATGTTGGATTGTCCTTTAGAGGTTGAGATTGCGGACGATCAATCCATTCGGGCATCAGAGGTTTATAAATATTGTGCCTTGAGGATGTATGACAAGCATTATCTCGTGGATTTGGTTCCCATTCCTTTGCGTGGGAACAAGTTCATCATAGGTATGGATTGGTTGATCCCTAATGGGGCAGTGATCGACTGTGAGCAACAGTTAGTTCAGGTCTGGACCCCAAGTGGGGAGAGCTGGTGATCCAGAGTGAGAGATCGCAGCGTGGATCGGTCATGTGTTCAGCAGCAAGATCCAGATGCTACCTTCATCAAGGATGTACAGGCTTTGTCACCTACATCATGGATACTCGAGATGAGGATAAGGCGACCGTAAGCGATGTGCCAACTGTGCGGGAGTATCTAGATGCGTTCCCAGAGTATTTTCCCGGGGTACCTCCGGAGAGACATGTAGATTTCAGGATCCACCTAGTTTCGGGTGCGGCTCCGATAGCCAAGTCACCGTATCAATTGGCTCCTCCCGAGATGCAGGAGTTGTCTACACAGTTGCAGGAGCTGTTAGACAAGGGATTTATCATGCCAAGCAGTTCACTTTGGGGACCCCCGATTCTGTTTGTGAAGAAGAAAGACGTGTCTCACCGGATGTGTATAAACTACCAGGAGTTGAATAAGGTAACAGTGAAGAACTGCTACCCACTTCCGAGGATTGACGATCTCTTCGACCAGCTTCAGGGGGCATCTTGGTTTTCCAAGATTGATTTTTTTTCCGCCTATCACCAGATGAGAGTTAGAGATGAGGACATACAAAATACTACTTTCCGAACTCGCTATGGCCATTATGTTTTCATGGTGATGCTATTTGGGCTCACCAATGATCTTGCCACGCTCATGGACCTCATGAACCACGTATACAGATCGATGCTATATCGGTTTGTGATAGTCTTCATTGACGATATCTTGGTTTATTCCAAGACACAGGACCAACACGAGGAGCACTTGAGGGAGGTGTTGGATACATTGAGGAGGGAGAGACTTTTTTCGAAGTTCTCCAAGTGCGAGTTTTGGTTACGCGAGGTGTAGTTTTTGGGGTACCTTGTCAACCAAAACGACATATTGGTCGATCCGGCCAAGGTAGAGGTCGTGATGAGATGGGAGGTTCCAAGGTCTCCATCCGAGATTTGGAGATTCCTCAGTTTAGCAGGATATTATCGGAGATTCATTCAAGATTTCTCCAAGATAGCGGTACCACTGACCCGACTGACCAAGAAGTTGATGACTTTTCTTTGGGGGTCTAAGCAGCAGGAGGCTTTCGAGACATTAAGATGGAGGTTATGCAAGGCACCGATCTTATCCCTGCTAAGGGTGTGGAGGATTTTGTAGTGTACTGTGATGCGTCCATCTCGGGTTTGGGCAGAGTGTTGATGCAGGGAGGGCACGTCATTGCTTACGCCTCGAGGCAGTTGAAGCCTCACGAGGCGAACTATCCGATGCATGACTTGGAATTGGGTGTAGTTGTTTTTGCCCTCAAGATTTGGCGACACTACCTCTATGGGGTCCGTTGTACCATTTACATGGACCACAAGATTTTGAGGTACTTGATGGACAAGCCAAATCTGAACATGAGACATATACGGTGGTTGGATGTGGTGAAGGATTAAGATTGCGAGATCCTATACCACCTGGGGAAGGCCAACGTTATGGCCAATTTACTTAGACGTAAGGCATTCAAAACTCTGATCAGAGACATCTGCCTAAGGATTATAGTGGTGACTCCACTTTTGGAGCGGATTCGGGAGGCGTAGGATGAGGGCATGAAGGAAGAGAACCGGAAGTGTGAGAGGATCATAGGTCGTGTGGCCTCATTCGATTATGAAAGTCAAGGGTTTTTGATCCTACATGGGAGGGTCTAGGTTCCTTACTAGGGAGGGGTACGCCAGGTTCTGATGGATGAGGCCCACAAGTCGAGGTTCTCCATCCATCACGGGGCAACAAAGATGTATCGGGATCTTCATCTTGGTTACTGGTGGCCCTGCATGAAGCGGGATATAGCCTAGTATGTTGAGAGCTGCCTGACCTGCAGTAAGGTCAAGGCCGAGCAGCGGAGAGCTTATGGAAAGACGCAGCCGTTCGATATCCCTGTGTAGAAATAAGAGGATATTACTATGGATTTCATCACGAAGCTTCCCAAGACCGCACGAGGAGTGGATTCAATTTGGGTCATTATGGATTGATTGACCAAGAGTGACCATTTCATTCCGATCTAGGAGAGCATTTCAGATGAGAAGTTGGATGACATTTACATCAAGGAGGTAGTAGCACGGCACAAGGTACCAGTTTCCGTGATTTCTGATCGTGATGTACGGTTCACTTCTAGATTCTGGAAGAAATTTCATGATGAGTTGGGTACTCGTCTGCACTTTAGCACGACATTTCACCTGTAGACGGATGGACAGAGCGAGCGGACCATCCAGACTTTGAAGGATATGTTGCGGGCGTCCGTTCTAGACTTCGGTGGTAGCTGGGATACCTACCTCCCTTTGGTAGAGTTTTCCTACAATAATAGCTACCACGCCAATATCGATCGACCTCCTTTTGAGATGCTTTACGGGAGGAAGTGCAGGACCCCAATATATTGGGGTGAGGTCGGTTAGAGAGTCATGGGGAGTACTGAGGTTGTACACCAGACAACAGAGAAGATCCAACAAGTCCGGAGTAGACTCCAGATGGCCCAGAGTCGGCAGAAGAGTTACGATGATAGACGTCAATCGAACTTGGAGTTCCAAGTCAGGGATATGGTCCTTCTAAAGGTGTCACCTTGGAAGGGTGTTATCCATTTTAGAAAGTGGGGAAATTTGGGCCTTATGTATATCAAACACTTCAGAGTGGTAGCCCGGGTGTATAAGGTAGCATATCGGTTGGTCCTTGCGGAGGAGCATAGACAAATCCACAACACTTTTCATGTCTCACAACTGTGGAAGTGCTTGGTAGATGACTTCACAGTTGTACCTCTAGAGGATATTCAGGTGGACGATAGCCTAAACTACATTGAGAGGCCCGTAGCCATTCTAGACAGGAAGACGAAGGCTCTAAGAAATAAGGAAGTGGAGCTGGTGAAGGTGCAGTGGCAGCACGACAAGGGCTCAAAATGAACGTGGGAGTCAGAGGACGAGATGAGGGAGCATTACCCTGAGTTATTCCCCATAGTAGCAGCAGCAGACTTCGAGGACGAAGTCTAATTCAAGTGTGGCCGATTTGTAACATCTGGGATTTATAAGGTATTATTTATATCTATATAAGGTTAATGGATTGAATTGGTTTGGGCTTGGACCATTGGGTCCTTGTGATTGGGCTGAGAAGTGTCGTATGTGGGGCGTACTATGCCATGTACGCTCAACATACTCATGAGATGAAGGCGCAGATGCCATACACGTACGCCCAACGTACCAAAGGGTACGTGCAGTGTATACATGCAGCCTCTAAAACCCTAAAATGTAGGTTTTTCACCCTATTTAAACAACTTATAGTATTCAAAGCCCTTACCCTCTCATCCTCTCTTGACCACTCAGTGCCTAACTTGAATCGTAACCCTCTTGTTTTTATTTTGGAGCTTACTTTGAGTTTTTGGTGTAACTTTGGTGATTTTGAAGAAGAAGGAGTTTGAAGAAGGAGCAAGGACTTGAAGAAAGCTTATAGATCCATGAGATTAGCACCATTTCTGGCTCATTTGAGGTATCAAGCTTCAAGGTTGACCATTACATGCTTAGTTATAGTGTTGGGTGTTTTATGGGTTATTTTGACTCTATTGTTGAGGTTTCTTGTATCTTAATAGTTCCAGACCGTAAGAGTTGTCCTTTTGAGCTCTTGGAAGCATTTAGAGTTATAAAAATCACACCTTAATGGTTATGCGACAACCATGCAAGTGTTTGATGGTCACAAAGTTAGTTTAAGGACTTAGTTCATGTTTTAACCCTCTTCTATGCATGCAAAGACATAAAGTTTGTAACTTTATGGATTAGGACATCTTAAAGGACATGGATATATGTTTTGGACATTAAGACTTAATGAATTAAGTCACAAATGGAGTCCTAAGGAAGCTGACCAGTACGCTAGGTGTACACCCTGGTACGCTGCGCGTACTGGGTCAACTTTCCGCTTTTGGTCAAGGCGAGCGTACGCTGGGCATACGTGCCAGGTACGTTGTGCGTACACATGCATGGTAGCGTATATGGATTTTTGGGCCTGGATTGTTGGGTCTCATGGCCCTCTGTGGAGTAAAGTCTCTCGGCCTAGAACTGAGATTTAAAGGATTGGGCCTTTTGGGCCATAATGGGCCATTCAGATTATTTATTTCGGGCTAAGGATTTATTGGGCTTTCGATAAGGCTCATTTGAGGAGTTGGTTCCAATTCAGAAAATTGGGCCATTGGTGGGCCACTTGTGGGTTTAAGAAGACTATTTAGATTTGGGGCCTTTCATGTAATGGTGTTGGGCCCAAGGCATTGGCCAAATTAGATTGGGGGTAAATTGGTTATTTTACCCTAAGAAGGATTATTAGTTTTTGATTAAGTGTTACTGTGGTAATGAGAGCTCGGGGAGTCGTCGGAGCTACCGCTAGAGATTTATTACCGTGAGATTCTTTCTTTAGCCTTACGAGGGGAGTTACCTTCCTGTATGAGTAGGTAGAAGGTACTAATTTCGGCCCACCTGTAGTTGTTTATGGTAGAGACGATTGTCTTTGTGATAATTGTCTGGTATGTCTTTACCTGTTATGATTTATGTACTTATTGCTATGTTATTATGTGGTAGTGGTAGGGGTGAAATAGTCCCCATTACCGGTTGAAATAAACTGGAAGGTAGGTTAGGCACCCAGATATTCCTAGCAGGGTAGGTCGAGCATCCATATATGCTTGACAAGGTAGGTTGGGCACCCAAATATGCCTGACAGGGTAGGCCGGGCACCCAAATATGCCTGGAAATGTATGATTATGTGGTATGATGGCGAAACTCACTAAGCTTTGTGCTTACACTTTCCACTTTTGGTTTCAGATACCTTATCTGCGAAGGGGAAGGAGTCAGCATGATTGCAGCGCATCACACCATTATTTCACACACGAGATTCTTGGGAGATATACTTTGATGATGTTTTATTGTGACATGTTTTGATTATTGACATTTGGTTTTGTTATGGGATGAGACGATGATGTTTTTAATACTGATGGTTTCTTATTTACTTATTTAAAAATGAAATTTTTGGTCTTAATTTTTCGGATGTTACAATACATAATCGGTATTCCCAGACAGTTGGTCGAACACAAACTGAACGAAATACCACGAAGCAAGCCAATTCAACATAAAAATAAGGGGCAATCGAAGACAGGAATAAAGCAATAAACGACGAAGCCGATAAATTTGTGAAAGCAGGCGTAGTACGGGAATCACTTTTCCCATCCTGGATAGCGAACCTGACCTTAGTAAAAAAAGGAGATGGATAATGGTGAATGTGCATAGACTTCACGAACCTAAAAAAATAATGCTCAAAAGACTACTACCCGTTACCGTCTGTAACACTTGTAGATTCAGACTACTCAATTAGAGCTAATAATCGTTAAGAATGTTTTTTTTTTATAGAAAACTATTTAGGATAAATAATCTTAACTAAAGTTATAGTATATCTCACAAGGATTTTGTACATATAAAGAACGTTGAAATCCGACTTCATATGAAGACGTTATGATTTTTTGAAATTTCACGATTAAACCAACACGATTCTATGTATCGTAAAAAGTGAGATTTTGATTAAAAAAAAAATAGCCTTAGTGATCTAAATGAAAATCATAGTATTTGTTAAACCGAGAGTGTGCATATAGAAAACATCTAAATCTGACTTCAGTAGAGGAAATTATGATTTTTCTAAGATTCAATGTAGTAGTATACAGCTCAAAAATAGAATTTTAGATTGGTCGATTTTTAGTAGAAACAATCTAACCGAGAATTGAAGATCTCGTTGATACGAGTTAAACGATAAAAAGACAGTAAAAAACGGACGTCGGATGACAAAGTAATGAATTTTTAACGGATTTTAACTGTCTAAGTGGCTGTTTGGCAAGATCTGAATTTTTAACATGTTGTTTGGTTTGAACCTTTGAATTTTGGTGTTGAATGATAAAAATGACAATTTTACCCTTTTGTATCATTTCTTTCAATTACAACATCATATCTTTGAAAAAAAATCCATGGAAGTAGGATGCTAAATATTACACCCAATATTACAAAAAAATACAATGAAAACTAAACAACCTAATATTTCATTATAATTACTAGCCAATAGTTTCCAATCATTCCAATCGACTGTGTCATCTTCGCTATCCAGGTATCAAACCTGACTTCCCAATCTCAATATCGAGCCATTCGCTATCAACATGAACAAAACTAGAATTGAAATTCACTGAATCAACAAATAAGAATTCAATTTTGAGTTTTTATGTTTGACTCCGATGAACACAATTGACTCAATTACGTTCGACTCCAATCAAACAAGTATGTTCAATCAAGTAAAATCATTCGTTGTATGTTCAAATGAACACATATAGACCACATCAGATCAAAATTGAAATATAACCTAACAAGTAGCAATCACTTTGATGAACAAGGGCAACAACACAAGGGGTAGGATCGACAAAATCAAGCCAAAAATATTGATTGAGAGAGCGACACAAAATGCTTACTTTCACCATCGTGCTTGAATGTTGTTTAGGATTGGTATTGAAGCAGAATAATCGAGTTTTAGGGGAAAAATAACCTTACCAAAAGTTGAGTTGTCTATGAGGGACCTAGAAGGCTTCGACGATGACGGCACTGACGAAAGATCCTGCCGGCTAGTTCCGAAGATGGAGTGGGTGAGGGAACGTCGTGTGTATTGAAAGAGAAGAGGGAAAGTGGGGTTGAAATATCAAGGGAAAACCCGAAGATGATGCCGGAGGCGATGCAGCTGGAGCACGAGACGAAGGCGCCACAGGCGAATCCGACAGCGGCGGTAGGAGAGGGGATCAGAGTTGTAGTAGTGTGGAGTGGAGGAGAGGCATCGTTGATGGTTGGGAGGGGAAAAAGAGGTTGCGTCGTTGTGGGCAAAATAGGAAACACGCGTGCCCTTATTTTTTCAGATGCAATCACATGTCTGAGAAATTAAGAGGTGTTTTTTTAATTTAAGTGGCATAAAATAAGATGCTATCAAACACCCTACATCTGAATTTTTAAGAGGTTACCTCTTAAATTTTCAATTAAGAGATAAACAAACAGCCCCTAAGCCTGTTAAAAAATAAAGTTAAAATTAGCTAGTCAGAGCTTAAACAAAAGTCGTGGATCTCGTCTATAGCTACACGTGGATGTAAATAACATCAAAAACAGAGCTCGTATGCGAAAGTTGTGGATTTTACAAAATAATTAATTTTCAGATTAACAAGAGTGCGACACGTGTTGCGATTTGGCACACCTCTTTCTCCCCACGACTTGCCACCAGATGACGACACGTGGCCCCAATACACCCAACATAAGTTGGGACACCCAGCGTACCCAGTACTCCCATCCTAATTTGAGTGCGCCTAACGTATTGGGCTTCCTGGCAGCTTATAAATAGAATGCGATTTTCACTCTTTTATTTACACCTTTTCATCCAATGTCTTCCAAAAACCTCCCAAGGTCCCTTGGCCTTTCTCTAGCACTTTCTAAGTGTTAGTAGCGAATCTCCGAAGAGTCAAAAATCTACGAGAAATAGAGCTTTTGGGTTAGAATTTATGCCCGCGTAAAGTCCGGTTTTTCGCTAAACCACTTGTAAGTTAGGTTATACTTACCCTGCTTTAAGTATAACTTATGTTTAAGTTCATTATCATTATTATGAACCTATAAACAATATTTATCAGCGATTCCAAGTTGTTATACTGATTATTCTACTTACGGGGATGATGACAAGGCTAAATTTAGTGAGGTGTTTAAAGCAGACCTTCCAAACAGTATACTCTATATACCAAACAGACCTTACCCCTGATATGATCTTACATGGTTGTCCCTTATCAGCTATAGCTCAGTAGACTTCGAATTAGTAAAGAATCTAGACTAATAATTAGTCACAAGAAATATTAGACTAAGACTTATTGATAATGATACTAGGTTACGTCAAAGGAAAAAAAGACACTTGCTAGAAGCGAAGCGTTGTCCGAGTTTCGTGTCATCACTTTATCAAGTTAGTTAATAGTTACTTTCATCTTATACATAGATATGATGTATCTAATTAAATAACTGCTTTATATGCTTACGTGCAAAGATGCTATGTGTTAGATGAAATGTTATAAAGATAAGTTTCTATGATTTATACCGTATATGTATTTTTTATAAATATCATACATTCGGTAACAAATGGTAATGAAAGATACCATAGTATGATTAAAGATAGGGTGTCATAGTATGATAAAAAAAAAAGTAGGCAATGATAGAATGCCACGAATTTGGAATTTTTATTTTACCAACGATGTAGTCACTTAGCAAAGTATATGTGACAACTACCAGACTAACTGATGATAACCCTGTAGAACACTGGCATCTATGGATGTAGTGCATATTAGATAGAAACTTGCGGCTATGGATTTAGTGCCTATTAGATAGATAGTGGAAGCTATGAACTTAGTGCATATTAGATAAATATTGGCAGCTATGAACTTAGTGCCTATTAGATAAATATTGACAGCTAAAGACTTATTGCCTATAAGATAAACATCGACAACGATGGACTTTGTGCCTAAACACCGACATCGATGGACTGCGTGCCTAAATACTAGCAACGATGGACTTTGTGCCTATTCATTAGGACAAATCCTTAGGAATAAAAATCGAAAGAAACCTACTGACATGTATTGCATAGAAATCCCTATAACAGTACTGTGAGCAACGGTGATTAAGATGACCCTTAGGATAAATCCTTAGAGAAGAATAAAGAGTAAATCGGGGATGGGTACTTGGGTTAATTGTTTGATAATTAAACACATTAATTATATTATTGTGGGTTATATACTCACTAGGTTTTCCAACTTGACCCACTCAGTTTATTTGTATCACATGTATCAATGCGAAGATACATTACACTGAGAGATTAAGGGATATGTACATCATTAGTGTAAATTACTCTAATGTCTATTTATGCTAGTGTTTTGCGTCAGTTATGAAATCTCAAGTCTTGAAAAGATATCAATATCGAACATTTCTTAAAAAATGGCTAATGTTAATATTATCTCACAATGAAATAATATTTTTGTGATCAATTCCACAACAAAAGAAATACAATGTTTTAAAAATAAGCATAAATAAAACTTTTAAAATGACCGTAAAATTAGGGATGTCACAGTTGATATCAAATCATTAGTTTAAGAGAACTAGGAATTTGTAGGATTTTTAGACTTAAATTTAGAATGTTAAGCATTGTTTGTGAGATGAGTGTGTGTTATATTTAGGAAATATGCCTGAATAGACACGATCATTAGCTTATTTTTGGAAAGATATCTAAATTGCTTTTATGTGCTAAATGATTTATGGTATAGCTATAAGATGCGATATATGCTTTAGGATGCTATTTTTTGACCGAATCTATTGGAAATTTTATGTGTTCAAGTTTCTAAACGTATAATTATGGTATTAGAACTGTCATATAACTTTTCAGAGCAATAAAGAGGATTCTGTGTCTAAACCTTCCCTATCTTAATATTCTCGTCTCCGTATATTGAATGTCTGCTTCAATGTATAGAATGTCATGGTGAGGACATGAAGCGGATTAAGAAACGACAATGGAAACCAGCAGCCTGAACCTTGAGTCACAATCGAGCGTGAACCAAAAGTTATGCCAACAATTGGCCCTATCATAATGGAAGAAGTTCAGGCAATGATGTAAACCATGTTAGACTGGGCAAATGGAGGAAATAAGGAGGCTTACAATAGTGAATGATACTATCGGAAGATATCGATGATAAAACTTTTGGTGTAATTCCTAAATCGTCCCATCGTTTCCACCACCAACCGAGTTGAAGCATAATTGATGTTGAAGATACACATGGAGAGAGTCCTAGTAGAGTCTAAGGAAATTTTTATTCTGACACATTCATATGTGTTAAATCGTTTTGTGATTTTAGGAAATAAAAACTTGGGAACTGTTAGGCAATTCTTGGGGCGAGTATGAGTAGGTGTGAAAGGTAGTAGAGGCCTATACTACCGGAAGCACATGACTCACACTTGGATCAGGGAAAGTCACAAGGTTACTAAGGCATTAGTAGTTAAGTTTGTTTTGTTTGTTTCCGTCATTGCCATTGTTTGGTAATGAATATGAAGATGAATGTTATTCCAACCCTAGTGGTCATATCAAATTGAGTCTATCTTGAGAATAAGTCTGTGAAATAAGTTACTTGGTTTAAATAACCATGTTCGATGTAGTATCTGACTCAAGTTAGGAGTTTAAAGGAAAGGATAATCAAAGCAATCGACAGAAGTGTCGCAACCGTCGATAAATCTAAGTAGCATGTAGCTAGAATTACTACCTGCGGTAATGTGATTATATCACATTAGAACATGAAGGAAGGTGTCATCCATTATGGAGTTTGACTCAAGAGATCTAAGTTTAGCCATTGCATCATACGACGAAAGGAAATTAGATGCACAACCCATCAGTTTGTTACGGTAATCAAGGTAAAGACCTTATCTTAAGTTAAGTCTATTTAAGAAGGAGCATGAGTCTCCAATAAGAATACACTAATTCTTCAAAACATGTAGCTCGGTCTGCCAACTACACCTGTGTATACATCGAGTAGCATTACTCTGATACAAGCTACCTGCTTAGCCTAAGAATACACTTATTCTTCACAAGATGTAGCTTGGTCTGCCGACTACACTTGTGTATACATCGAGTATCATTACTCCGATACTGGCTACTTGCTTAGCCTAAGAATACACTTATTCTTCAAAACATGTAGCTTCATCCACCGACTACACTTATGTATACATCGAGTATCATTACTCTGATACAAGCTACCTGCTTAGCCTAGGAATACACTTATTCTTCACAACATGTAGCTCGGTCCGCCGACTACACTTGTGTATACATCGAGTATCAGTACTCCGATACAGACTACCTGTTTAGCCTAAGAGTACACTTATTCTTCAAAACATGTTGCCCGATCTTCTGAATACACTTGTGTATACATCAAGTATCATTACTCCAACACAGGATACCCGCTTAGCCTAAGAATACAATAAATCTTCACAACATGTAGCTAGGTCTGCCAACTACACTTGTGTATACATCGAGTATCATTACTCAGATACATGCTACCCGCTTACCCTAAGAATACAATTATTCTTGAAAACATGTAGCACGATCCACTGACTACACTTGTCTATACATCAAGTATCATTATTTCGACACAAATTACCCACTTAGCCAACGAACATACTTCTTGTTCATAAAACCTATAGCTTGCCCAATAGGTTACAAATATGACAAATATTAATCCAACATTCATCGGATGGAAAACTATATTTGTGGGATGCATAATCCAATTGATTCAGAATAAAGTTCGCAATTATCTAAATCCATTAAGAAATTAACGATTCCCAGAAGTAACAAACATCATCGACGACAATAACAACACACAACGACATTTCGCACCAAAAAAACCAATGTCCCAAAAAGACCAACCATAAAACAGTAATCGGTTTGGCACACAAGCAAAAGAACAAGTTCATGTTTACCTAAAAACCAACAAAAGAGAGCATAACTGATTCACATAACTAACACAATCAAGATTTAATAATGAGTTGGGCATGCAATAAACCGTTCTCCTGAAGATAAGTTTCGTAATTAGCCTTGGACAAGAGTTTTTTGATTTTCCAGCAAAGCAACCTTGGCCATAACGTCTCGGTGACGTATTTACAGATCGGCATACATCTCCCCGGCCTTAACCAACATGTCTTCACTTGCAAGCTTCATACCCTCTGCAACCCGCAAATTCACCTCCACATCCAAAAAACAATCTCGTAAGGTTAATAACCTGTCAAAAAACTTGAGATCCCGCCCAAGTATGGTAGAAATAATTTTTTCAGAACAGATTATAAAACGACATGCCTTTTCCAATTCTTCCTAAAAAAGTAGACAAGAAGGGCACCCATCTATAGGAACTAGGAAAATGGCATTAGTGAAACAAAATACTATATTAAAACCTAAAACATAGGTGTGAGCACATAAAGCATAGGCAAAGTATCTACGTACCAACCGGTTCAAGGGCAACGTGATCCAAAGATAAATGAGAAGCGCAATGAGGGCCTGCCTCGGAAATTTTATGAAAAAATTGCTCAAATTGATCGGGTGAAAGGATTTGCCTACGCTTCAAATCAGGAGAGCCAATTTCTAGGGGCAACACTCCTGCTAAGCTGGAGGAAACAACATAAGAAGAACCAATCACAGGATAAGAAATATTCAGAAGTTGATCAATAGAAAACACACTCGGCCCAAACCCTGGAAGTGTAACGCGAGACTCGGGTATCGAAATCATCGGGTCCACATCTTAATCCAGAATCATATAATCTACTACAATGGACTCAGGAGAAATGTCACCAACCAAATATGATGTCAGATGAAAGTAGCATTTACCCCCATCTACAACAATACATGAGCATAGAGAAAACACCCAAAGGCAATATTTATACCAGGAGATTACCCAAGACCAAGGAAAAAAGAAAGTATACCAAATCTAGCAAAAAGGTAAGACAAACTTGCATGACATACAGATAACACAGGCAGTTGACATCAAGCCTTCTAAAATGGGCTTATATAACACAAAGCAAGTACAACTTCCGACAGAAATGCGCTTTTCACACAAAAATGATAAAATAAAGGCACAAAAGCACGTAGATCAGCATACAAAGACACCAAATCATCACCAAGCGGAACACAACAAGGAACAAACGGTAGACACAAGCTATGCATATCCACCCAACAAAACTTACTTTTCCAGATACCACTGGAGCGAGACAAATTTGGGGAAAGGGACAATGATGACTGTTGAAAGAAAACCAATCTCCATACTTCTTCAAGCGGGCCCAATCATGAAAATAGGCCCATCCCAACACATAACAAATGGGCCTAGCTTAACATATCATAAATGGGCCTATCCTAACATATAATAAATGGGCCTAACCCAAAATACATATGTAAGAGTCACAAAGACAACTAACATCCTACATAGTATAGTGAGAAGACTCACATGTCTCACAAAATCGACTACACCATAAGTCAAAGCTACACTACCAGTGCTATAACATAGCTATCGAATCAAACAGGGTCCAACCTTAGACTATGCTCTAAAACCGGTACATGACCATAATTCAACTTAAGTCAAAGTGAACAGTCCAAAATTGACTTTAGAGGGTCGCTACGTCGTGGCTTAATAAAGACAAAATAGTCGCGCGATACCCCCAACCGCCACGTGATGGCGCCTAATCACCATATCGTGGGAACCAGGCCAAAACAACTTAAAGGGTTAAGCCATTTTCCATCGATCAAATGAGTTCCAAAGCTCATATCTGTTTTTTTCTCATCATCCTAATGGATAAAGTTTCCAACTTTATCTATTAAGACATTCACTAAGCCCAAATCTCAATCCTAAGGTCCAAAAGACAACTTAATGCATTTGATTTAACCAAAAAGCACTTAGTCCATGAAGTCATCAATCCAAAACTCCCAAAAGGACTTCAAGGACCGTAATGATCCCTAAAAATGCAAACTTTATGGACATGCATACCTTATGCATGCCCTCTCCCAAATTTAGGTAAAAAAAATGCAATCTAACCTAAATTTCATGCAAGGTTCCCAAATCACCACAATTCCTTAGATCTATGAGATATAATGCTCTTGGAAAATAGAGAAACCATAAAGTTTCAAACTTTATCTCTTCAACCCACACAAACCACATAAAAAGGACCATAATATGACATAAAACCTAGATCTATAGAGAAAAACATCAAACAATGGAAACTTGAGGACTTACAAAGAGTCCATTTGATACACATAAGTGAAGGGGAAGTTTTTTTGGTTGAATCAAGGCACTAACTCTTCTCCTTTTTCCTTCAAAACCACCAAGAACTTGCAAAATGAGCACAAAAGCTTCAAAAGGGTTAGGTTTGGACAAGGAGTCATTTGAAGGAGATGGAGGCTGAGGGTGTAGGAAACCCTAGCCTAAATAAGGCTTAAAGTCTGGAAATTAGGGTTTGACTAAAATGGTCGCCACGTCGTGTCCAACTTAATGCTACGTCGTGGCACCCATTTAAGATGTGCGGTTTCAAACCAATCCGCCATGCTGTGATGATACCATCACCACGTTGTGGCTAAACATGTTTTCAAGCATAAATAAAATTCATACCTTAGGATTCGAATATTACATTTACATATATAAAATCGAAAAAAAAAGAATTGCAAACACAATTTATGAGGTGTTTGAGAGTTCATTTTATTCTCAAGAGTGATTTTGAAAAAAAAAAAGATTTTTTGAAAAAAAAAACACTTGTCACTAACTTTTTAAAAGTTTCATATTTTGTTTTGCCAAAAAAGTCAATTAAATTTAATATAGTTGATATCTTGCATTTTTTTTCTAGATGAATAGCTAAAAATCTCCAAGATGATATTTAGGATCCCAATTTTTTAGAAGATAATGATTTCCTTATTCAAAAACACCATATATATATATATATATATATATATATATATATATATATATATATATATATATATATATATATATATGATTACACTGAAGTGGTTATTCTTACGATTTTAGATTGAATCTTATGGTTTACAGTGTTCTTCTTGGGCAATCTTCTTCTCCGGTTCTTTTTGCTAAGCTCTTACTTTACTATGTTCTCCTTATTATTCTTCAATTTCTTGCATTTACTATGTTCTTATTATTTGTTATTATCGTGTTCTTGTTAAGAGGTCATGAAAAAAATTAATCAATCTACTTTAAGCATATTAGTTTCATTCATTTAGTTACAGAAACAAAATTATACCCTTTATATCGATTTTTTAATGTGTTAACCTATATTTGTCAAGAGAAAGCCATAAAAGTTGTTTTAATACATGATGACAAACCTAGTGGAACATACCAAAAGCAGGATAAAGAAGTTTTTTTTTTTTTATTTTTATTTTTTTATTGTTACACTTCAACTTGCATGAACAAACACGTATCTGTTGTTCCAAGGTTTTCAATAACTCTTTTATACATATTATCATAATATTCGATCAAATTTTATAATTTTATATTATTGAATTTGTTTATATCAATATTTTAGTTTCAAAATCATCATTATACTATAAGACTTTACCGACGTGGTGTCACTTATGTTATTTGATCATGACACAAAGAAACTTCTGGAAAAAAAAACACACAATAGTTGCTTCTAAATTTTAATAAGGTTATCGATACTAACTTCATTTATATAAAACTAATTTTTTCTTTTTGTCTGTTTATTTTTATAACCTTTAATTTTTTCATTTTTAGGAGGGTAATATGAAGATTTATCCATTTGCTTTAAAATTACTTTTAAATAAAAAGTTGGCGTTCAAAATCCAAATTTCTCATTATAATTTGAAAAACAATGTTGATGGTTATGCAATCTCAAACTTCAATGTTGATAATAAAATCACGGTTGAATTGGAAAAAGAAAATTAACATCGAACATATAACATTCTTTTACGAAACATACTACAGACACTACACTTATTATATCCGTTTTTTATATTGTAGTTGATCAACTAATATAAATCTATTTACTACAAATATAGGCGCTGTAATCCGATTTGTTTAACGTTTTATCGGTGAAATTCAGATGTCAAGACACATTAAATTTAAAGATTTTAAATATAATATAACTAAATCTAATAATTTAAGTACTTTAAAATATTATTAACTTTTAGATTGACATATGAATTTATTGTGTATATTTAGGACGTGGTTTCGTTTACTGGTGATAACGTCATACTCGCTTCGAATCTTGATAAAAGTATTGCAACAAGTCCGCCAACTTAGTGGACATCCTTTAAAAACACAACTTGGAAGATGTTTATGATATTGATAATTTGGAAACAATGTCATCAACCAAACGATCATTAGCATCAATGACATACCGTACTTCTGGAGAAAGCAGGCCAAAACTGTTAACTCCAAAGAAAGAAAAATAATATATGATTTTCATGATTTTATATGAGTAGTTGAGTGATTTGAGTACGATTGATTTCATATTATGTTTACATATTATTTGGTTTTTAGGTTTGGTTTTTTATTACTTTGTTTCATAGTATTCGTTTTTCGGGTTAGAATTTTGATCATTTAAATACATTTTGAGTTTTATGAAATATTAAATTATTCATCTATTTTCCTTTTGGGTTTAAACTCATGAATTTAGAATTTTAATCATTTTTTAATCTATTAATCTGTTTGAATGTGAATTTGTCAGCATTATTACAATGTTATTCATTACAACTTCAATATAAATATTAACAAACTACAACTTTTTATGAAATTATAAACATTTATAAATCTTCTAACCATTCTAAAACAATTATTTTATAGTTCCTTGTGAATTTATTGATAAATTTATTAGTAAACATCTACCATTGAAATATTATTATTTTTAGATATCAATGATATCCCAAATTTTACAGATTTAAATAATAAAACCCATTACAATGATGCTTGAGAGAGGCGAAGACTAAGGGAGCGTTTGGTTCGCAAAATGTTTTTGGAAGTAATGAAATTTATCAAAAGAATTTGAATCTGAAGGAATTGTAATCTGAATGTATTAGGAGCTGCAATACGTTTGGTTGACATGGAATGAAATATGTTTTTTGTTTGCTATGCTGATTTTAGAAATGAATTGAAAAATAAATTTTGTAATATGATAGAAATACCCTTAATAGTATTGTGCAACTAGTTATATATTTTTTTAATAAACATGACGATCTTTTATTTAATTACAACATTTTTATTGAACTCTTCATCAAAATTTAAAATAAAATAAAAAAAAGTTTATCAAATAGAAATGTCGATGAAATTGAAAAACTAAATAATTTGTCAATTTTGTGAAATTAGTGGTTACTAGTAATAAATTTTAAATAATGTAAAGATTTTTGTCATTTTCTCAAAGAATGCAAACATAAATGGTAAAAAGAGGGAAAACAAAAAAAAGTTATAAGAAAAAAAAAAAAAAAAAAAAAAAAGGCAAAAGTCATAGATGGTTTTTTTTTTTTTTTTTTTTTTTTTTTTTTTGTAAACTTATCTCATAGATAACTGGAGGATAATCTGTAAGTTAAAATAAAGATAATGAATTGAATTTACATTCTTGATGCACGGTGGAGGAATTAGAATTATTTTAAATGGGGAATTAAACAATAATTATGGAAATCTAATTCCATTCCTTTGGTAACCCAAACATAATCTCCAAATGATTTTAGTTTCTAATTCCTTCTAATTCCTTAAGAATCATGTGAAACAAACACACCCTAAGACGTTTACATTTTTTGAAAGGGAACTTCCCTAACGAGGGTTTTCGAACCAGCTTTCGCGCACCGACTAATCTCTGTTGCGAACATAAGGCTATGTCTCATGCACTGGAGTCATTGCAGGCGAACCTCCATAGTCACGGAGGTTGAGTAGTGTCAGGATATGAACATGGGTCAATAGGTTATCCACCATATCTTCCACATGTTTTACTAAGTCACCACAACCCAAGTATAAGACATTTACATTTACAAAATAGAAGATTGAATTATATGTCTAAAAGAGAAACTTTATTTCATCATCTAAAGCAATACATATATATTTTTTTATTGTGTTTCACTTATACATTTTCCACCCTCAGATCAAATTGTTTACATCATCTTGACCAATGTTTGGTCAAACACATTGTCTATCAATGTTTCCGCTCAAACTTTCACCAATTTCTGTTATACCTAAAATAAAATTCAAATCCTCCCCAAATTTAAAGGCATAACTTATTCACTAACCATCCTATATGTTTGCAAATCAATATGATATATCTTCTTAATTATTATATTTCTTTCTCAGTGTACATCGATGGTACCAAAATTCATCAAGGGCAAAATAGTAACCTTGTATTTAATTCTTATTAATATAGTAAATACTTCCAATTTTGAAGATAATAATTGGTCTCATACATGTTAAATAACAATTGCTCGATTTCCAACTATCTAACTCAATAACTTTATGTAATTATTCTTAACCTTACCTTTTTCTATAACGTTATTGATTAGATTTACTATAACTAAGCTTAAATTGCAGAGATTTTTACTTGAAAGTGATGAGCATTAGTTGATGTTATTATTGAAGCTTGAGCATGATGCAAAACTCAAAATCCCTTAGTGGTAATATCCTACATACTTAATAATTGATTATTTCGACAAAAGTACTTTCCATTAACTTTGATAACAAATTTTTAGAATTAAGAATATTTTTATGATTATAAATTTGTTTTCTCTACTCACTTATACTTATCATCCTAAAGATGAGAAAAGATTAACCATGTCTATATTGAAAAGTGCCAAAAAGATCTTATTGGTCATACATTTCTAACATGATCTTCAAATGTTCTTTGTTTTATGTTCGTTTTTGTGTATTTGATTTGTTTCTTCAAGAAACTCAGTTTTCTATTAATTTTGATAACAAATTTGTTGAATTAAGCATACTTTTATGATTATAAATTTGTCCATTTTCTATTGTTAAATCAAGTGTAAATGAATTTTAACAATCATTAAATTTCATATTCTATAATGTAATTTATGTACTGATTAATCAAATAATAATACATATCCAAGTGGTCGGGTACCTCCAAGACAATAAGCAAACATGTAAATTATATCCATTTTCACAATATTGTAATTTTTTACTGGATTTAAAAGAACAATTACTTCTTTCACTTGATTTAGATAATTGATTACTCATATAAGGTTGTAATAAAATAAAATTCTGATAAATTAAAAAAATCGTTCAGCAAAACCTTACAGTTTTGAAATTTATCGGAAATTTGGTTATATGTCACGTTAGGCTTCTTTTTGTGTTGTCATGTTTGTTGATTTGGATATGTAGGATTCATTTGAAGTTCAATTTCTCTACAATAATGTTAATGTTCACATCCAAGTGGAAACACTCACAACTAGTAAGCATTCTAAAAGATTTTTTACTTACATGAATCAAAACTGTTAATTTAAGTGGTTAATTTGTTCTCATGGATGCCACACCGGTTGTTACTATATAGACCTTCTAGCAGTCTAAAGAAGAATCCTAACGGCTTTATGAAGAATTTTGTTGCGTTTTCAATGAAGTATCACTCTGTTAACATTCTTCTCTGTAGTTCGTTCTCTTATTTTCGATATAGATGTGTGTCACAACAATAAGACTAAAAAGGGTGTTAGTGACCATTAAAGATGAAAATGTAATATATAATTTAAGAATAATATATAATGTAAATTGTAGATTTATGATATTTATTCAAATGAAAATATATTGTTTAATTGTTAGGTTACATATCTGTTTTATATATATATATATATATATATATATATATATATATATATATATATATATATATATATATATATATATATATATATAATTTGATTTTGACAACTTTAATCTAAATTTCATAATTGAAGCAGGTAGGAAATATATGTGCTAACGATTTTGAATTTGTATTGCCCTATAGAAACTAATCGTAGCCTCACAGACCATTCCCTCATATCTCATTAGGTCTTAACATATCCCACAATTCAGCGACAAGAAGTCATTGATGCACTTCTTTGAATCAATCATCTAAACCGAATTTCATTTGCTAGTTGGATGTAGTGATCAAAATGCAAGATTTGTGAAAGTTCATTATTATTTATAGTGTTAACCTTTAGCAAATTATGAAACTAATATTATATTTTTGTTCATAACATTTTTTTTTTGTAATAATTTATTTGATCGGAAGATATGTATGTGATTGGGTGAGCTTGAAAAATTATATTTTAATTTTTATAAGGAATAAATACTTTGAAATTTACCAAATTACAATGTCTGAATTTGATGTTTATGATTATGATAATTCACTTTATTTATAATGTTTATCGAATTTCTTTGTAGAATTTAATATTATCCATACATGTAACAATTTATTGTTGTTTTTGGTTTTACAGGATCAATATGAAAATAGCCATATTAGCCTACATGGAGTTGGTACAAAGATCACATATATCATTTATATTAAAAAACATCATATTAAAAAACTAAATTACTGTGATATAAATATATAAAAAAAATTTATTTAATAAGTTTGGTTCAAAAACTCTAAAAATGAATCTAACTAATTTTTAATTAAAATTTGACAAAACCATCTATTAATTTGATATGTATTTAATTTATGTTCACACGTTCAACGCAGATCGTAATGTCGGAATAATAATAAAACTCATTTTATCATAATTTGTAAAAAAAATCATTTTATTTGCCAAAAGATGGAATTGATTTATGAACAAAAGATGGAATGGATTTCAAACGGTTGAAATTTGAATGGGGTGATCTTTCAAGAATCGACGAATACGAGAGACGCGGGCAAATGTTATCTTTCAAAATCGGACTCTCACTCTCAATCCCACCAACCAAAACCCTTTCGGTGCCGTTTCTCTTCAAGAACCCTAGAAAAACCCTAAACCCTTTTTTAATTTCAATCAAATCCATGGTTTCTTCATGGACCTGCTCTAAATGCACGTTCATCAATACCGATTCTCTAAAACCCAATTGCCAGATTTGCTCATCCTCACAGTCCCCACCGCCATTTTCGTCGTCATCAAACCAAGAAAAATGGTCTTGTAAAGCTTGCACTTTTTTAAACGTATATAAAGTGTCTAGCTGTGAAATCTGTGGGACTAGGAAGTCTTCGTCGAATTTGGGGCTTGACGATGAAGAATTGGAGGCGGGTTCCTCCGCTGTTGGCAATGTTTTCTTGCCTCTGTTACAAAGATGTAATAACGCTAAGAGGAAGATTCGCGATGACCCAGTTGAGATTGCTGACAATTCTATCGATTTGAGTGCGTCTCGTGGGTCAAAATCGGCCGATAAAAAGGTGGTTGATTCCGGTGAGTTCAAACTTCAAACTATTGTTGTTTATGATTTTTACTGGTAGGATTTTCATGTATGCAAATGTGTAATAGTTACTATGGAGTCAATTTCTTGTCATCTCATTTGTTTGTGTTTTCTTTTCATACCATAAAAAAGTAACCACAAAATATTGAAATGTGAAATGAGTAAAAGGTCCAAAATTCTGTATTTCCAGATGAAATTCAACCAAAAGTGGATCCAAGTCCAAGGAAGTTGAAGATCTTGAGTTACAATGTTTGGTTTGCAGAAGATATTGAGCTTCGAATAAGAATGAGAGCCATAGGTGACATTATACAGTTGCATACCCCAGATGTCATATGTTTGCAGGTATCCTCTTGCCATATAATCTATAACGTTTAAAGGGTATTATAGGTATTTGATAAAAAAAGAAAATATATCTTGTAGGAAGTCACTCCCGATATATATGCTATTTTTCAAAGATCCAATTGGTGGAAGTCGTATAAATGCTCACTTTCTTTTGAGAAGGCGATCACAAGGCCTTACTTCTGCATGCAGGTTAGCTTCATTCTTATCATATCACATTTTTGTTTTTATTTCAATTTAGTTTATTAAATATCAAATTGTCTATATTACCCTTCGCACATATTCTTACAAAATTCACACTTCACAGCTTAGCAAATTACCCGTGAAATCCTTCAACTGTAAGCAATTCAGTTATTCTGCAATGGGAAGAGAGTTATGCATCACAGAAGTTTCCCTCCAAGAAAACAACACCCCTTTAGTAATTGCCACCACCCATCTTGAAAGCCCATGCCCGGGCCCACCAAAGTGGGACCAAATGTACAGCAAAGAACGGGTCAAACAAGCAAACGAAGCCGTTGACTTTCTAAAGTCAAACCCGAACGTGATCTTTTGCGGTGATATGAATTGGGACGATAAATTAGACGGTGAGTTTCCGCTTCCGGACGGATGGAATGACGCGTGGACGGAATTGAATCCGAAAGAAATCGGTTGGACTTATGACACAAAGTCAAACCCAATGTTGACTGCTAATCGGAAACTGCAAAAAAGGCTCGATAGGTTTTTGATTTGTTTGCGGGATTTGAAGGCCGAGAGTGTTGTGATGGTTGGGACTAAACCGATTCCGGAGGTGACTTATTTGAAACAGAAGAAAGGCGGAAAGGAATTGGAGCTTCCGGTTTTGCCAAGTGATCATTTCGGTTTGTTGTTGACAATGTCGGCTCGGTGAAAGTGAATGTGAAAAGACTATTTTGTCCTTATGGTTTTGGATGGTGTCGTTTCTTTGTTTTTGTATCGGTTAGTAATCTTGGGTGTGTAGGGTTTTTGTGGATGGATTTTTTTCACGGGTATTGTGAAAATTTTGATGTGAATACGAATGCGTATCGATATTA
Organism: Lactuca saligna; assembly: GCF_052625555.1. Lineage (NCBI taxonomy): Eukaryota > Viridiplantae > Streptophyta > Magnoliopsida > Asterales > Asteraceae > Lactuca > Lactuca saligna. The sequence goes on along the minus strand of NC_136423.1, from coordinate 14,925,239 downwards.
GTAGTAATTCGTAATTAAATGTTGTGAAATTATAAAAGTAACGACTAATACTTTGTTATCAAAGACAAATAGGAATAGGATAACTAAAAACTTTGTTAATCAATTTAATCGGGAAACAGCGTAACAAAGTACCAAACTTTATAGTGCTTGTTTACCAGATTGCTATATGGACTTGGACTTATCTTATCCGAGTGCAACTCAAACTTGACTCAATGATGTAAACCAGAGTCGACACAAGCAAATTGCCCCATTTGACATTCAACTTTGTTAAATGAAATTCCATTTGACAACAAAATGTCTACCGTAGTTTGGTAGCCTAATCGGAAGTCATATACTATGTGTACATATAAACTAAATATCTTATTTAATAACAATGTTAAAAATGTGTTTAGTATGGTTAAAAATTCATTAACTCCATTCAATATTAGATATCGAAGTACTTATAACAAAATTTATGGGATGTTTAATGTTAATTAAAGCGTATAAATAGAAATTATATAATGTGAAACATTTGGGTAAATTTGGGTTTGATTTATTAAACTACCGTGATTTGTTATTTTTAAAGAATATTGTAAAAATCTATTGAAAAAAAAAAAAACTTTCATTCGTATATAGTATTTTTTTTTTTCAGAATGACGTAATCTTTTTCCTTGTAATTGAAAAGTATATGTTAAAGATTTAGTTGATGATTAACCTTTTCGTTATTAGGTTTTGTATGAATAGGGAGTTAAACTGTTTTGGACTAAATGAGTCTAATTTTCTACAAGAACCTAACTTTCATTGTAGCGCATTAGAAATATGACCACTCCACTACATATAATATGAACACATTTATGAAGAAATTTAGCCCATATGATCAGATTAATGCTCATCAATGCCTATAAATATCCTTTATCAGTACCACATCAAATTCATTCCAACTTATTATCAAACCCTAATATCCCCTAAACTTGCAACAACATGATGAATCATTCAAAGTTCATAATGATAGCCATGCTTCTTGCTTTAGTGTTCATGACACAAGCAACTAAAGAAGAATCATTGATCATTGATGATGAAAATCTGGATACCGAAAACATGGAAGCCCCAACATTAGAACCCGAGCAACAAGTCTTTCTAAGAACTAGTCGCTTTCTTGCCCAAAAACCACAAGCCACCAAAATAACATGTGACAAAAACCCTAGACTTTGTAGGGCAAAGGGAAGTCCAGGCCCTGATTGTTGCAAGAAGAAATGTGTTAATGTGATGAGTGACAATATGAATTGTGGGTTATGTGGGAAGAAATGTAAGTATTCTGAAATTTGTTGCAAAGGGAAGTGTGTCAACCCAAGATCGGATAAGAAGCATTGTGGGAGTTGTGGTAACAAGTGCATGAAAGGGAATGTATGCATGCATGGGATGTGTAGCTATGCCACTTAAAATATGAGTATTGTTCTTGTTATAATTTTTTAATTTACATTTATGTTGTATTTATTTGTTATCTTGATTTATGTTGTATTTATTTGTTGTCTTGAATATTATGAATTACGTTTTTTTATGCCCAACTTTGTAATCACTATATTTGGTATATGAAATGAAGATAAGAGTAAACGTCTTTTGATATAATATATATTAATATAATAAAATTATTTTAACATTTATCAAATGTTTTAGTTTATGCCGTGATAAGAGAATATTTTCCAGGAAGAGGAGAACTACAGGGGGGGGGGGGGGGGGGGGGGGGGGGAAACCTCCATACACCCATTGTCATGTTGCCCCTTGGTCTTGACGAAAATTAAAAATCAATTATAGAACACAATCAAATTATTAGTTTAAAGTCAGAATTAAGATAGAAAAAAAAAACAAATAAATAAACAAAAAAACAAAAGACGACCGATTCCGATTTTTGAACCAATGGATTGGAATTAGTGATTCCGTTCACATTTAAGGTAAATGCAACTTGATTGGGCCTTAACCGGGCCTATGTAAAAAATGTACTAGTATAGTACAATGTCATCGGGCCTATACTTATAGCTTTTATTGATCTTGGCTGGCAACTGCTTTGTGTACAAATTTATTTGATGGGACTTATTAATTCATAAAATTGTTAAAAAGTTTGTTATTCTAATCAAATAAGTATCTATTTATCTAAATTTAAAATAGAAAAACCTCATCGTCTTTATATTTGATATTATAATACAAAAACCGACTTATGTATGTATAGCAAGGTTATGTGTAATTATACATTTATATATAAGAATGTGTTTTTTGTTTATGAAAAAGAATATATACAAAATAAATTTTTATATATTTTTTTTCAACCCTACATGAATGGAAATAAAAATGTAAAATGTTGGAAAACAATTTTGTAAAAGAAATATATTTCATAAAAGAAGGATAAGAAATTAACCGAAATTCGTATTTTGATGATACTGTCCTACGATAACTCGTATATTTTTGGTTGAATTAGACGATTTATTGAGGATTACAATAATGTAATTAATTTTCAAATGAGACGATGTTAAAGTATGTGTTCAATAGAAAATGACATATAGTTTATTAAACCTATGTAATTTCGACCGCTTTTAGAATATTATTTTTCAATAATATAAAGTAGGAAAATGTAAAACACTAATTTTGAGATCGAAAATATGTTATGTCAAATATATATTAGATTGACACAATTTTATATCTTTATGTACTCATGTAGATAAAAACTATACGACCTAATAACATATTTAGATTAATACTGATTATCACGTAACAAATGTTAGGATTAGTGGCGACACTAATCTATTGTCAGGGGTAGCACGTTGTCATGGAAGCAAGTTTGACATTACTTTTTGCCCGTGCGGCTACAATCTCCTTTATTGCACACATTTCTACAACTTGGAAAGACAACAATGACTAGCATAACAATACCTTTGAGCTAGGACACCCCATTTAAATGTAATCTAAGCTAATTCAGTGGCATGGACTTCATCTTCTTTGTCAACACAGTCACGGGATATTTGGCCCGTGACACTCTCCCACCGCAAAATTGTCGCACGTCCTCGTGCGATGGATGATGAACTTTTATCCCTTCGAAATGACCTTCCTTCACATGTCATGTATCACCACACACCGCAACATTGAATCACAACCCTTGTACTTCAAGTTGGAATCCTCGGCAAGTAGTCGCCCTCGATACCTCCTTCCAGGGAGGCGGAGCATTCATCGACAAGTCGCCTCTTACTTCGCGGCAACCCACCAGCTAGTCCATACTTCTACGGACCCTACGAAAATGTACGACCATACTGGTATGTCCCCTTAGTCATTTGGCTTTGATACCACTTGTCATAGATGCAAGTTTAACATTATTTCTTGCATGTACGACATACCAAGGTCCACCATAAAACCCAGATACCAGTCCTTTTAGATTATGCATGCTAACTGATTTCGCCGTGTCGTGGGCTCATTAGGGAACCGACACTAGCCCCTCACCAGTTGTATCTCTAGAAATCTAATTATTAATTATGGATAAAAATTCATTAACTCCATTCAATATTAGATGTTGAAGTATATATAAATTTTTTTATGGGATGTTGATTACAGCGTATAAATAAAAATTATATAATGTAAAATTATAAATAAAAATTATATAATGTAAAACATTTGGGTTTGATTTGTTAAATTATATTGATTTGTTATTTGGGTAAATGGCACAAAAAACACTCTTTTTACATAGAAATTCGATTTTGACACTGTGTTTCTTTTTATGTCAATTCTAACACTGGGTTTTCCAATTTGTTATAATTCTGACCACTTGACCGGTTAACCAGGTTGCATGCTGATGTGGCATGATGACGCGTCAGTTTTGATGACGTAACATGCTGACATGATATGCTGACGTGTCAAAATCGAATTTTTTTCTCACAAAAAACACTAAGGTTTTATTTTTTTTCGATTTTAACACTAAGTTTAATTTGTTCTTTCAACTTTGACACTATGTTTTTTTGTTCCAAATCGAACATTATTTTTTCCAATTTTGTTCAATGTTGACAATTTTCTATTTGAAACCATATAAATATGTTTTTAATACATTTAAACCGTATAAATATGTTTTTTTTTTCATTTAAAAACCATAGTTTTGTATAAATACATTTTTTTTACACTGAAACCATATTTTTATGTATAAATATGTATTAGTTATATAAAAAATGTATTTTATATTAAATATGCAACTTTAAAATGTGTTTGGAAGTTTGGAGGCGTGTAGTTGATCAAAACTCGGATATCAAGTTTGCAACCATCAAATTTTTACATCTTACTAGAATCTTATGGTTAGTTTGATTCTCATGATATAACTAATGCTTTGAATGTAAGAAAAAAACACCTTGTATTTAAATAAAAATATGGTTTTTAAACGAAAAAAATATGTTTATACGGTTTAAAATGTAATAAAAAAATATATTTATAAGGTTTCAAATGGAAAATAGACACAATTGAACAAAATTTGATAAATGATGTTCGATTGGAACAAAAAAAACATAGTGTCAAAATTGAAATAAAAATTTAAACTTAGTGTCAAAATCGAAAAAAGTGAAAACGTAGTGTTTTTTGTGGAAAAAAATCAATTTTGACACGTCAGCATATCATGTCAGCATGCCACGTCATCAAAACTTACACATCATCATGTAACCTGGTTAACCGGTCAAGTGGTCAGAATTATAACAAATTGGAAAACATAGTGTCAAAATTGATACAAAAAAACACGGTGTCAAATTCGAATTTCTGTGTAAAAAAAGTATTTTTCGTGTCATTTATCCTTGTTATTTTTAAAGAATATTCTAAAGATCTCTTGAATTTAAACTTTATTTCCTTTCATAATGACGTAAACATTTTCCTTGTAGTTGAAAAAGTATATGTTAAAGATTTGATTTTCGTTTTTACGTTTTATATGAATAAGGAGTTAAATTGTTTTGGAACTAAAGAGTATAATTTTCTACAAGAACCTAACTTTAAATGTAGCATTAGAAATATGACCACCCCACTACATATGTGTACACATTTATAAAGAAAATTAATCCATATGATTATTTCAATGCTCATCAATGCCTATAAATATTCTTTATTAGCACCTATCAAACTCATCCCAACTAATTATCAAACCCTAATATCCTACTTGCAACGACATGATGAAGCATGCAAAGTTAATAAAGAGTGGTATGCTTCTTTCTTTGGTGTTCGTGATACAAGCAACCAAAGAAGAATCTTTGATCATAGATGGTGAAAATCTGGATACTGAAAACATGGCAACCCCAACATTAGAACTCGAGCAACAAGTCTTTCCAAGGACTAGTCGTTTTCTTGCCCATAAACCACAAGCCATCAAAATAACATGCGACAAAAACCCTAGACTTTGTAGGGAAAAGGGAAGTCCAGGCCCTAATTGTTGCAAGAAGAAATGTGTTAATGTGATGAGAGACAATATGAATTATGGGTTATGTGGGAAAAAATGTAAGTATTCAGAAATTTGTTGCAAAAAGAAGTGTGTCAACCCCAGATCGGATAAGAAGCATTGTCGAGGTTGTGGTAACAAGTGCATGAAAGGGAATGTATGCATGCATGGGATGTGTAGCTATGCTACTTAAAGTATTAGTATTGTTCTTGTTATAATTTTTTAATTTGCATTTATGTTGTATTTATTTGTTATCTTGAATATTATGAATTAAATTGTTGCAATGCCTAATTTTGTACTCACTTTGTTTGGTATACAAAGATAAGAGTAAACGTCTTTGCTTAGTAAACACATGCTTCTATATATTTATAAAATCATTATCTTCCACTGTTGAAAAAGCATTTTTGATATATATATATATATATATATATATATATATATATATATATATATATATATATATATATATATATATATATAGGGAAAAGTGAATATGTGGCTGTCATGTATGTAATATTAGGTATAGAACCATTAAAACTGTCTTCATTTTGATTAAAAAACACAATTTTTTTCTTTGTTAACTTCTTCATATTGCTTTTGAGCTCATTTTATTCCTGATTTCATAAATTTTCTCTAACATCTATGTATTTCGAATGTGTTGTTTTTACTAGACCTCTAGTAGGCTTTATAACTTTCTTTGACACCTACCATATATATACTTGCATGGTTCTTTTTAATGTGTTATGGGAAGAAGTTTATTGGTTTTTAATGAACAATTTTAATCTTTCACTATAACTCTTTATATTAAATTTGAATATCAAGATTTATAGGTAGTTGATAATGTATTTTTATACATGGTTTGTGGTGCAAAATAAAATATTTAAAACTCCATGAAAATATGTACAAAGCCTATCATCTACTCCAATAGTGAATATAAGAAAGATGGTAGAGAGATTTGATTGCATTTTGTTAGAACTATGTAGTTTTTGATTGTTCTATACCTAATGTTAGGTATATAACAACCACATATTCCCTAAGTCCATATATATATATATATATATATATATATATATATATATATATATATATATATATATATATATATATATAATAAAGTTATTTTAATATTTATCAAATGTTTTAGTTTATACCGTCATAAAGGAATATTTCTCCTGTCCCGGGTTGAATCTGATAAACTCAATTGACCAACATTTGTCGAACGACTTCAAAGCATTTGGGTGAGAGGTAAGTATTTCAATATTAATGAAATGTTTAGAATCCACTTGAGATGTAACTATTTCCCCAAATTCCAAAAGGTTGAATCCCAACCAACCTAACCGGATCACATAAAAGAATACAAAGTTGATGTGTAAAAAAAACAAACAAACAAAAAAAACAACAAAAAAAGTTATTAAAGTAGGCTAGTGGCGTTCTATTTCATTCAACATGCCCTAAATTCTTGAAATTAACGACTAGCTAAACACGGTGTAACATCCTAAAATTATAAGGTAAAAAATTTCATTTTTAATTCAACAAAAAACACAAAATTCCCTTTTACCAATCATTTAAAAGTAAATCATAATAAAACAATAATCAGTATACAATCCCAAAATCAGTAAGTTGCAGAAACATGAGTAGATGAGCTACGATCAAGTCGGGACATTCCCTTTCGAACTGGAAGTACATGAAACCATAAACATAAAACTATTAACACAAAGCTAAGTGAGTTTTCCAAAATACCGCATACCATACATATCATTAGGCTTAGCCTGCTCATATTGCCCAACCAACCATAATGGGCCTAGCCCAACATACAAATGCAAGAGTCACAAAGACAGCTGACACCCAATATACCAATGCATGGTATATAACATGCAGTGGGCCTAGATCTTCTTGATCCGTGGATCTAGCCCATCATACAAATGGGCCTAGCTCGTCATACAATGGGCCTAACCCAATATACAATGGGCCTAACCCATTAGGATAACAAATCCTAATGGGTCGGTATTAGTGTCTTCGGCCCACGGGTACAGTGAGGAGACTCACCTGAATCACAAAGCTGGCCTCAAGTAACTGTTCTCCTGCCAAAAGATTGGTGCTCGAAACCTCCTATCAATCAACACAAGGCAAACCCTAAGTACACCTTCTAAAAATAGAATTTTGACCAAAAGTCAAACCAAGCCAAAAGTCAACGGTCAAATTCAAAGTTCACAACCCAAAATGTCAACCATCCACCCAGACATCTTGATCAGTCCTTGGTAACGTCCTAACATCTCACTCAGTTCGATTCCAACTCATCTTGACTCACCCTGGCCAACTTAGTCAAGAAAAACCAACGGAGCTGACCTCATGTTGTGAGAAGCCTCCTCTCACGTGGTGAGCTCCAAGAAACTAACCAGAAACGTGGTCATTCACTCATGTCGTAAGACCCCATGTCTCACGTTGTAAGAACAATCTAAAGCAAAAAGTCTAACTTTTAAGTCCTTAATCCATTGAGCCTTTAACCCCAACTTTCTAAAAGATCTTATAACCTCTTAATACACAAGAAATTCGGTGCTTTTAAGACATATATGTCCAAAACATGTCTAGATCTCATTTAGGTAAAAAGTTGAAGAAAAGACATCCAACTTTCATGCAAGGCTCCAAAACTCAGCCATTCTCTATATTTGAACTCCGCAACACTCTCAAGACCCTTATAACTCATAAAGTTGACAACTTTATGGTTTCCATTCATTCCAACTTGCATAACCAAGAAGAAAAGTAGGAAAAAACTAGATCTAGCCTCATTTAACAATAGATGAGGAATCTTTTATACCTACAATGGTCCATAAATGATGTAATATGATGATCATGATGAAGATTCCTTGCAAGCCTCAACACATGATCACCTTTTTCTTCTTCTTTTCTCCTTCTTACAAGCTAAGAAAAGCTCCAAAATGATTAAAGATCGAGCAAGGTTGAAGGCTAGGGTTTTTCTGAGGTGAAAGATGGTTTGGGGTTGATAAGAAACCCTAAAATGAAGTTAAAGATTCTTAATTAAAAAGGAAATCCTAAAAGATCATGGGCTTGGGTTGCAGTAGCTCTCACATCGTGAGCCTCTATGTCTCACGTCGCGAGACTTCTTTTTCATCCAAGATCCAACCTCTTGACTCTTTGAAACCTTAATTTGGTTCATCCTGGAAAACGGGTGTTATGTTGGATTAGGTGTCTAAGCCCATAACTATAATTAGTATGTACTTGACCCAAGAGTAGCATGATCCATTTGGGTTGCCTTCACCAGGACAATTTGATGGATTTTTGAGAACTGGTTATTAAGATTTATTAATATATTATAAGTTCTAATATATTAATATGCAATCATATGATTTAATTATTATTGATCAAGAATTAATTTGGAATTAATTTTGTGATCAAAAGAGACTAATTAAATATATGGGGATTGATTTGGTAAATCAATGATTCTTATAGTGTGGGCCAATTGTTATTTAAGATGGACTAAACCAATATGGTGGTACACGGATAGTCCATGGATGTTCAACCCATGGAGCCTAAGGAATATGAAAGGTCAAGGGCATTAGGGTTTGCATGGATGTAACCCTAGACCTTGCCACACTATAAAAAGGACCCATAGTCACAAAAATCGGCACCCATGCAATGCAAGGAGAGTGATAGCCGATTTTGTGTGACAAGAATATCCTCTCAAAAAGTCATCTTTTCTTCATGGTGTTTTTGAACCATTTGAGGTGCAACACTTGGGGCACTAAGTTCTTAAAGGTTAAAACTACAAGCTACAACAAAGAGGTACCTCCATAACTCAATTCTATGTTGTTTATATCAATTGTATGCTAGTTGTAGCCTTAAAGCTTTGGAAACAATATTGCATGTATAATTAGAGAAAACATTAGGGTTGTATGTGCACCATAGGATGTTGTAGTATACCAAAACCCAACAGTGGTATCAGAGCCATGGGTTGTTTTCTATTATACTTAAGTTTCAAAGTTAGAAAAATCAGTTTTCTGCAGTCTGACAGGTGAACTCGCCGAGTCCATGAACAGAATCACCCACTCGACGAGTTGGTGCCTCTATCTGCAAATTTTCTGGATTTTTGGCCAGAATTGGTTTAGGATCATTACCACAAACTGTTTTGGATCATTAAATATGTTTTTATGATATGGTAGTGATCATCTGAATCCAATTAAAAGATAATTGTCAAAATTTCAAGTTTATAGTTAATTTATAAGATAAGCTAATTTGTATGGAAATTGTTGATATGAACTATCTTCGCTTATGAGTTTAATAAGATCATAGAAAAATTATTTGATAATTTTTTGTTGGTTAAAATTATGCTCTAAATGCTTTAATAAATTTCATAATTTGTCCTCAAGTTAAGGAAAATGAAAAGTCTTTCTTTTAAAAGGTTATTAAAACTCATATGTTATGAAAAATGGAAAAGTCTCCTTTTTAATGGTTTTTAAAGTCATCAATAACTTGTAACATGAAAAGTTTTCATAAAAACCACATTAAACTCATAAGTTATGGAAACCAAAAGTTTTTGAAAAGTTCAAAATTTGCCTCAAGTTTTGGAATTAGTAAAGTTACCCTTATGAATACTTTAATTCCAAACCTTAAAATTTTAAAAGTTTATATATATATATATATATATATATATATATATATATATATATATATATATATATATATATATATATATATATATATATATATATATATATATATATATATATATATATATATATATAGGGGGAGGATCAAATGAGAACACCTAAAAGGTTGAGAATGCAAGAACAGTTGTAGACCAATCATTTTTAGAGGGCATAAATGGAATTTTACCATCTAATAAAATTATGATTTCCTAAATTTTAGTGATTATGATGAAAATTACCTAAAATATCTCATTTTTTAGATCCTATTCTTTTAATGAACCAATAATTAATAAAATCATAATTTAATTTTTATCTAAAAAAACATTTTTTTTCCATTTCATTTTTCATTTTTACGCTTCGTTTTTAGCAAATCAAATATCAGGAGAATGAATAATTTATCGGTTTACCTCATTTATTTTAAAAAAAAAAAATCTTCATAAATATTGATTTATACATTTCATTTTAAAATGAATAAAATTGTAAATTATAAATGAATTAACTCAGATGTATTTATAAATACACTTGTAAAATCATAAATGAATAAAACCCGAAAAAAAGGTTATAAAATCAGCTAAAATGATACTCATATATAAATAAATAAAACACATTTCTATTCATATAAGAATATAATTATAATAGTAAATGAATAAGTTACAATATATTTTTTTTGATACGGAACCTAGTACTACAATTACAATCATAAATGAATAAAACATCTTTACGCTCCTTCCGAAATCTATTGGTGTCGGTATTTCATTTGATAAATCTCCCACCTCCCACTATATGCATGTTTATTCATTGGATTTGCAAGAATGTTAAAGAAACAATTATGTATAATTAAATAGTCATTCACACATGAATACACTGATATTCACAAATGAATACAGTCTATTCATAAATAAATACAAAATAAAAATAGTGTAAAAATTATCATTTCTTATTCTTCGTTCCCTGCCAAGAATAACCACCAGGATGGGGTTGTGTTTCCGGTGAAATCAAAAGGGGCAACCACCTCTTGGCTTTTTCCCCTCACCTGCATTGTCGTGGCTGCTTTCCTTGCTCCTCTCGAACCAGCCTCATGGAGTATTCATTGATGATTAACTGCAAATGAGACATCTGACATTATATTCATATAAGATTAGAACTAAAACATAAAGGGTCTGCGACGTGTAACAACTTACTGAGTGTAAAAGAAAAGTACATCGGGTCCAACAGTTATCAGATTAGCAAGAAGAACTGCTCATGACACCAATTGCAACTAAATATGTATACAAGCAGCCAAAAAAGAAACAATCAGAATAACAATATATGATTTACTTGGTACTTAATTACCATATCAACAACAGTTTGGCTAGATAAGAACTCAAATACGTCGTCACTTGCAAGAACAAAGAATGGATGATTGTGAGTGAGTTGAGTTAAAAAACCTTAATGGTCAGGTTTAATGGAGACCAGGGCTCTTGAATCGCCGACATTAGCCACATAAAGCTTATCATTTATAACAAGGATAATAATCGCAGTTGTGCCACTCATGTAATCGTCGATGTATGGATTGTCGTGGAGTTCGTTGTTAGTTGTGGAGAAAGTGGAGTTGTAAGCTTTTACGGGATCTTCCAACATAACAAAGCGGACTGTAAGAAGAATTTGAACAATTGAAACTAAAAACCTTAACAACAAAATTAAAGAGATGGAAAATAGGTATATGTTGAAGTCGATAGTACCTGATTCGATGATGTGAGTGTGCGACAACAGGGGGAAGAAGGAATCGTGCTACGATCAGAATGAAGTTAGATACGGAAGGAAGCTACAAATTGCGTGTGTGTATATGCGATAACAGGGGAAACACCAACTGGAATCAGCGATTGGATGAAAAGACCGGAAGCCTCATGGAAGGGAAGTATCGATCGTGACTTAAGAAGGTATGGAGGAAAACGATTTTTGGCAGAATCGAAGATGGAGAGGGTGGGGGTGTGCGGCCGATTTTTTCAAAATAATTAGATTAGGGTTTTATAGTTAAGTAGAGAAAGAGAGAGAGAGAGAGAGAGAGAGAGAGAGAGAGATTATAGTAATTTTTATTTAAATAAATTATATGGATTTCCTATTGTACCCTTCTTGCCATTTCAAAGTTACATATTTAGCACATCAGTTTTATAAATGTTCATAAATGGTCCAGTTAATAATAGCTATAGATCTAATTATTTACAAGGTTGTGATCTGTTCTTGCGTTTTCAACCTTTTTGGTGTTCTCATTTGATCATACTCGTATATATATATATATATATATATATATATATATATATATATATATATATATATATATATATATATAAGAGTAAGTCGGTCTTACCGTTAGTAGACCTCATTCACGAAGCCAGTCTGTAAGGGGGTATAAGGTTACTGCCTATAAAATGGCAGTTTAATGGGTGTCCACTTTCACACCGCTTCCTTGACCGGTGGAGGGTTGTTAGCCGAACGGGTAGGATAGGACACTAATTCTCCCTCGTTAAAAGTATAACAAAAAATATAAAGTAACTAAACTTTTATTAAATTCCCAATCTTAGTTACTTTAAGAAAAATGTGAAAATGATGATAATCCATGAAATTACACTTTGCACCTTATTAAGTCGTTAGTGAAGCGTGTGTGGTTAACCGGCACACTAATTTGGGACTGAAAATGTGTGGAAAAGGGTAGCTTCGTGTTAATCATAGATGAATGGAGCGTGTGTGGTTAACTGGCACGTTGATTAGGTGATTTGTAACATTGGGTGTACCAAGTTAATTTGCATGGTTATTCACACATTTTTTGTGATCCTCCGCATCACACTCACAAACCTGAAGGGCACAATCGAGATTTAAACATGCCATTGAAAAGTTCAATGAATCTCAAAGATCTAGGAATTTCAAACGAATTAAAACCTAATAAACTATTTCGTTTTTCATGGTGGAAATTAGTAAATCGTCATTTACCTACCTTCATACATTTTACAATTGGATTACGACATCCCTTTTCGCAATTGTAATATATTGTGTTGGGTCCTAGCCTTAATATTTCTTTTTGGGTGTTATATTAAGGACTTAAATCAACTAACTTGAATTTCTGCCTCGTAGATGTCTAGTTCTGACAGTTATGGTCTTCTTTATCCTTTTAGAAAAAGCTTTACTTATGAAGATGATATCCCACATGGCGATCAAGGTGAAAGATTAATTCATTCATCGTGCATTAATGGTAATGGAAGTCATACTTCAATTCCTCCACCTCCTCCAATTATTCTCCCTAACCCACAAGTTCAAAGACTTGAAAAGTTCAAGGTCACTCAAGCACTATTGGCAAGCAAACACAACAATGGAAAGTATGTATGTGTCAACGTCTTGGAGATAAATATACATATTGACAGGGTGGGAGAGTTTGGTGTCAAAGTCTCAAGGAAGTTGGCTGTTGACAGGGTTATTCAATCACTTCCTGAGTCATATAGCCAGTTCGTTAAGGACTACTATATGACGGATCACGAACTGACCCTTATCGGTCTTACCTAGTTACTTGTTGTTGCTGAATCAACAATGATTTGGCACACTGGTAAAGCAAACTTGATTAGAAGATCTACCTCCCAAGCTTCCATGGATATCAACAATGGTAACAGTAGAAGTCCAGAAAATATTTCTCTTCCCAATGGAAAGGGATCGGCCATGGTCAAGTCATTTGACAAATGGTAAAAAGAAAGGCTAAGTCTGAGATAGTCAAGTCTACCATTCCCAAAGAGTCCATATGTTTCTATTGCCAAAAGAAGGGACATTGAAAGCGAATCTGCCCTGATTACCTGAAAGATGTAAGAGATGGTAAAGGTCAAAAAGTTTTACTCTACTTCGGGTAAGTCCACTATCTAACTCTATTAAGTTCCTATTTAGAGATTCTTAATACATGATGTAATGTAATTACATTTTGATGTTTTGAAGCATCAAAGAAAAGAAAGGAAGCTTAAAAGAAGAGTAAGTTGATTCTGATCGTGAAGAGATGGATTTCGAGAACACTACTAACTCCCCCAGTCTCCGTTGTAGGTTGTACAACATCATGGACATCTTCAAAGAACACATTGAGTTACTCATTACTTGGCCTGAAATCATTATCCTGCTCAAAATCGAAGAATAATTTATCACCATCAAATTTGGATAGATCACCACCATGATCCATATTAAATGAGTCATCATCCTCCTCATCATCATCAATGTCAAGTATATCATCCCCCAGATTCATCACATCTTCACCTTCATCATCATCATCATCATCATTTACCTCTGCATTAATCAGCGACATGTGTTCCTCGGAAATAATTACAATGGGAGGAACAGGCTCTTCTTCATGCTCATAAGCAGTAATCACATCATCTTCATGGTTTGAGGAGCTTTCTGAATCGGATGTTTCACTGATCTCCACAAACTGGCCAAATTTCTCCAGTGGACACTTTCCTTGGAATACAAATTATGTACCCTTGCGATTTTGTTTCATGAGACCAAAAGTATTAGCACCCAAGGTCTTCAAGTCCAAAGTTTCACCTCTTCTTTCTAGTTCCGAATATTTCCTATTAAATATCATCTGGAGTAACCTGGGAAACATCAGAAACTTGTCCTTCCTCTTTCCTTCAAGATCGCTCATCACCTCATTCAAAATGTATCTTGAAAAGTTGAGCTCAAGACCCATGGTAAGAGCAGAAATAACACCAGTGTTCAATAAGGAAATCTCATCAGCACCAGATTTCCTGCCTGAGATGCAGATTATGAAGGAGTGAGCAAGAAATCGCCAGTAAGGAGGCAACCGCTTCTTCATGGTAGGTGGAAATACTCCTTCATAACCCATTCTTTCAAGAATGTCTTTAGTTTGTTCCATAGAAATCTCAGCATGAAACTCTGACCGATCATTGATTTATAGCACTTCATGAATAGTTCGCTCAGACACTACAATTTTCTTTCCATGAACAACTGATTCCACAGTGTCTTCTTCATCTTCTCCCTTACTCACAAAAGCATTGTTCCAAAACTGCTTCACCAAGTCTTGATAAATGATTGAATTTGTCGTGAAAGCATATGCAAGGCAGCATTTCTTAAGTCCATGAATCATGGACTTTAATTCTTGGTATGCTGCTGGAGGATCAAACAAGAAAGCAATAATGTTGTGATTATCCGAAAATTTCAAGTCTGCCATTTGATCTGCACCAAACAAGCCAAGTGAGAAAACTAATGATTTAATCAATTAAAATTTAAATTTTCTCATTAATCAATTGATTAGGCCTTAATTTAATTTTATTTTGATGAAAAACTACTTTATGGCCAAAAACAGGTTCACAGCCGTAAACGTGTTTACGGCCGTAAACATGTTTATAGCCGTAAACGTGTTTACGACTATAAACGGTTTGCGGCCATAAACGTTGTTCGATGCCGAAAATCATTTTTGCTTCAGTAATCCTTCAAAACACGAGCAATTCAAGTTAATTTCAACATGGTGAGGGTCGCCTTTGATGTACCTACAAGAATCATGTAACGACCCAATTTTTACGTCCGAAAATTTCATTTTAAAATATTACTTTAGAAAACATTAATAACTAAAAACATTGTTTGATCACACCATAACACATCGCAACCATGTTCTAAAAGGTCAAACCATACATCCCATCAAAATATCAGAGTACAATCCCAGTAAATCTCGTAAATGCGGAAACCGAAGAGTGTGTGTATGACGTGCCGCTACCGCGCCGGCTCCTTCCCCTTCGGTGCAAAGGTACCTGAAAACAAAACTGTAAACGTAAGCACAAAGCTTAGTGAGTTCCCCCAACGTACCACATACCATACAAACACATAACATACGTACTGCCAGGCTATTCTGGGGTGCCTGACTACCCGGTACGGCCATTCTGGGGTGCTGACCTACCCATACGGCCATTCTGGGGTGCCGTCTTACCCGTGTCAAGTCATTCTGGGGTGCTGACTACCCATGTCAAGCCATTCTGGGGTGCTGACTACCCATCGGTCCTAACAACCGATCCTCGGGGACTGGTCCCCTCCCGCTACCTCTATCGCATAACATAACAGACCAACATACAAGCATACCATCACATACAGTCAGATAATTCTGGGGTGTCTGACTACCCAACGGTCCTAACAACCGAACTCTACTACTATTGCATATAACGTATCATGATAGCATATAACATAACAGGTAATAGCAAACCTAGATGATTTCACAAAGACAATCATCTATCATACGTCTCCTACTGGTGGGCCGGCATTGTGGCCTTAGACCCACCGCTATTGGAAGGTAACTCACCTCAAAGTAGCTGCTGAACTGATCGGGAACTAACTGACTGCTGCTGCTCCGGGAGTCCTCCGGCTGCAATTCCCACAACATACTCAATCAAACACTGCTAACTGACCTTTAGGTAAAATGACCATTTTACCCCCGGTCTAACTCTAAGCCAATGCTAGAGTCAACTTTCAGTTGGCCCGACTCGCCGAGTGGATCTCCACTCGCCGAGTCCCTAGCAAACTATTGTCCTGGGTCCCTGGTTCTACTCGTCGAGTTGGGCTATGACTCGACGAGTTCATCTTCTAACTGTCATTCAACTCCTTCATCCTATCGCCGAGTTGTATGAACAACTCGTCGAGTTCATCTTCATCCGAATAACACTTTATGCTAAGACTCGCCGAGTTGTATGAACAACTCGCCGAGTCTGTTCTTGATCTATGAAGATTGCCTTGGACTCGCCGAGTTAGGGCATTGACTCGCCGAGTCCTAACATGGGTGAGTTCAGCTCCCAACTCACCGAGTCACCCCCTGTGACTCACGGCTCAACTCGATACATCATGAAGGGACCAAATCGGTGACTCGCGACCAGACTCGCCGATTCGCCAATACGACTCGCCAAGTCGCCGCCATGCATCCACCAAATACACCGATTTACTCGATTTCAGTCCATGCCATTCATAGATTTGGACTTCTAGGACACAAATCACACGTAAAGTTTCCAACTTTACGTGTGGATATTCACTAATGTGGATTTTAGGGTGCAAAATGCCTCAAAAGGGTAGATCTAGGATGAACAAGCCACATGGGGCCATAAAGCTAACAGATCTGAGCTCCTGGAGCTCAATCTTGCCTAGATCTAAAGGTTAATCCACTTATTACGAAACATTAAGCACAAACAAGCTTGAAGAATTGCTCAAGAGTGTCTCAAATGAAATCTTAAGCATAGAAACAGGGGAAAAATGAGATATACCTCAAGGAAAATGTTGAAATGACACAAAGATGGCTGATCTCCTTCTCCTCTTCTTGATCTACTCCTCTTTCTCCTCAAAACCATCAAGAACACACCAAGAACACTTCAATCTCTCAAGGAAATAAGGGAAAACGATGTTGGGGGAGTTCTGGGGGTGAATGGGGACGAGTTGGGGCGGAATGAGGGTTTAAATAGGGTGCAAACCCTTGAAACTTAGGGTTTCATCCAGCAGCGGTGACTCACCGAGTCGCCCACTTAAACGTGTCCTGAGTCTCGTCCCTACTCGGCGAGTCGGACCTTATGACTCGCCGAGTCCAAGGCTAAAATAGGGCAATGCTCAAATAAAATTCACATACCGGAAACCAGGTGCTACAAATCTCCCCCACTTATTTTAGACTTCGTCCTCGAAGTCTGCTGCCCAGTCCCGAAACAGCTCGGGGTAATGATCCATCATCTCGTCCATCGGTTCCCAAGTCCATTCCGAACCCTTGCGGTGCTGCCATTGCACCTTTACTAGTTCTACCCTCTTGTTTCTCAACGTCTTGGTCTTTCTGTCAAGTATTGCGACTGGGCGCTCAATGTAATTCAAGCTGTCATCAACCTGAATATCCTCCAACGGTACTACTGCTGAATCGTCCACCAGGCACTTCCGTAGCTGCGAAACATGGAAGGTGCTGTGGATCTGATTGAGCTCGGCTGGCAGATCCAGCCTATACGCCACCTTGCCCACCCGGGCTGCAACCCTGAACGGCCCGATGAACCTTGGGCCCAACTTGCCCCGCTTCCTTAATCGAATGACACCTTTCCAAGGCGACACTTTCAGGAGGACCATATCCCCGACTTGGAACTCCAAGTCGGATCGACATCTATCGGCGTAGCTTTTCTGCCGACTCTGTGCAGTCTGAAGTCTGCTCCGAACCTGCTGGATCCTCTCGGTCATCTCTAGCACCACCTCGGTGCTTCCCATGACTCTCTGGCCAACCTCCCCCCAACATATCGGGGTTCTGCACTTCCGCCCATACAACATCTCGAACGGTGGTCGGTCAATGCTCGCGTGATAGCTGTTGTTGTAGGAGAACTCAGCCAAGGGAAGATAGGTATCCCAGCTACCACCGAAGTCCAACACACACGCCCGCAACATGTCCTCCAAAGTCTGGATGGTCCGCTCACTCTGACCATCTGTCTGCGGGTGAAAGGCGGTGCTAAAATGCAGACGAGTGCCCAACTCATCATGGAATTTCTTCCAAAATCTGGAAGTAAAACGCACATCTCTGTCCGAGATCACCGATACTGGCACCCCATGCCGTGCCACAATCTCCCTGATATAGATGTCGGCCAATTTTTCGGCCAATCTGCTCTCCTGAATTGGAATAAAGTGAGCACTCTTGGTCAATCTATCCACGATGACCCAAATCGAATCCACTCCCCGTGCGGTCCTGGGAAGCTTTGTGATAAAATCCATCGTGACATCTTCCCATTTCCACAGTGGAATGTCCAACGGCTGCATCTTGCCATGCGGCTTCTGATGTTCGGCCTTGACCTTCCTGCAGGTCAAACACCGCTCAACGTACCATGCCACATCCTGCTTCATGCAAGGCCACCAATAATCCGGACGAAGATCCCTATACATCTTCGTCGCCCCGGGATGAATAGAAAATCGGGACTTGTGCGCCTCCTCCATCAAAATCTGACGCACGCCACCGTGATACGGCACCCACACCCTACGGTGTAATGTCAAAAGTCCTCTGCCATCATAATCAAAGGAGGAAACCTGACCCACCACACGCTCGCTCTTCCGATGCTCCTCCTTGATAGCCTCCTGTTGAGCCTCCCGAATCTGCTCCAACAGGGGAGTCACCACAGTCATCCTCAAACAGACGTCCCTGATCGGCACCGTCTTGCGGCTAAGCGCATCGGCCACCACATTGGCCTTCCCCGGGTGGTAAAGGATCTCGCAATCATAATCCTTCACCACGTCCAACCACCGCCGCTGCCTCATATTCAGATTCGGCTGGTCCATGAGGTACCTCAAACTCTTGTGGTCCGTGTAGATGGTACACCGAACCCCGTAGAGGTAATGCCGCCAAATCTTGAGGGCAAAGACCACCGCCCCCAACTCCAAATCGTGCGTCGGGTAATTTGCCTCGTGAGGCTTGAGCTGCCGCGAAGCGTAGGCAATGACATGCCCCCTCTGCATCAGAACTGCGCCCAACCCTGAAATGGACGCATCGCAGTAAACCACAAAATCCTCTACGCCCTCAGGCAGGGCTAGGATCGGTGCCTCACACAATTTCTGTCTCAGCATCTCAAACGCAGCCTGCTGCTCGGGTCCCCACCGAAAGACCACGGCTTTCTTCGTCAGTCGTGTCAGGGGTACGGCTATCTTGGAGAAATCTTGGATAAATCTCCGATAGTAGCCCGCCAATCCCAGGAAGCTCCGAATCTCGGATGGAGACTTCGGGACCTCCCATCTCATCACGGCCTCGACCTTGGCCGGATCAACCAGAATCCCGTTCTGGTTGACGAGGTGTCCAAGAAATTGCACCTCGCGCAACCAAAACTCACACTTGGAGAACTTGGCATACAAGCTCTCCCTCCTCAGGGTCTCCAATACCTCCCTCAGATGCTCCTCGTGTTCCTCCCGAGTCTTGGAATAGACCAAGATATCATCGATAAAGACTATCACAGACCGATCCAGCATCAGTCTACACACGCGGTTCATGAGGTCCGTGAACGCGGCAGGAGCATTGGTGAGCCCAAACGGCATCACCACGAACTCGTAATGACCATAGCGCGTCCGAAACGCAGTCTTCTGCATATCCTCCTCCCTGAACCTCATCTGATGATACCCCGAACGCAAGTCAATCTTGGAGAACCAAGATGCTCCCTGAAGCTGGTCAAATAGGTCGTCAATCCTTGGAAGCGGGTATCGGTTCTTCACCGTTACCTTGTTCAACTCCCGATAATCTATACACATCCGATGCGACCCGTCCTTCTTTCTTACAAACAGAATCGGGGCTCCCCAGGGTGAACTGCTCGGCCGAATAAATCCCTTGTCCAGCAGCTCCTGCAGCTGCGCAGACAATTTTTACATCTCGGGAGGAGCCAACCGATATGGTGCTTTGGCTATCGGAGCCGCACCGGGAATGAGGTCAATCCTGAACTCCACCTGTCGCTCCGGAGGTATCCCAGGTAGTTCCTCCAGGAAAACATCAGCAAAATCTCGAACCACCGGGACCTCGCTCACGGTCGCCTTACCCGCCTCCCGGGTATCCATCACATACGCGACATAACCCGCGCATCCCTGATGAAGGTAGCGCCTAGCCCTCGCTGCTGAACATACAGTGGGTCCACACTGCGGCCGCTCTCCATGAATCACTAACTCTCCCCCGCTTGGGGTCCTGACTCGCACTAGCTGCTGCGCGCAATCTATCACTGCCCCATTAGGGCTCAACCAATCCATACCAATAATCACCTTGTTCCCACGCAATGGAATGGGAACCAAGTCTACCAGGTAACGCTCCTCAAACAATCGCAGAACACAATCTCGAAACACCATCGATGCTCGCACCGATCGATCATCAGCAATCTCTACCTCTAACGGGCAATCTAACTCGCCTGAAGTCTCATGAAATCTCTTGCTAAGAGCAAGAGAAACGAACGATCGGGATGCACCCGAGTCGAACAATACCTGAACCGGGATGCCGTTCACATGGAACGATCCTAATACACATGTATACACACGGAGCACATATCAATATCATAACAACGTAAAATAAAAGATAGAAGGAAGGAATCATACCCGTCACCACATCGGGCGCGGCGCGTGCCTCCTCAGCAGTCAGCTGAAATGCCCGACTCCTCACCACTGGAGCCTCTGCCTTGCCCTGACGGCCATCCGTGATCCGCAGGGTCGCTGGAGCTGGCGCCTTCACTGGCGCTGAAACTGTCAACATGGGGCAATTGGCCTTCTTGTGGCCCCTCTGGTTGCAGTGGAAACACAGCAACTCCGATGTCTGAATAACTGTCGCAGGAGCAGTGCAATCCCTGCTGATATGCCCAAACTTGCCGCACTTGTAGCAGCCTGACGATCCCATCCTGCACGCCCCCTCATGCGGCCTGCCGCACCTCCTGCAGCGGCTCGGTCCCGACTGGCCTTTCGGCCTCCCATCTGATCCCTTGGGCTTCTTCCCCGAAGCCCCTGCTGCCTGACCGTCCTCAAGTTTCCGTTTCCGGATGTGCTCCAAATCTATCTCTCTCTCCCTAGCCCTGGCAATCATGGAGTCCAGGGTAGGGCAAGCCGAAAAGCTAACATGCTCCCGAATGTCAGCTTGTAGCATATCATGGTAATGAGTCCTCCTCATATCCTCGTCACCTGCATACTGGGGCACCAATAAAGCCCTCTCCCGAAACTTGGCGGTGATCTCCGCCACGGTCTCTGTCGTCTGCCTCATGTCTAGAAACTCCCTGGCCAGCTGCTGAAGCTCGACCGCTGGTGCAAACTCTGCCCTGAACCTAGCCACAAAGTCCGACCAGGTCATTGCCTCGATAGCCGAGGCTCCCAACGAGTCACCCACTGACTCCCACCAATCCCGTGCTCGGTCCCGTAAACACCCTGCTGCGTACCTCACCTTCGACCCCTCGGGGCAGAAGCTGGTCAACTGGGCGGACTCAATATCCGCAATCCATCGCCTGGCGACAATGGGGTCCTTCACCCCATGGAAATCCGGCGCACCACTGCCCCTGAAGTCCTTGAAGGACAGTGTGCGAGATCCCGACTGGCTAGAGGCCAAGTCGCTCCTGAATGCCCGTAGGCGATCCTCCATCAACTCCATGATCCCTTCCTTGATCGACCCAAAGATGACGGGGGTCGACTCAAGGATGCCCCTAGTGATCTCCGACGTGATGAACTCACGTAGCCTCTCATCAATCGGCTCGGAGCCTGATCCCGAACCTGACCCCTCTCCTAACCCGCCATCTGTCGGTCTCGGTCGAAGTACCACCATTCTGCAAAACATCATAATAATCATTAGTGGTACTGCTACTTTCTGAGGGATCTCAACTACTTACAGGTTCCTTGGTCTCGTCTTGGCCTTCCTCGGCTCGGGTACGGATCCTCTGCTTTCAGTAGTACGGGCCCATACTACCTTCCACATCTATCCGTACCTTCTCCGAGGAATTCCTCGACTCCACCAGCTCCCCTTTACTACTGCTACTCTCTGTTATTCTCATCCTAGGCTTGCCCTAGGGAAAACTCAAGTTCAACACGACTGGTCCTCAGCTGTTGTAGGTCTCCTCATAATGCCAGTTAGCCACCACCTAAACACCATCACATGTGATGAGGATTAGATAATCCTTCAAGTAAAAGATCCGTCCCTACAACGGTTGGACTCAAACAAGAGCTGCGCAATAGGGCCAGTTCCAATACTTTGGGATTATTCAACCCTGATTACATGTGGTGTGACGTGTTTACCTAGTGGCTAACTCCCATTACTCAGAATCCCACCAAGCACGAAGCAAGCAGCATTCGGATAAGGGAAAAACAGACTCAAGCCAAAACTATTCTTATAACAAGAAACGACACTTAACATAGGATGCTAAGCTCATACTATCAGGCATAACCTAAACAGGCTATCCTACTGCTGTCTACTCAATTCTAGCATGCAATATTCATAAAGCTGTAACACATAAGCAGGCACATAAGGCATCACTCCTAGATCCTTAGCCTATTCTAGCATGCAGTTCTACGTAAGCTGATAAACATAACATAAACTTGTATGGGTACTATGGGGAATACTTACTTGAGCTCGGCCGGTCGCGCACGTCACACACTTTGCTCTTTCTTATGACTCTTTTCCGGGTTTTAAAGAACAATTTCTTTTGGAAAATCTTTCAATCCCTCGATTTGAGTCCAAACACTCCCGAAGGCGTGTCCGAATCCCTCAAACCAAGGCTCTGATACCAACTTGTAACGACACAATTTTTACGTCCGAAAATTTCATTTTAAAATATTACTTTAGAAAACATTAATAACTAAAAACATTAATAACTGAAAACATTGTTTGATCACACCATAACACATCGCAACCATGTTCTAAAAGGTCAAACCATACATCCCATCAAAATATCAGAGTACAATCCCAGTAAATCTCGTAAATGCGGAAACCGAAGAGTGTGTGTATGACGTGCCGCTACCGCGCCGGCTCCTTCCCCTTCGGTGCAGAGGTACCTGAAAACAAAACTGTAAACGTAAGCACAAAGCTTAGTGAGTTCCCCCAACGTACCACATACCATACAAACACATAACATACGTACTGCCAGGCTATTCTGGGGTGCCTGACTACCCGGTACGGCCATTCTGGGGTGCCGACCTACCCATACGGCCATTCTGGGGTGCCGTCTTACCCGTGTCAAGCCATTCTGGGGTGCTGACTACCCATGTCAAGCCATTATGGGGTGCTGACTACCCATCGGTCCTAACAACCGATCCTCGGGGACTGGTCCCCTCCCGCTACCTCTATCGCATAACATAACAGACCAACATACAAGCATACCATCACATACAGTCAGATAATTCTGGGGTGTCTGACTACCCAGCGGTCCTAACAACCGAACTCTACTACTATTGCATATAACGTATCATGATAGCATATAACATAACAGGTAATAGCAAACCTAGATGATTTCACAAAGACAATCATCTATCATACGTCTCCTACTGGTGGGCCGGCATTGTGGCCTTAGACCCACCGCTACTGGAAGGTAACTCACCTCAAAGTAGTTGCTGAACTGATCGGGAACTAACTGACTGCTGCTGCTCCGGGAGTCCTCCGGCTGCAATTCCCACAACATACTCAATCAAACACTGCTAACTGACCTTTAGGTAAAATGACCATTTTACCCCCGGTCTAGCTCTAAGCCAATGCTAGAGTCAACTTTCAGTTGGCCCGACTCGCCGAGTGGATCTCCACTCGCTGAGTCCCTAGCAAACTATTGTCCTGGGTCCCTGGTTCTACTCGTCGAGTTGGGCTATGACTCGACGAGTTCATCTTCTAACTGTCATTCAACTCCTTCATCCTACTCGCCGAGTTGTATGAACAACTCGCTGAGTCTGTTCTTGATCTATGAAGATTGCCTTGGACTCGCCGAGTCAGGGCATTGACTCGCCGAGTCCTAACATGGGTGAGTTCAGCTCCCAACTCACCGAGTCACCCCCTGTGACTCACGGCTCAACTCGATACATCGTGAAGGGACCAAATCGGTGACTCGCGACCAGACTCGCCGAGTCGCCAATACGACTCGCCAAGTCGCCGCCATGCATCCACCAAATACACCGATTTACTCGATTTCAGTCCATGCCATTCATAGATCTGGACTTCTAGGACACAAATCACACGTAAAGTTTCCAACTTTACGTGTGGATATTCACTAATGTGGATTTTAGGGTGCAAAATGCCTCAAAAGGGTAGATCTAGGATGAACAAGCCACATGGGGCCATAAAGCTAACAGATCTGAGCTCCTGGAGCTCAATCTTGCCTAGATCTAAAGGTTAATCCACTTATTACGAAACATTAAGCACAAACAAGCTTGAAGAATTGCTCAAGAGTGTCTCAAATGAAATCTTAAGCATAGAAACAGGGGAAAAACGAGATATACCTCAAGGAAAATGTTGAAATGACACAAAGATGGCTGATCTCCTTCTCCTCTTCTTGATCTACTCCTCTTTCTCCTCAAAACCTTCAAGAACACACCAAGAACACTTCAATCTCTCAAGGAAATAAGGGAAAACGATGTTGGGGGAGTTCTGGGGGTGAATGGGGACGAGTTGGGGCGGAATGAGGGTTTAAATAGGGTGCAAACCCTTGAAACTTAGGGTTTCATCCAGCAGCGGTGACTCGCCGAGTCGCCCACTTAAACGTGTCCTGAGTCTCGTCCCTACTCGGTGAGTCGGACCTTATGACTCGCCGAGTCCAAGGCTAAAATAGGGCAATGCTCAAATAAAATTCACATACCGGAAACCAGGTGCTACAAATCAGGTGTCAATTTCTGATGAAAACAACAAATAAATTATGAATCGGTGATGCAAAGTGAAGAAACGTCAAGAGAGAAGTGGGAGGGGTTTGCGGCTGATAATGAAAAAGTGAAATTTAAGGGTTTTCAGCTGCAAACCGAACCTTTTATACCCAATACCATATCCGGCCCATGGACCATGAGCAGCAAACCCAAAAACTTCAATCCCAAACCCAAAACATCCAAATTTAATAAAAAATAAAACATTTTGAAGACTTAAAAACTAAAATTAAAAATAAAATAAAATAAACCAAAAAAATTAAATTCATTTTTTTAAAATTTTATTTTTTAAAATAAAATAAAAATAAAAATAAAATAAAATAACACTAATTTCTCTTCACCATTGCTAATATTATTTTTATGATTTTGGGATCAAAGTTTTTGGACATCCTTAATTTGTTTTTCCGTACCTCCACCTTCATGAATAGATTTGGTCAATCGCCGGTATATTGGTCCATTTAAACACGAAAAATTGTGACAAATTTTGCACATGCTACAAGTGACAAGACTTTTGACCCTATGATCTTAAATAATAATCCTAAATGACCATTTAGCTGACGAGGACCACATATATTGTTGTACACCTAAATTTAGCAGCGAGATCTATAGACAACCTATTCAATGTTAAATTTTAGATGTACTAGAATGTGTTTTCCGATTCCTGATATACCCCGGTAATCAAGGACTTCCTAAATACTCCTTGCTTTAGGTGAGCAGACGGTTATTAAGGAAGAAGATAGATTTAGAAATGCATATGTCATATTCCCAGGTCGGATATCTTCCAATCACGCAGAGGGATCAACATATGACTGACTGAATTAGAGGGATTGAGAAATAGAATGTTCCATATGTTGTGTTCCAGGTCGGATAAAATCTTATCACGCTAAGGAGACAACATATGACTAACAGATAGAAAGAATTGCATATAGAAGGAGATACATAGAGATAGAGTTGCATATGTTGCAGTCTAGGTCAGATCTCTTCCAATCATCGAGAGGAGACAACATATGATTGACAGAAAGAAAGGAAGAAACAAACCATCTACATACCTACTTTATCGGAATTCCCATGTTGCCCTATCACTACCGAAATTAAGGACATGCGTCCATACATTGAGGAAAAGTTACACCACAGTTCTAGATACATATTATTTTAGTGTAGCCTGCAGATTCCCATGTATATCTCCCTGCTCAATCTACCCGAGCGTCGTATTGTCAGACCAAATGGAACTGTCTAAGTCAATCTTGTCAAGTCCTTTTAAATGTCAATATATGCCTAGTCTGGTCTATTTAAATATTGTGTGCCTACCAGCGCATTGAACACAGAGCCTACACAGTTCACATTGGTACCTTACACAAATTAAAATTGCCTGTTATCACTTGGTTAATATCACCTTCCAACACATCACCTGCAAACAACCTCCATTAGAACATTTTTTTGAATTTTTGTATTTTATGATTTTTTTTGTATTTTTTTATTTCTCCCCCTAAATTTGTGCATAGGAGAGAACGGAAAATAAATGCGCAAATTTAAACTAACCTAAAACAAAAAATTAGTCTTTAAAACATATTATTTTGAGAAAACCCACAAGCACATTGAATCGAGCTTTGTTAAATGGTTTGGTGAATAGATCCGCCACATTATTATTAGTGTGAATTTGTTCCAAACGGATGAGCGAACGCTCAAAACAATCTCTGATAAAATGAACTTTGATATTGATGTGCTTGGTTTTTGAGTGTTGGACAAGATTTTTAGCTATTTAGATTGCAGCATCATTATCACAAAAGATTGGGGTTTCTAGAAAATTCAAATCGTAATCCAAAAGTTGATGCTGAATCCAGATTACTTGAGAGCAACAGGCAAAAGCAACAACGTATTCCGCCTCATCTGTTGAGGTTGAGACAATTTGTTGTTTCTTGCAATGCCACGACACCAAACGGTCTCCTAGAAATCGACATCCCCTTGAAGTTTATTTCCTGTCAAGTTCACAACCTCGATAATTGTTGTTAGTAAATGCATATAAATCAAAATCAGAATTTTTAGGATACCAAAGACCCAGTTTTGGGCTACCTTTGAGATATTGAAAAATTCTTTTGACAGCAATTAAATGATAAAGTTTAGGATTTGCTTGATAATGTGTACATTGACAGACTGTGAATATGATGTTTGGTCTGCTCGTAGTCATATACATCAGGGATCCGATCATCGATCTATACTCTGTTTGATATTCGGATTCTCCACCATCTTCTAGAGTCAACAAGGGCCGTTTAGCCATCGGCGTCAAGGCAACTTTGGAATCTTTAAACCCAAACCTCTCAACCATGTCTTCAACATATTTTCCTTGATGTAAAAGAATTCCGGTTAAATCTTGACGAACTTGCAGCCCAAGAACATGGTAATTTCTCCCAAAGAACTCATCTCAAATCTCTTCTTCATTACAACCTCGAACTCTTTGCACAGCTTTGAACTTGTCGACCTGAAAATGATGTCATCAGCATATATCTGTACAAGAATTATGTCGGCATCCACATGCTTGATAAAGAGCGTCCGATCAATCGTGCCTATGGTATAACCATGCTCAAGCAAATGATCTGTTAGAGTAGCATACCAAGCTCGAGGAGCCTAATGTAACCCATACAGAGCCTTGTCTAATTTGTAGACATGATTTGGAAATTTTGAGTTGACAAAACCAGGAGGTTGATCAACATAAATCTCTTCTTTTACAACTCCATATAGAAAGGCGATCTTAATGTCCATCTGATAAAAGGTGAACCCCATTTAGGAAGCATAAGCCAGGAAGATACGAATAACTTCAAGGCGCGCTACACGAGCATACACTTCGGTGTAGTCAAGGCTCTTAATTTGCCGAAACCCATGAACAAATAAATGTGCTTTGTTTCGCACAATCACCCCACAATCGTCTTGCTTATTATGGAACACCCAACGCGTGTCAAAAGACTTTTTGCCCTTTGGTAGCTCAACCAGTTTCCATACCCCCAATTTCTCAAATTAATTAAATTCCTCATGCATCGCATCAACCCAACTAGGCTCATTCAGTGCCATTTCCACGTTCTTTGACTCGATCTGAGAAATGAAGTGTAACATCGAAAAATTTTCAAACCAAAATTTTCCATTTAAAACCACATTTGTCTCAATACACATTTCACAAAAACTCATTTATTTAATTTACAATTGCAACTCCATAATTGTTTGATTAAAAATCCACGACCCTTAAAACATAACTCTTTTGATGGTGTGTACAATCAAGTCGGTGCCTTCCTATGATCATGAGAAAACCTGAAACACATAACACGGTAAGCACGGAGCTTAGTGAGTTCCCCAAAATACCACACACATCTCAGTAACCTCTAATGGCTAAACTCAAAGAAGACCCTTCGGTCAATGTGTCTCAGTGAGACCCTCCGGTCCCATAACTTGGGTGAACCCTCCGGTCCTAACTCAGGACGGTCATAATAATAATACTCATCATAGCCTCCGCCTAACACAAAGGATGAATATCTCTAATTAATGCTCTTTTCATGACTCTAATAACCGAAGGTTATTCTTTCTCTCTCTAACTCATGAAGTGGATAAAAGACCATTTTACCCCTCCATAGTCTCCCTTACTCATGATTGACCCAACCCTAAAGTCAATAGAAGTCAAACTTAAGTCAACAGTCCATGCTTGACCCGACCCGCCGAGTGCACGCATGTGACTCATCGAGTACTCGTTTATTCAGAAGTCTCGTGAAGGTCTTGCTCAGCTCGTCGAGTTGACCCCCAACTCGCTGAGTTATCGCATGATTAAGCTCATCGGGACAAACCCTCACCGACTCGTCGAGTCGGCTCATTCACTCGGCGAGTCCATTCAAACTCAATCCTCATTCAGATGATTCTAAGCAGATCTACCACCCACACTCCAAATCTATCCTCCTAAGGCTTGAATAGCACGTACAACTGCAAGCTTTACATTCATACATGGCAGATAAGACTTATAATGCCAATACATGCACCAACAAGGGCTAGATGCATAAGAGCTTGCCTCCAGCTCAATAAAGCTGGAGTCTCCGGACTCACAAGGCCACTTATAGTCCATATTTGAGATTCCAACCTCATCCATGCACAAATCACTCCATGACACAAGATAAATGGAAGAAAACCCTAAAAATTCCCTAAAATAAGATCTCATAAGGAAATGATCAAGCTAGCATCTTTTTACCTCCAACTGAAGCAAAACACTGAAGAATCTCTTGATCCAAAAGCCTCCTCTTGATCCAAGCTTGGATGCTCTACACATCTTCTTCTAAAAGGTCGCAACATGCCCAAAAAATTATCTCTTTTCTATTTTAGCTCCCTCTAAGCGATTAGGGTTTCTCTCTAGAAATAAGGAGGTTAATGTGGCGGCTTAAGGTCCTTTAAATAGGACCCAACCCTAAGAAATTAGGGTTTCTCTGCCTAGCACCTACTCGGCGAGTCGACTCTTTGACTCGTTGAGTCCATTCATTAATGCCACGCGTACAACTCGATTCTACTCGACGAGTTGGTCTCACAACTTGCCGATTCACTCCGCAAATCTCAATTTAAACACCTTAATGCACCTGAAAGTCTGGATGTTACATGAAGCAAGAGTAGAGACAAGTGTTGACATCTCCACTCTGAATTCTCGTTTTAACTTCATCGCCTAGTTGACCAATGACGTTTTCGATCGGATGATCGCGATGAAGTCTGGTGAGAATTTCATGGCTGATGTTATTGATTATGACATGAAGGTTGTTGATGTTGATGAGTCGGTCATCTTATGAATAATTTGCCTCAGATGATCTGGAACCTTGAGATGTGCTTGCCACGTACTCATTTGCTATTGGCTCAGGAAAGAGAAGCTCTATGAAAGATTGAGTAGCAGCGGAAGTATCTCTAGCCATGAATTCTCTTTCAACAGGAGTAAGAGTAGTAGCTTCAATATCGATTGATTCTTTGACATGGAGAACCCAAAGAAGTGCTTGGAACATATTCATCCACCATAGGAGTCGTAGGAGGAATTAAAGGTGGTCTGTACACAACTTCTTCCTCTTCATCTTCAATAACAACCTTCGTACCTGAGCAAGAACCTGACACATCATCTAAAAACACATTAAATGATTTAAATAAAGAAGCATAATCAAATAACAAGTCAGGACCGACTCGTGCATCTATCTCATTCTCTTTCAGCCAGCGCACATCATTAGATTAAATAATCTTTTTGGTGGTCTTGTTGTATACACGATAAGCAGTGTGCATGATGTATCCCAAAAGTATCAGTCATCAGCCTTCGAGTTGAACTTGGGGTTGGATTCTAGGTGAAGGAGGGTGCAAGGACATCCAAATATTTGAAAGTGAGAAACTGATGGCTTGTGATTGTACAGAAGTTCATATGGGGTCTTCATTTGGGCTTTGTTGATCAAGACACGGTTCTGGAGATAGCAGGCAATGTTGATCCCTCGGCCCAAAAGAAGACAGGTAGTTTGGAATCACAAAGCATTGTCCTTGCAGCGTCTATCAGAGTACGATTGCTCCGTTCCGCAACACCATTTTGCTGAGGAGTTCGAACAGCACTATACTAACGCAGTATACCCTTTTTGGCACAAAATTGATCCTAAACAGCGCTCTTGAATTCTGTGTCATTATCAGTTCTAGGCACCTTCACCCGTTCATTAGTTTGGTTCTCAATCATTACAATGAACTTCTTGATTAGATTAACGATCCCACTCTTGTTGGATAAGAAGAAAACCCATGTGAATCGCGAGTAGTCATCTATCAAAACCAGGCAATAAGAGCTCTTGTTGATGTTGAGAACGTTGATGGGATAAAATAAGTCTGTGAACCCCACATTTAGTTTAAAACATCATCCATTACATTATATAAATTATCAGAGTGTGTCCCCAAACATATGAGTGAAAAAGAGAGATAGATAGAGTTCACGCCGCGCCATCACGCCTTGCCCTTGCCTTTCGACTCCGATGTACCTGAAACAATTCAACAACATGTAAGCGAAATACTTAGTGAGTTCCCCAAAGCATACCACACAACACACATACACATATCCTAGTAGCACAATCAAGCTACAAACATATCACATAGGCCATGCATACATAGAACTAACAAGAATGCCATGGGCTACCCTACATGGACTTTACCTAGGACTGCCATGGGCTACCCCACATGGTCTTACATCCAATGTCATGGGCTACCCCACATGGTCTTTACCTAGGACTGTCATGGGCTACCCCACATGGTCTTACATCCAATGCCACGGGCTCCCTCCGGGGTCTTCATGCAAAACATACGATCACATTACATATCAAAACATAAAGTGATGGCACATATACCATAAACACATAATGGTCCGGCCTTGGTTCCATAGACCCATGGGTATGGTGAGAAGACTCACCTCCGTCCGAAGAATATAAATAATGCACTCTTAATGACCCGCAACCTCCCGAACTGAATAATAAAAATAATAATATCATCAATGATTGGTCCAAAAATTATCCCAAAGGATGGCCCAACCTTTAAACCATACCCCAAAGGCCCAATCATCCTTTCATTGCAAATGGGCCCAAGATCTAATTCCAATATCCTTAATGGGCCCCCTTGGCCCAAAAGGCCGAACCAATAAGTCCATGGTCGAAACCGATAAAAAGGCCTCTAACTCACTGAATCCAATCAGGCCCAACAACCCAAAAGTTCGACAACCCAAAACAAGAACGACCCACACTGCCCCACGTACCCTTCAGGTACGCACAGCGTACCGGGTTTTAAAGGGTTGCGCATAGCGTACTCAGAGTACACCCGGTGTAAGTCTCAGTTAAGCACTTTCCCCATTAAGTGCTTATTATTCCATTCTTTTATGTCCAAAATCTAGATCTGAGTCCATTAACACCTCCTAAGGCATAAGGTTGCTAACTTTATGCCTTTGCGTGTCCATTAAACCTCCAAAGTCATCATTAAGACCTTTCCAAAGTCTTTAACTCATGCACAAGGTCAAGACCTCCACCAAGCTCTTATTTTTATGCTCCTAAATGACTTAAGGACCTTAGATATGACCTTATTATCGGATGGGGACGATCTAGCCAACAAATGAGGCCCAAAATCCATCAAAGGGACCAACTACAAAAACCCTAGCTAGATCTAAAGAGCAAAGAGGAAAGATGCAAGCTATTTACCTCTAAGAGCTATACAAGATGATTATGATGCAAGATCTTGAAGCACCCTCTTGATCCAAGCTTGCTTGACCAACTCTTCTCCTTGAAATGGACACTAAAGATCACAAATGCACACTTTTAAAGCTCAAAAATGATTTCTCAAGGCTTTCAGCAATGAAATGATGTTCAAGGGCAGTGGAGGCTCTCTAGGGTTTAGTCCCAAGGGCTTAAAGTGGTTTATATAGGCCTTAAGTCCAAAATTAGGGTTTTTTTTATCCCTGACGCTTACACCCCACGCAATCCATGGTACGTCCAACGTACCTCCAAACATCCGCAACCAATAAAGGTCCTAGTACACTAAGCGTACACCTAAGTATGCCCAATGTACTAAGGGACTAATAATGCAAAAACTCTAATTTAAAAGGGTTCAAGTCATACTGATTATTTCTAGATGTTACAATAGAGTTCAGATTTGGACATCCCTAGACCTGTATGGACATAAAGTTGCTCACTATATCGAGCCTTAGCCTTTCTCTATGCCCTAAAATTGGTATAAACCTTAGTTTTGAGTGTTTTAGCCTCTTAAGGCCTTGCATGCACGTAAAGTTGGCAATTTTACGTGGTAACTACACTATAAGGGGTTAGATCCTTGGATTCCACTAGAAAGGACTGGACACAAAAAGAGTTGAAGGGACTCGGCGAGTGGCTTAGCCAACTCGACGAGTCGGGGAGGGTTTTCCTATCTTCGGGATCCTGAGTGATTTCGGTAAGCTGATTAAGGGGTGTCGGTCAAGAGATTTCGGTTTAGAGTTTTTGGCCCTTGGACATGAAGGAACTCGACGAATTACTCAGGTGACTCAGCAAGTTGACTCGGGATGTCGATTGTATGGACTCTGAAGGAACTCAACGAGTTACTCAGGTGACTCGACGAGTTGACTCGGGATTTCAGTTGTATGGACTCTGAAGGAACTCGACGAGTTGCTGGATGTACTCGATGAGTTGAGGTTAACATGGACTGTTGACCTTGACTGTTGATCAGGGTTGACTTTGAGGGTATTTATGGTATTTCGGGATTGTGACAAGTTAATCACATGATGATTATAGGCAGTTGAGTTGGAGCTGTGCATGGGACTTATCTGATCTTATCTTGTCAGTTCAGCATTCACGAGAGGTGAGTCTCCTCACCATACCAATGGGTCGAAGACACCAAGGTCGGCCCATTTTATGATATGCGCTACACTCGTTGTTGTAGAGATATGTGGTATGATAGTTAGTTAGGCTAAGTGTTATGCTAGTTTGTAGGGAAGACCATGGGGAGCCCATGACACTTGGATGTAAGACTATGTGGAGAATCCCATGACTTTTCATGTAAAGACCGTGGGAGGAGCCCATGACACTCGGATGTAAGACCATGTGGGGGAGCCCATGACTTTCCAGCTAAAGACCATGGGGGAGCCTATAACACTTAGGTGTAAGACCATGTGGAGGAGCCCATGACATCCTGGAGTAAGACCTTGGGAGGAGTCCACGACATCCTTATATATTTGTATGCATGACTTATGTGGTTTATGTAACTTTTATAACTAATATGATTATGTGATTATGTGGATTGTGTCGGGTATGTTTTGGGAAACTCACTAAGTATTAGCTTACAATTTGTGTATTTGTTTCAGATACATTTGAGCCTAAGGGCAATAGCAAAGCTTGATGACGCGACAAGCACTATCTCTTAGACGTTTTTATGGGACATTCTGATGTTTAGAATAATATTGTTGATGATATGAAATTGAAAACAAATACTTAAGATTTTATGGCATATTGGTAATTGTTTTTTACTAATTAAAAATGAAAAATTTCTCGTATTTTAAAGGTCATCCTATTTTACCTCTAGCCGATCTAGGTGATTAGTTTACCATATAAAATCATAAATATATAAATTATTATTATTATTATTATTATTATTATTATTATTATTTTCAAAATTGTAACATAATCGTTAATGAACCTAAGACTTCAATAAATATTTTCCAAAACAATAAAAGCAAGATAGTGTTTGAATTGTATTAACTCAGATTAGAATTTCTGAATAGAAATGATAGTAGCCCAAACTAAATGAAACCATTTAAATAAAAAGGCAACATGTTTCTTTTTTGAAATAAGTTCAAAACAAATGGTGTATTGGTGTACCATTTGAATTAGATTTGTTATTTACTATGAGATTTGTTTAAATTTGAAAGACATTGTTTGCAATTAAATAAAAAATATTAGAATTATTGTAATGAGAACAGAGTAATATCACGTGCCTTAAAATTATTGCTAGATTAAAATATTGACTTGTTTTAAAATAATATAAATATATGAGAAATAAAAATGTCACAAGTGTCCACCTCTAGGCGCTGATGACTGATGAGCTCACAGGATGCCAAATATACAATAAATAACCGAAATAAATTAAGAAAAATATATACTGTTTTTACCAATAAAATTTAAAGTATAGTTATTTTGTCGGTTTCTTTCGTTTTTCATCAGAGAATCAGTATTCTCTTGGTTAGAAAAATAGCAAAAATTAATTTTTGTTTCTCTAAATATATTGTAAGATCTAAATACTATTGAAATGATACATGTTATAATAATCAAAACTTATAATTATCTAATTTTATATTTTTTCTGAACCGTGTGTAAGTATACGTTTAGGATAAAATCAATAAATCCTTGTTAGTAATCTTTGTTAGATACTTTGTTAACCAGTGAGCTAGTCCCAACTTATGATTATTCAATTTTAATAATTGAAATTTCCAGAAAATATTGAAGCAAAGTTGTAAAGATCATAATGTTACATATAATTATTTTACATTTTACAATATCATGATCTTAAAATCGAAAAATCCTATAAAACTGAACTAATTTTTAAATTTGCTCGCACAGTCTATCAGGACAAAGCTCATTATAACTTGATGTTAAAGGTGAAATCAACTTTAACTTTTTAAGTATTTTCTATAAATTGGTAGAAACATGCAAACCACAACAATTAGAAAGAAAACATTTTAAACATAAAAAGAAATAAAATCATTGGGACCATGTAAAACTAAAGGCACTAGATAACCACTTGGGTTGTGACGACTTGGTAAGACATGTGGAAAATATGGTGGATAATCTATCGATCAATGTTCAAATCCTGACACTACTAAGCCTCTGTGACCATGAAGGTTCGCCTACAGTAACTCCAGGGCATGAGACATAGTCTCATATTCATAGCGATGGATTAGTCGGTGCGTGAAAGTTGGTCCGGAAACTCTCGTTTGGGAAGTTCCCTTTCCCTAAAAAAAACTAAAGGCATTGGATAACAAAGGGACTAGCACACATGTCACGATACTCTGTTTAATTTGAGATGAATAAATAAAGTTATGATCCTCTACAAAGCTTCATTTAATATGTAATGCTCGATTTCGAGTTGAATAAATGAACTTTTAAGGTTAGATTTCAATTCAAATGAGCAACTTTTTAGGTTATGTATGAGATTTTTATAGCAAGATAACGAATTTTCATATTAATAAGACT
The DNA here is from genome assembly GCF_052625555.1 of Lactuca saligna. NCBI lineage: Eukaryota > Viridiplantae > Streptophyta > Magnoliopsida > Asterales > Asteraceae > Lactuca > Lactuca saligna. The sequence goes on along the minus strand of NC_136423.1, from coordinate 14,889,084 downwards.
AAAGACTTGATTATAGAATAAAGAGAAAATATATTCGATAAAATCGAGGTTAGATCTTATGACCCTAGTTGGGATCCTAAGATGCTAAAACATGCATTACTTCAAAACCGGCCATAATGTGATGGTTATCATTTTTCAATAACCAAAAAAAAGATAGAAGAGAGTGTCATTGTTGGCCGGAGTTAAATGGCACATAGATATATGTGTGGGTTCTAATGACGACGGGAGGCGTTAGAGCTGAGAGTTGTGTGTGGCTTAAGTGATGTCAGTTATCGGACTTGTAAGAGGTAGTCATCGGGCTTGTAAGAGGTAGGATTGACAGAGAGAAAGAGCTATGGGTTTGGGAATATTTGGCATGGACTGTCGTAGATGGAGATGTCAAGAGCAAGAAAGGTGTTCAATGAGTAAAATGTTCTCAATGGGGTTGATAGCCTTTTAGGGTTTTTTTTTCAACTTTTATAGAAATGGTACCTAAAGTTATCAAATAATGTTAATAAAAAGTGAATAAAAAGAAGAATACTGATCATTTTACAGGCATTTAAATAATAAAAACTTTGAGAATTAATCTAGAAACCACATGTACAACTATTTAGAAATTTGGGAATGAACCACACCAAATTTTAAAATTAAGAATCAAAGTGCAAATAGGTGTGGGCATGTGGTAACGAGAAGGCCCTTGGGGTGGATGGATTTACTTTTAAATTCATCAAGAAGTATTGGGATGTCCTCCTTGGTGACTTAGTTGATGCTGTTAAATATTTTGAGCTCCATGCTAAACTTGATTCTTCTTGTAACTACTCTTTCTTCTCCCTAGTACCCAAAGTCAAGGACCCTCTATTGATTAGTGACTATATACCCATCAGTCTCTTTGGATGCATCTATAAAATCATCTCAAAGATCCTCTTGCCCATAATGAAAAAAGTGATGGGACAATGTATTTATGAGGTGCAATCAACATACGTCGAGGGAAGAAACATACTTGACAGGCCCCCTTGTGGTTAATGAGATCTACTCATGGGCGAAAAAATCAAACAAGAAAATTCTCCTATTCAAGGTAGACTTTGAGAAGGCATTTGATTCAATAAATTGGGACTTCCTCGATACGAACCTGATGCACATGGGCTTTGGGAATAAAATGAGGATGTGGTTAATAGGATGCCTTGGATATGAAAGATCCTCTATTCTAGTCAATGGAACCCCGACTGAGGAGTTCCCGTTATCTAAAGGTGCCCGACAGAGTGACCCGATCTCCCCATTGCTCTTTATAGCAGCTATAGAGGGCCTTAGTGTTGCGATGCGGTCAGCCTGTGAACTAGGTATCTTCCAAGGAGTTAAAAATCCAAATTGAGGCCTATTGATCTCTCATTTGCTATACGTAGATGATGCATTATTCCTAGGGGAGTGGTCGTGTAACATCCCCAAAATTTAAGACCAAGAATACGTTTTTAAATAAGTTATTATAAAACCATAAGTAATAAAACATCCATAATAACATCTCATGTCAAAAACCAAAGTAGAAATAATCAAAACATGTTATCATAAAACAATATCAGAGTGCAATCCCCAAGATCTCATGTGCGGAAATATAGTGTGATGCATTGCGATCAAGTCGACTCCTTTCCTTTGAAAATGAACTACCTGAAACCAAAACTGAAAATCGTAAGCACAAAGCTTAGTGAGTTTCCCATCATACCGCATACCATACATATCACATACTGCCTGGCATATCTGGGTGCCCGCCCTACCGTGTCAGGCATATCTGGGTGCCCGACCTACCCTGCTGAGCATACCGGGGTGCTCAACCTACCCCACTGTTAGGCATATTTGGGTGCCCGACCTACCCTCCGGTGTATCTCAACTGGTTACGGGGACTATTTCACCTTTACCACTACCACATAATAACACAAGATAACATAAACATACTGTCTAGCATAGTTGGGTGCTAGACTACCCCTTTGTCCCTATCGAACGGTAACCAGGGACTATTCCCCGTACTACCACTATTGCATAACGTCATATCATGCTAGCACATAAAAATATCATATAGTAGTAAACCTAGATAATTATCACAAAGACAATCATCTATCGAACAACTCCTATTGATGGGCCGACATTGTGGTCTTAGACCTATTTCTATTAGAAGGTAACTCACCCCACACTACTGAAGTCCCGCAGACCCAACCCCAGTTGCTGGATGACAAATTCCCGAACTGTCATCAATCAAAATAACACCCAATTAATAACTGGGTTCCAACTCATAATCATAATTCCATGCTTAGGGTTAAAGACTACTCTACCCTTAACTTCGCTTGATTTAAGCCCAAGGCCCAATCCAAAGGCCTAAAAGTCCAACTATGGCTCAAAGCCGAACATATGGTCCAATTTTCCAAATTGGGCCCAAGCCTTTACATGTCTTATTCAAATGCCCAACCAAAAAGTCCAGTCCAACATTTGGTACTAATGGCCCAATATCTCATAATCATAAAGGCACAAATTATGGCCCAATTTTCCAAATTGGGCCTAACCCCTTACATAGGTCTTACCCTAAAGCTCATTTAATTATTCTAGTCCATTTGCTTGCTCTTGGATGGCCCATTAATATTCCAATCATCAAAGCCCAATAGAAAGGCTCAACTTAAGGGCCCAAGTGAAATTAGGTTTTCAAATAAAAATGATGATTAGGGTTAAGTGTCCCTACTTAATCCATTAAGTCCCACATGAAATTAGGTTAATTGCAAATGGTTATTAATTACTATATTAAGTTCATTAAATAATTCTGATGTGTTCCCGATAAGTCCCAAATTAGGGTTTCATGGCATTAGCGTTTTCCAAACCCTATTTAGGGTTTCCAACCCATTTTAGCCCAATAGGCCCAATTGCTATAGGGTTCATTAGCCCCATTATGATTTCACTAGGCCCATTAGGGTTACAAGCATCCCAACTGAATCAAACACAACAAGGCAAGGCACACCGCCACCCGACACGGCGGCCGGTGGCAACAGGAGGCAGCAGCTACCACCTTACAGTGGTGGTTAGGGTTTCTTTTCATTATTCACATTTCTAATTACATTTTACAATGCTAATCTCCAAAATAACTCACACAACTAAGCTAAATACACACACACACACATACACAACCACCTTGTGGTGGTCGGCGGTGGCTAGTGGTGGCAGCCACCACCTCATGGTGGTGGTGCTGGTTGTTCTAGGTTTTCCAGACAAACAAGTTACACACATAACACACACTACAACAAAACGAACACCCACATGCTTTCTTGCTTGCAAGCGGATCCAGCCACCCTCCTGGTGACGGTTGGCGACGGTAGAAGCATAAACACGACGACAACAGCGGCGGTATTGCGATGACAGACACCATGGTCGGCTGCCCTGGTAGTTCTGCACGACCCTTCTCTACAGAACTTCCCCCACAGCACACCCACAACACACACGAGCCTTGAACCATACCACCATTCACCGATGATAGCAGGAAACGCCTTGAGTTCCTCCATCCACAAGGCAGCAGGCGAACCTCATCAACAGTGGTGGCACCGGAGGAAAACGAGATTGCAATCTCATTGATCTTCACAACCACCGACGACAACAGTCGCGCCTTTGAGCTCCTGGTCTCCCTTTCTCGTATGCTAGGACCACGGTTGTTGCCTTCATCGGCAGCAGGAGCAGCAACAAGGAACGGTTCCGCTGACACCATGGTTTGTCGGTGACTTGGTTGGTCGGATAAGCAATGAGGTAGGGTGGCGGCCGGTGAGGGAGGCATAAGGTGGCGGTTGGGAATAGTCTTCTAGGGTTAGGGTTTTCTTAGATCTTTATACCCGACTCCACTCAAGAGTTTTCCATTATGGAAACAACAGTCCCTCCACGCCCTTTTTCATTCAAATGTAATCCAATATTTACCCTTTCAACCCTGGCTTTGGAAATCTTCTTCAAATTAAATCTGATAATTACCATTTAAACCCTTAGCATTAAAATCCTTTACACCTTAGGTACAAATTTTACTATACAGCCCCCAATATCTTAATTACGACATAATCAACCCTTCCACCTCATTTCCTTTTAAATTAAATCCAAATAATTACCACGAAGCCCCTGTCTTCATAAATAATTATAAATTGAGTCCGGAACTTACACTTTTAACCCTCAACTTCTAAATTATGTCAATTAGCTCTTCGAGACCATCCTTTAATATATAATTGTTTATTTTAGGGCTACTATTCGTTCATTAACTTATTTATTTATCTAATAAACAAACGGGGTGTTACAGGTCGAGGAAAAACATAAATAACCTAGCTCATATTCTTCATTGCTTTCATGTCGCATAAGAGCTAACAGTAAACTTCAATAAATCAAAAGTCTTTGGAGTTGGATCAGAAATGCAGGAAGTCTCAAACTAGGCCAACACCCTTGGATGTGAACCTTCCTCACTACCTTTCACATACATAGGAGTTCCTGTTGGAGCCAACATGAACTTGGAAGAATTGGGAGCCGAACATAGAGAGATTTCAAGCCAAACTCTCAAAATGGAAATCAAAACCCATATCTTTTGGCGCTATATTGATCCTTATCCAATCAGTCCTTGGTAATCTTCCAAATTATTTCTTGTCATTGTTTGTAGCACCCGATGGGGGTAATCCAAACTCTCGAAAAACTGAGGAGTTGGTTTCTATGGGGTGCTTTGGACGAAAAGAAAAAAATACATTGGATCTCGTGCGACAAGGTGGTTGTAACCAAGGAATCGGGAGGTTTAGGTGTTGGTATGATAAAAAGCCTTAACGTTTCCATATTAATGAAATGGTGGTGGAAGTTGAGAACTGGACCGTATCATCTTTGGGTGGAATTCATATCAATCCTACACAACCTTAAGTCGAAACCTGATGACATCTACTCAAAGAGATCATTAATAGGAATGTTGAATAACATTGCTGGGATAAGAAAGGCTCTTGTAATATATATATATATATATATATATATATATATATATATATATATATATATATATATATATATATATATATATATATATATCCGTTTTGTGATATTTAAACAACCCACAACCAATGGAGTAACATGGAGATGTGGACTTACCCCCATGGGAACATACACATTACGTGCTCTTAGACAGAGATGTGATTACAGGGCCCGCATCACCGAGGGACAATTCTGTTGGCTTAAAGAAATCCCATTGAAAGTAAGTTGTTTTATATGGCGGGAAAAATGGGGACGATCCTAATCGCTTTGGAGCTATCAAAGAGAGGGGTATTTCTGGAAACTTTGACTTGCCCCATGGGCAATGAATATGAAAAAGGCGCTAATCATGTCCTAGTGGATTGCATTTATGCTAGGATTGTCTTTGAAGGGGTATCAAGATGGTGTAATACAAATATGGAATTATTCCACATGGTAAAGGATGTCGTGGATTCTGTCTCTTGGTGGAGGATGTGTAAAAATAGAAGAAAGATTATCTTGGCAATCTATTATGGAACAGTATGAAGTATTTGGAAATCAAGGAATGAAAAGGTCTTCAAGAAACTGCAACTACCACCGGATAAAGTCATCAATATTATCAAATCAGTGACTTATCTGTTGGTGAAAAACAGGGGAAAATCGATAGGTTGAATTGGGCATCAGGGTCTCAATGCCTATTGTTTTACTGACCATTCCAAGTTATGTCTTAGGCCCCATTTGATATTTTATGTCCGGAAAAGTATTGTCTGAGAAAGTGTTGTATGAGAAACTTTTCTAACTGGGAAAGAAACCATGTTGTTTGATTGTACATCTGATTGATTGTGTTGAATGATGAAAAATGATAATATTACCCCGTTTTTTTAAACAGTGATGGATGAAGTTGCTGAATAATTATGAAGACATACAAATTGTCATACAAAATCAAAATTACATAATAATCATTTAAATTCCAATTAGAATGTTGATTAAGTTGTTTTTAGTTTTTTTTTATTTATTTTTAATTTAATGTTACGTCGTTTTTCTTTCTAGCAATTAAATTTTTTTTATAACTCACATGTGATTCTTGAATCGGTTTACGCCCAATAGTGGTGGGATAGATGAATTTTTTTCAAAATATATTAAGATGATAGTAGTGCTATCCAAAAAAATAAGAACTATTCCAATAAAAATGAATTAAAAAAATTAACTAAAAGAAATTAATAATCCAATAAAATAATATTTATTAATATATAAATATTATATATTTATAAATAATATTTTTTAAATATATAATAATCCAATAAAAAGAATTAATTCATTAAAAAGAAATAAAAAAGAATTATTTAAAAGAATTCAACCAGAAAAATATAGTTTTGAAACTTTTTAGGAAAAACATATCTTACCGGAAAATACATATTTTTTTGTGCATATCACAAATAGTCTTTCCGGTCCATTCAACCAGAAAAATCTGTTTGGATTTAGAAAGATGTCTATCAAACGGAACCTTGGTTTCTTTGTTTTCTTTTGTTCCTTTTGTTAAACCCGGACTATTGTATGCCAGTCACTGTGGCTAGTTATTGTTCTCCTGTTTATTAATATATATATTATCGGCCGATTCCAAAAATAAAAAAAAATAGCTGTACATCACATTTGACGTTAAAAAAAAAATTCCTAATTAACTCCAAATATTATGAAAAACTTCACGAAAGCATTTTCCATTGCTGTCCCTATATGTACATCCCCGTGTCCCACACTATAACTTCAATAGAGGACAAAAAATGTTATTTTAAATGTCTCACATGCACTCTCCATCAAAAGTGAGGAAGGAGGTAACAATGATACAATCACCGGCGGGAATTGATTGAAGACATATTATGCTATGATTTCAAGGTCTCGTTGACTTGAAAACTTACAGGATTGCCCCTTAACTATTCAGTAAATTACCATTGCCATCTCTTAAGTTTATATATTGCATTAACACTCCTTCAACGATAAATCATTTAACTCTTTGATCCTTCGATTGTTTACTCCACTATCGAGTAAAATGATCTTTTTATTGTGTTCACAAACTATCTTATATTAATATTTAAGATCCCCATTATTAATTCATCGATTGAATGGATACACAATGTATTTCAAAAGTGATTTATCTTATTTGATGAAGAACATAAACCAATGGTCCATTTTGTAATTTACCAAACAGAAACAAGTCAAACTTACCAAAATAAAAGAAATGAATTATTGAACATCAAACATACTATGTTCAACTCTTCATTGAGTGGTGTACATTACTTTATTCCACTAACTACGGATCACAATAATGTGACTCAATTTTTAAAACTATATATATACATTAGATATAATACAGTAATTCTGTTATATAATAAAAAAATTGTCGGTGTAGAATGGTGGGTCTACAACTATGTAAATCAAGGCTTGTGTTTCTAGTTAAATTTCATTCATATTGTTGCTTTTACATAACGCAATATCAATATATTCCATTAATTGTGTCATACGCAATTGTTAGATTCCCAAAGGAATCACTTCACTGTTCTATGACTATTCACTAATAACAACTATGAAATGCAACATTCATATTTTAGTTGTATCATCTTAACTCAAATATAAATGACAAGAGTCACATTCCCTTGGAAATAATTAGCATGAAGTACATAAATCCAATTACAAATGTCATAAATACAATATCAGAGATGATGCATGTACTTCGTGCTAGAAGCGATATACATGAAATATGAATAATCTACATCGCGATAGCATGTATGAAACATGCTTAAATAGCATAAAATCGTAAACATCTTTATTTGGCTAAGACCCTTTTTCATTGGATATGTGGGTGCATCATCATGTGCAAAGAAATAATTCTAAACCAAAATGTCAAATTCAAAAGACCCAATTTGGCGTGTACTCACATATTATACACAAAAAGCACTTTTACATTTATTTTTTCTTGTGCTTTATTGCCTTGATTCATGGAGTAGGTTTCTCCAAACCATAATCCATTTTAAGTTACGAATCAATACTGTATACTTTGGTACTAAAAGAAACCACAATGTCATTATAAATGACCTAAACATGATAATACAATATTTCACAAGGCATTTCATGATCGATGAAGTGCATATTCAATTGTCATTGTATGTTCTATGTACTCAACTTAGATATGAATTTCTTACTTGAAACACTTTCGTTTGCTTATTTTTATCGTTCACAAAAAGCACGAATGTTGTAGAGATAGAGTATTTTTGATGGACTTTCGTTGAAAAGTGACAAGATAAAAGGTGGGAAGGGACTTTATATAGGTGGGGGCAATTTATTTTCTCTTTGTGTGTCACAAGGTATGTGGTATACGACCCTCCATGTATGGTTATTTTGGTGAATAATTTTATATATTGATATAATATTTTCTAGCCCGAAAAGTCATTATAAAATTGAAACTTGAGGGATTCAAATATGAAACTACTCTTTTAAAGTGCTTAATTTCCAAATTATCAACACTAAAAGCATCTCCAACCTTCCGCCATTTATTATCTTATTTTGGGGATATGAATAGTATTACACCAAATATGGTGTTATACTATTTATTTTCCTTAAAATTGGGATGAACTTTACGTTGTCGGTTTTAGTCCCTCTATTTATATATTTATACATTTTTAGTTAATTTTTAGCTACTAATTATAATTTAAATATAATATTTAATACTTATAATATTTGTTATATATTAAACTATATTAATTAATTATAAATATAAAGTTTGGTTTTTGTTCTTCAAATTCATATAAAAATTTAAATACATATTGAAAATTTAAAAAGTATTTTACAAAAACTTATAATTAAAAGCGTGTGTCTAATATATATATATATATATATATATATATATATATATATATATATATATGTGTGTGTGTGTGTGTGTGTATAAAATATTAATTTAAAAGTATGTACGTGTAATATTTTTTGTAAATGCATGTATAATAATTATTTATATGTTTATGATAAATATAATCTTTTGTATTTAATATTAATGTAATGAAAAATTATAGATTATATATTTGTTAAAACTAAATTAGTAGAGGGGTGTGTTTGACAATTTATGTAAGCTGGAATAATGAAATATACTACGAATACACTTTTTAGGGGTAAAAATAGAGGTGGCAATCGTGTCGTATCGGGTTCGCGTCGTGTCGAAACACTAAACGGGTTGAAAGTGCTTGACCCTAACCCAACCCATTTAATTAATGTGTCGTGTCGTGTCAACCTGTTTATTTTTGTGTCGAGTTCGTGTCGGGTTTCGGGTTAGGGCTATACCTCGAAATATGTTGTGTCATGTGAGGTTAAAAGATTGAGCATGTTGAAAAAGTAGGAGTTGGGTAGGCGGAAAGGAAAACTAATAGTTTGGAGACAGAATAGATGAAGTCATAGCAAGTTCAGATGACAAAATTAAAAGAGTGGGAGTTGGGGAGGTGGATGACAAAGGTCATGAGGATGCAATAGTGGTCAAAGAGACTGGGTAATTTGGGAGAGAATGGAAAAATTGAAATGAAGTCTTGATCTAGACGGCTAAGTCATTTAAACTTTACAAAGCAATTCAATTCGAAGGCTTTCTTTTACTTATGGTTTTGATTTTGTATCTTTCTAGTTTATTTAAATAATTCAAAATACTTGCATATAAATAAACGGGTCATTTTCGAGTCATATTCGAGTTGAAATTCTCAACCCTAACCTTACCCATTTAATTTTTGTGTCGTGTCGTGTCAACCCGTTTATTTAAACGGGTTGAAATATCTTACCCAAACCCGTTTATTTCGTGTCGTGTCATTTTTTGCCACCTCTAGGTAAAAATGAGGCAAAAAAGGAGTAGGGTTGAAGATGAAACACTATTTATCTTTTTTTTTATTCTATTTTTGGAGGAAAATAAAGATAAGTTGGAGATAGTCTAAAGCATTTTAATAGTGATTATAAATTAATATAGTAATCGAAAGAATTCATCTTTCTAGTGATTATTGTCACAACTGGAAATTTGTGTGTCATGTAGTCTATACATTCAAGCTAATGTGAATCAAAAACTTCAATCAAATACATTATACAAGTACTACAAGTAGTCATCAAACAATTGGAAAACCCTAGAAGTTCTTGTTAAGTCTATTTTGGACTAGAACTTCCTTATTGGATCCAAATGGACCAATAAGCTTCCAATTGGACTATCATGGGCTTAGAACCCTAATTGGGCTCTAATTGGACCCACATTCATTTATTTCAATATTATGGGTCACATTGGGCCTAGAATGAAATAAATACAAAATTTTGAACCATGATTAACCTAAACTAGCCCAACAAAGTGTAAAAATCATACTATATTTCTTTTGGGACTAAAAACCATCCAACTTAACATCTACATGGGTTTAGGGCATTAAAGCCCAATTTTTCTCCTTCCATTCCAAAAATCTCGGCCCAAGGCCCAAAACAAGCCCAAGAGAAGAGAGTTGACCTTAGTATGCCACCTCATTATTATCCATTGGGTATCCATGCAAGTTAGTCCATATTTCCATGCAACATCACTTCAAAATCACCTCCACTCCTCTCTCTTATCACTCTCGGCCGAACACACACACACATACACAAAAATCTCTCAAACTCCCTCAAGAACACTCAAGAACATATCCTCCCTCTTCACTCAAAATCTCGAGATTTAGGAAGCATTCAAGAGGAAATTTCCACTAGATTCTCCATCTAAGGTAAGATTTTGCTTGGATCTATGACTTGTATTCCTTAGTTATAAAAAATCTCTTCCTAATCCATGCAAAAATCATGATCTTGCACTCTAGAAACCCCATAAACTCGAAAATTTCATCAAGGAGTGCAAAGGCCAAAAATCACTTCATTTCTTCCATCCTTCTTCCAAGAACCGAATCAACACCCAAGGTGAGTTTCATATCCCCTTATTTTCGGTTTTTATGAGTTTTGTGGGGGAGAATACAAGAAAAAGTGTAGATCCATCATTATGTGTATGTTGTGGTTGATTTCTATGCTTACATGTATGTTTTGTATGATTTTTATGATAGATCTAGTGTGATATGCTAAAAACCGAGACATATATTTTATCATAGCATAAAATAGACTATCACATGCAAGGTATACTAAGAAAATGGCTAAATAGCGTAACAACACTCAACTTGGACTAAAAACTCATTTTTTTTTTTGACATAAAATGTTGAAAATACAAAGTTAAAGGGCCTAAAGTGAAATATTTCGAAATCTGATGGGTGAGATGAGTCAAAACAGTTTACATGATGTATTTTCTGAAAATATATTGTTTAGAGGGTTAAAAACATAAATTCCAAGCTTATTGGGCTAAGTGTGACATTTTCGGCCCAATAAGGCCCAATATGCGAAATTTTCTAAATTGGAGGACCAAAACTGCATTTTTCTGTAAAACAGTGGACTATAAGTGTTCCATGTGTTTTTCAAAGGTTTAAAATACTTTGCAAATTTAAAAGGGACCAAAGTTGTAAAAATTTTCCAAATTGGGTCAAAAACGTAAAAGTAGTGAAAAAGAGGGGCTATAACCGAGAAAACTGAAATTTCAAGGGTTTAAACTGTTTTCTATGATAAAAATGCTGGAAAATACTTATTTCAATAATTTTTGGTATAAAAATGTCAAGAAAATTAATTTAAGGGCCAAACCGGAAAGTTTTTAAATAAAGGGGTGAAAAGGGTAAATTCTACAATTAAGGAAGGGCTGAAAACAGAAAAATCTTCAATGCTAGTTAATACATGCAATTTGACCAATTGACGATACCATGCTTGTCGACGAATTACAATACACTCCAATACCAAAAGTCGTTGTTAAACGAATTGGTTCGGTCTCGAACCAATAAAAATCCAAAACCACTAACACGACGACATTACGACATTTCGATTCATAACTAATAACGATGGAGAATTCACTATACCTACGAGTGTGCGCAGACGTCTATGCACCATCTTTGGGCCCAAAAGTGTAAAATCTTGTTCGTTGAGCCTAGCTAGCCCAATGACCTGATCTTAAGGCCCGAAGGTCTCTCTCTCACTTACGAAGTGTTGGGTTTTACCGATCCGACATGACGTAACAGGACTTTCAATGGCAAACATGCTGCTGGACCCCAAGGGTTCTTCAGTGCTGCTAATAAAGTCGGTAACTCACGATTGCGGTTTGGGCTTCGGGCCCTTCGCAATTGCATTTATCCCGAACGACGCGGGGAAATACCGAGGGTTTCGCACCTTCTCTCCTTCCCTCCGGTCGTGGGACTACACAAGTCCGGGAGGATTGAGCTGTGTGAAGAATTGCGAGTGGCTCCTAAGGGATCACTTGTAAGGTTGTCGATTGGCCGTTTTCATTAACGTACATCACAACACTTCACCACCCATTGTATTCTCAATGCCTCCGGAGCTCAATGATTCACTCTTACGAAATGAAACAACGGTATACAAACTAAGTAATACAAAGTGATGGGAAAACGTCGGGTTTTCCTAGGGTTTTCAACGATTACAAATTATGAATTACCGGTCGAAATTTTTTTACAACTATTACGCTTACATCAATAAGAATTCAAACATGCATACTCATGGATCAACACATATTTTACACTATTTTATTATTAGAAAATATCGGATTTTCTGATGGGTTTCAAACATTACATTGGTTTTCAAACTTTACTTATGAACTCACCAACATTTCGTATGTTGACGTTTTTCAAAATACTTGTATTCTCAGGTAACAGATAAGGTGACGGATGATTTATACTCTATGATGTTTGCTGTGATTTAAGTGACGTTGAACAATTATTTTGAGAATGTAACGTTTGAACAATGTAACGAATGTAAACACTAACGGTTGTACTATTCCAAATGTTGGTGATGTTTTATGTTATGTTTCATGTATATGCATTGTAATGGTATTCAATGAGTCACGATAGCCCTCGGACGTTTCCGCCGTCTGGTTCGGGGGTGTGACAATTATGTAGCTTTTTGACCATTATGTTGTTTAGATAAAAGTATAACTAATTGACAATCTTAGACTTATATTAAAATAATCTTAATTAATTGCCATATTTATTGTTCTTGTAGGAATATTAAAATGAAAAAGAATGTTATCACAAAGGTTGATTTTACAATGTTGCGCAATAACCACCAAGGAAGGTGGAAATAAAAGAAATATATACGAAGGTTGCCGGAGTCCTATTTTGATACTTTAGGGTCTAATATGTAACTTAGAATCATAAATTTTAAATCAGTACAATTTATATTTATTTTGTTAAATACAAAGACAATTAAATTTCTTTTACCGCTGAAATTTTAGTGCTAAAGGAGAAAGTCCGGAGGCGATTTAGGGTTTCAGAATCTTTGTCACTTTTCGTGGTTGGTATCATTCAAAGAGTGTATATTTCTCTTATCTAAAACATTGTGTTCGTTTTTATAGTTATAATAAATCATAGTTTTCTAAACCATAAAAACACTATTTTATGTTATAAAAGTAATTTATTCCGACTAAAAAAATGAAACACCATGTTTCTTTCATATTTATATTTTTCTTATATTGTCCCCATTACTTTTCTTTTTAAAAATTTCCATAAAGATCATGACTTATTGACAATAAAAAGTAAAATACAATGTCTCAAATTCCAAAATAATAATAATAATAATAATAATAATAATAATAATAATAATAATAATAATAATTTGGAAAAACAATTTGCATATTACAAATCTTTTTTACAGTTTAATTTATTAAACTTTATCTGAAAGAAGTAGAAATACCTAACGAGCATCCATTTATTTCTACCATACCCCATCTCACACCCGATAAAATCCACCTCAAAATTCTTCATTTCTTCTCTATATATTTGTTCCATTATCAATCACACTACTGACAACTCACGAGCCTCTGTTATCTCCCTCTTCATCTCTCTCGTTCTTCCCTCCATTATATGTAGATACACACACACACATATACACACAAAAAGAGTGTATGTAGAGGTTATATAGAGGGGTTTTTTCAAGAAATCTTGAAAGCTTTTAACAATGGTGAAAAAGAGCAATCTCGTTTGCGTTTTTCTTCTGTTTTTGGTCATAAATGGCATCAATGCGGAAGACCCATATCGATTTTTCACCTGGAAAGTCACTTATGGCGACATTTATCCAATGGGTGTTAAACAACAGGTATAATTTGATTGATTTCTCTCTCTAATTTACACATATTGAATCTGGGTGTTTTGATTTGGGGGTTTATTGAATGTTCTTGGGGTTTGTGTTGATTTGCAGGGAATAATGATAAATGGGCAGTTTCCTGGACCTCAAATCAACTGTGTTACTAATGATAACTTGATTATTAGTGTCTACAATTACTTGAATGAGCCATTTCTACTTTCTTGGTAAGTTCTTGATTTCTTTGATTATTTTCAAAATGTCTTTTGTTGTTCGATAATCTAGATCTTGATTATGAATTTGTTAATTTTGTGCTTCAATGATATCGATAATGATATGTTTCATGATCTGATCTTGTGGGTTTCGTTTTATATGCATGTTAAGAAGTAATGAAAGTGAACGATAAATCATATTAATGATTAGAAATTATCTCTCTCATGATCCAAGAAACTAGAAAAACGATTAGATTTATATTCAAGAAACTTGGAAAAGTAATGTGTTGAATCTTGTATCTAGAATTTGTATCGATGTTGCAGTTGAATTTCAAGATTAGATTTTTTATTTGCATGTTTATAATTACATAATTCAAAAGGGTAATCGGTATCTAATGTTTGAAAGTTTTTATCATTTGGTATGCATGAATATGATTGCTCAAATATTTATAATTTTTATACTATGTGTTTGATCAAACTGGATAGATCTACATTATCTTCTTTAACACAAGGTGAATGACATTTATGACCTTTGATGCTCAAAGCAACACTTTGACTTCTATGGTCAAGCATCTCAATTTAGTTCAAATTAGGGTAAAATTTTGTTTGATTCGAAAAAAACTTAAAGCTTTTGTATGATTCTTTCCCTCTAAATCCGAAATTTTGATATAAAGTATAATCAAATTGTATCCAAATGTCCAAAATACCTTTATAAAAAAAGAATCTTATTCTTGATTATGGATCAAACGACATGCAATAACCAACATCGAAAAAGAATCGAAGTGTATGGGTTCGAGATGTGTGCTAGATCTCTGACACTTTTTATTTTTATAAAAGATTATTTTTATTATTTTATTAACTTAAATGCTCCCATATGATTATGTTTATATGTAGTAAATGATTGGTCCCATGTGTTATTTCCTCATGCTTTGCATCTTTAGATCGTGGCAACTGATTTGTTTTTTTAGTTTTGGAAAGATTTTCTTGAAAATGTTCACTCTCGTAACCCACTGTTTTAAGAATGTACAAATCACCAATGCATAACCCAACAATGTACAAGTAAACAATGCACAAAACAAGAATGTACAAGTGACCAATGCGTAACGTTTCAGGAACGGGTTACAACACAGAAGAAACTCATGGCAAGATGGTACTATTGGTACAACTTGTCCAATCCCGCCGGGAAAAAACTTCACGTACATGCTTCAGGCCAAGGATCAGATCGGAAGCTTCTTCTACTTCCCGTCGCTTGCTCTCCACAAGGCTGCCGGAGGCTACGGCGGCATTAAAATCTACAGCCGCCCGCGTATTCCAGTCCCTTTCCCTTTCCCCGCCGGAGACCACACTGTACTTGCCGGAGATTGGTTCAAAAGAGGCCACCAGGTAACGCTTTGACTTTTATAGTCAAACATAATACTTTTGGGTAATAAAAATTGAAACCCATTTAGCAACAAATCTGAAATTGGTATCTTTCTTGATGTAGTAATTGTCATGAAGTACATACGCTTTTAGCCTTTTATGGAAATTTTATCTAATTCGTGTAACATTTGTATACATTTTGAAATTGAAATTACCCGGTTTGACCCGAAAAGTCAACATGTATAAAGTTTTGCTTTTGATTTTCAGAGACTGAGACACATATTGGACGGCGGTCGGAGCCTCCCTTCTCCAGACGGACTTCTCATCAACGGCCGCGGCTGGAATGGTTACAAATTCGAGGTTGAAGGAGGTGGGTATTTTACTTATTTGTACTCTATGCATCGAAAGTTGTAATTTGTGCATTGACGGTTGTACATTTACAGGAAAAACGTATCGATTCAGAATATCGAATGTGGGGTTGATGACATCAATCAACTTCAGAATCCAGGGACACATCATGAGACTTGTGGAGGTGGAAGGATCGCATACGGTGCAGAACGCCTACAATTCCCTGGACCTTCACCTCGGACAGTCGGCCTCCGTCTTGGTCACCGCCAACCAGGCGGTGAGAGATTACTACGTCGTCGTTTCTTCACGCTTCACCAGCCGTGTCCTCACCACCACCGCCATCCTCCATTACAAGAACTCCAAGATCGGCGTCTCCGGTCCTCCCCCCGGCGGCCCCACCACCCAGATCGCCTGGTCCCTCATGCAGGCCAGAACCATAAGGTACAAACAATCTCCGATGCCTGCATCAATTCATAAAAATCTCTGATCTTTTTTCATGTGAAATTGAATCAGATGGAACTTAACAGCGAGTGGACCCAGACCGAACCCACAAGGATCGTACCATTACGGGATGATCAAGCCTAGCCGGACGATCATGCTAGCGAATTCGGCTCCTTGGATCAACGGAAAACAAAGATACGCAGTCAACGGCGTGTCGTTTGTCGCCGGAGACACTCCTTTGAAACTAGCCGATTACTTCAAGATCGGTGGAATCTATAACCTAGGAAGCATTCCCGATAAACCCCGAACCGGAAACGCGTATCTTGCGACCTCCGTTATGCACGCCGATTTCCGGTCGTTTGCTGAAATCGTGTTTCAGAACTGGGAAGACACCGTCCAATCTTGGCACATCGACGGCTACTCGTTCTTCGTTGTCGGGTAAGATTAAAAATTACAAATTCTGTAATCATTCTTCAAAACCCTATAACTGTTTTGTTAAAAGAAAATTGTTTATGTGGATTAACAGGATGGACGGCGGGCAGTGGACGCCGGCGAGTAGAACGAGATACAATTTGAGAGACACGGTGGCGCGTAGCACCGTTCAGGTGTACCCGCGGGCTTGGACGGCGATCTATATTGCATTGGACAACGTCGGGATGTGGAACATACGATCGGAGAATTGGGCGAGGCAGTATTTGGGGCAACAGTTTTATCTGAGGGTGTACTCACCGGCGCATTCATGGCGAGATGAATTGCCGATCCCGAAGAACGCATTGCTTTGTGGCAGAGCTAGAGGGCGGCGCACCAGGCCTCTACGAGGGTAGATAGATGAAGATGGTGATACTGATTGTGACGTTGGGTGGGAACTACTTGTTCCACGACAAATTTAATTTTCTTTTCTATGTTTGACTTTTAGAGTGGATTCGATTGTTAGGTATTATTGATTTGTTCTTGAATTTTGTTATATTGTTGAAGTTGATTTGTTCGATTATCTCGTTTTCATATATGATCAACCACAACTGGTATAATTGTGGGGAACTTGATTCTAGTTATGACACGGAAAGAAGGTTCTTGATGTGACCAAATTGGTTCCGGTCTACTCAAGTTTAGTACACATACAATGTGGTCCAAACTACGATTGTTCGATAATAAATTAAAGCATTAGTCCAAAAAAGTCTAAAGTTCAAGTGTAGGTCATGATATGGTTAGGGGACCGAATTAATATGATAAGGTTCGGTTCATGGTTCTCATGCTCATATTCTCAAACTTTTGGTTGTGGTTTGGCATAGTATGGTCCAATTTGGTGTGGTTTTGTATCGATGACCTTACATTAAAGAAAGAGAAACAAAGTGAACATACCCAATACCCAACATTATGAGGATATTGTTCGCTATCATGACACTATAATGTAGTCAAATTAACATCATTGATTCCCCATCCTCACTATATTCGCCCATATTGATTGTTTTCGATTCTCTTCCTCTATATATCGCTAAATTCTATCTCACCAACTCGTTCTTCCACTATTGCTTTCGTAGATAATCTCTACAAGGAATGAGAAATAGGACCGCCGGAACCGGAATTGGTAACAAGGTCCGGTTACCGGTTCTTCATTTTAATGAAAACCGGCTCTGGTCCTAAAAACGGGGAATGTAAAAACAGAATCGGTTTGACAACTTTCCTGTTTTTTAAAATGTACATAACTCACTCATATGAAGTCAGAATTATTTGATTTTTTTTCCAACATGTAATTTGAAATTTGTAATTCATTTTTGACTGTACAAACATATATTTCGATTATATATTAAATCAGATACGTGCACCAAATGAAAGAATATCAATGCTGTGTTTTTTTCTATTTCAATATTTTTTTGTTTTTTTTTAATCTGTCCTATTTTTTTAAATGTACATAACTCATTTATATAATGTCGGAAATACTTAATTTTTTTTCCAACATGTAATTTGGTATTTGTACTTCATTTTAAACTATAAAAACACATATTTTGGTTATATATTAAATTGGTTATAGACCTCGGAAGACAACATATCAATGTTGCGTATTTTTTGTTTCAACATTTTTTTGGAATCTGTCCTGTTTTTAAAATGCATATAGCTCACCCAGATGAAGTTGGAATTACTTGATTCTTTTTTCATCATGTAATTTAGTGTCTGTACTTTAATTTGGAATGTAAAAAATGATAATTCAGTTAAATATTGAATCATTTACAAGCTCAGGAAGATAACATATCATCTATAATATTTCAACCGGTTTTAGTTTGAAAATAACTGAAAAACCGGGATTGGAACCGGAACCTGTGCTAGAAGCGGCAGTATGGTTCTCGTTTCTTATAATATAGGAAAATTGGTTCCGGTTTCGAACCGGTCTGATTCTAAAGTTCATCCGTATTCTCTACTAATGATTATCGACTAAGATCATGACAAATGTTTTGTTGAAGAACTAATATTAAGTCGGGGCCATAATATTGTTTAAAAGTTGCTTGCAAAAAACATTGTTGAAGAATAATTGAAAATTTCTGCAAAGGATTTAGCGCATGTGATTATCACCCAAAACTAGCAATTATGTTAACGGAGATCTTCTTTCACTTAAAGGAGTGTTGGGATCTATTTAAATACGAGATCGGTTGACGAGTAGAAAGAATAATGTCAATTGAGGCACAACAAAAGGCAATTAAAGAGCAATGTTGAAGGACTTGAAGCTTGAGAATTTTGCTATACTAAGTAAAAAATAGAGACATCATCGATACCCTCATCAACATTGAAACAAAAAAAGAGATTTGGGATATTGTAACATCCCAATGACGAGGTACTTCTAAGTTTGACGCTATAATTGAAGTATATTGCATTTTGGTCCCTTAGTAAAAGAAAGATTGCAAAAGGGGTCCATAGTGACACTTTGGTAAATTCAGACCTTAGGAATATGCTGAGTGTACGTGTGTACACTAAGCGTACTAGGGCACACCTTAGTACGTTGTGCGTATACCTCGTATTTAGGGCGTACATGAAGATCATGCAAACCCTAATTTTTAGGGTTTTGGACCTATATAAATGTCATTATAACCTCATGTCCCATTCCTTCTTCAGCCACTCTATGTGAGAATGAACCGCAAGCAACCCTAAGTGAAAGAGTGCATTCTTGAAGCCCATTAGAGTGTTTAGAGGATTTCTTGAAGGTGAAGAATAAAGAGTGAAGAGCTTGGAGTTGGGAAGCACCTTGGATCTGTGAGTTCTACCTTGATTGCAACCTTCAGGAGGTATAAAACTTGCAACTTTACCACTCCATCTTGTAGATCTAGATTTTTGTTATTTTAAGACACTTTTCGGTCCCAAAATGGTGATTCTTAAGTATGGCATGTTCTTGACCCATTAAGCCATCATTTTAGACCTTAGGAATGGTCTTGAGTCATAAAAATGGGGTCTTAATGGTTGGTTTTGCTCTATGCATTCTTTAGAAGGTCTTACTACATTAAGATGTTGAGTTAAGCCCTTAATGGACATGCAAAGTCATAAAGTTGGAAACTTTATGACTCTTGAGGATGATTTAGCCTAGGATCTGAAAGTTGGACGTAAGAGCTTAAGGTATTAAGCTCTTAATGAAGTATTGAGAAGTCTGGGCGTACGTCCTGCATAACTTGAGTACGCAGTGCGTACGAGGCCAATCTCCCATTAGCGGTCAAGGTTTAGGTACGCCCCGCGTACCTTTTGAGTACGCACTGTGTACGCTTTCAGTGTCGATTTGATTGAGTTGACTCAGTTGACTTGCTGATTTTGACCAATTTTACTTTGTCTTTGACCAAGGGGTATTTTTGGTATTTTGAATGGTGTTTGAGAATTGGTCATTTGGATGAATAGGTGACGTTAGAGCTAAGATTTAGAGTCGAGACCTCATCAGATACTGTTCAGACTATCAGGTGAGTTTTCCTCACTATACTTACTGGTGAAAGGCACCAAGGTCGGCCTATTGGATTAATATCCTGCTTTACGTTGATATACTGAGTATGGGATAGATTTGCATGATTATATGCTAGTTGTTGATATGAATAGACTGGTAGATCTGTAGGACTACATGTGATTTCTGTTAGCCTGATTATCAATCTGTTGCTTATGTTTGTTTTCATTTATATGTCGACATATTGTGTTGGGTTGAGGTTGTACTACTTTGTGTTGTAGCCAACAAAACCGGGAGCATTCCAGATGTGAGCTAAGGGTCGATTGACATTGATATTGCCATATTTATACACATTTTTAGGCAATATTGATCTACATTTTTATAAATATTTTGGTTATTTGCATAGAATTATGGTACTTATAAGGATAAATTGTTATGTGCAGCCAAATAGAAGTATTTTCGAAGAAAGGACTAAAACTGACAATACCTGGAACTTTGGGGGCTTGAAGAAAAGAAGGATGAAAAAGTCAGCAAAAACCGTGCTCACGACATAAGGAAGTGGGATGTCACGACGTGAGTAGGAAATTCTAGAAGATAAGCATCCGGGTGAAGGAATCCTTGCCGAACACGATTATCTTGAGTTCACGACGTGAGACTTACATTCTCACGACGTGAACGGGAAATTTCAATATATTATATATACCTTTGCCATTACGAAAGGAGACACTTTTGGCTGACTTAGAAGGGTTCCTAGAGACAAAATTCAGAGGAAGAGAAGATGTGGAAGTTGGTTTTAACACCAAGGGAGAAGAAGTTCATAAACTGGTTTATAGATTGCACTACAAGAAAAACAACCTTTTATGACGCGCAATTTACGACACGCGCTGATTAATAATACGCAAAAGTGTGTGCCCTAAAAAACTTGTCAGATCTTTAGAAATTTGAAGAATTTTGGACGTGCATTTTTGTGTGCCCCTAAATTTGTGTCACAACAAAAAAAGAAAAGACACGGAGGGCACTTATTAAAAAGAGCGTGTCGTATAAGCATGTCGTTTTATAATTTTGTAGGAAACGCGCGTCTGATTATAACAAAGGGGGGAAACGAAATCCCAAAAGTTAAAAACCCCGCCTTGTGTTCTTTTCTCCCTTGTTTTCACCAGTCGAAAATCCCTTCTCCTTACAAGCCCTACGTTCGATTGACGCTGAAGCAGGTTCGATTCTTCTCTTATATGTTATCTTGAGCTTGATTTTCGATATCAGCAGGGGTTATTTTTTAACTATCCTAAATTCCAAAAAATCGCAGGAACCATTCTTGCTAGGGCTTTTTCAAGAACGAAGCTCTCGTTGTTCTCTGGCCTTTACAATAATCATCGATTATGACTGTGCTTGAATAGTTGACTGTACCGCTTTCTGAACATGCTTTCTTGCTCATATCTGTCTCTGATTATCCCTCATGACTTCCACACACAAACACTATCGATCATGAAACGTCTTCAAGGTAATCGTCATTCTCCCTCTTATTCTCTATCCTCTTTTGTTATGGCCGAGCAACCTACCGCCTCCTTTACCGCCATCACACCCTTCTACTATGCTCTGCTCCCATCACTCTATGAGAAAAAACCTAAAACCTTCTACCGCCATCACATCGATGCTTCACCTACTGAATCAATAGTTACGACAACTACCTCGTCATCCAACGATCCTAAGCAAAACCTAAACCAAGTCATAAATTCAATTCAGAAAACCCTAGGAACCATCCATCGGCTCTACCTCACTGTCTCTTCCTTCAACGTTTCCTCCCAACTCCCGCTTCTCCAATGCCTGTAAGTTCTTTACCTGTGTATTATCAATTTGATGTATTTTCTAAACACGAGCGTGTTTCAAGATTGCGATATTGACTCGCTATGTCAAATAAATTCTTAATCAGATCATCTACTTTTACTTATGGAATCTGGATAATTTTATTTTCTTTGTATGCAGAAACACACTTGTTATGGAGATGGATAATATGGCGAAAGTGGTACCTCTCTCTGTCTCTGCACATAAGGTGTTTGGTAAAATGCCCCAGAGAGGTAATTCGCGCCACTATGTCATGTCCTCTCCTTGATTATGCTCAATCACTTTTCTATGCGAAGCACATCGGAGTTGGTTTCTTTCTGACCCCTTTGTATCATCATACAGTTAATCCTAGGTCTCCCCATCAATAATGTTTTTCAATATTAATGGAATTTCTTTCCAGTTTACAGACGCATGACAAGTGCTAAATGAAATACCTGAACAGATTGTGTTCACAACTCCTCCCTTTCATTTCTCCTCCCGTCACCTACACCATTGAAAACGGTAACACACGCTCTTAGGTGTAGTTTTTTTTTTTTTTTTTTTTTCAGATTTAATTTTTTATTTTTGGTCTTGTATGTTGTTCTTGGGCTTTTGATTTAATTATGTGTATCTACTATGTTTGTTCTAAAATTATCATATTTTAGGTTTTAAATGAATTTTTTTTGGGATTGATGTTTAACCTTCTTGGTGGTGGCTATTGAAACTCTAAAATGAGTTCTGCCCCACAAAAACCTGTTGAAGCTTTTCTCTTCCTCTCTACTCTCAAACCACCTTTTGTTGTTAATGTTTGGTAAGATGGGGAAATTAGTTTCGAATTTGAAGTTCTATGATTTTAGCCTAATTGTATTTATATATTGAAGGTTTTATCTTCTTAGCTTAATTTATCTTTTCCTTTTAAATTTAAGAAATTTTCACACGTTTTGATGTTGATTTGAGTTAAATGTTGATGATGCTTATATGTGGTCTTGATAACTTGATTGTTGATATATGTTTTCTTTAGCAAAAAGAAGGCAAACTTGGTTTTACTCCATATTAGGTGTTATGTCTGTGGTTTGACTTTTGAATCATTAGTCATATGAGTTTGATATATTACATTCCATTATTAGTTTTTTACTCCTTATATTTTATGAGAATTGATTTTTTTTATTTGTGTCTTGTATTATATTTTTGAGTTAAAACAACTTAAACAGGTAACCAGATTCGTGGTTATTATGTATTTGTATTAGTTGGCTAGTTTTACAAATTTTCTTTTCTATAGAATATATATAATAGCCATATAAATTGTAAAGTTTAAAAGGTAATTGCTTGGCTTCAAAGTCTTAAAAACTTCAAAGTTAAAAAAGTAAATATTTTGAAAGCAATAAAGAGAGTCCAATGATGCACGGGTTCTCTATTTTTTACTCTTTGATATTAGAGATAATATTGTTGTATTAGTACATGTAAGGGGATGTTTCTATTTTACTTAATGAGCTTAATGAGTTGAATTGACACTTTACACTTACAACACTTAATAGGAAAAAAAAAACAACCCATAAATATTAAAGCTTATGTTTGTAACTCTGATCATATTGTTTCTTTTAGGAGGGGATGGAAATACCAAATAAATTTTACATGAAAAGAGACAGTAAGTAATATTAGCCTTTTGTTACATCCTTGTTTCATCTTCATTTAAATAATGCGTTGTTGATAGGTAATATACATTGTTGGAAGCGAACCTCAGAATGTAAAAAGTATAGTAGCTGAAACAGTACCTCTGATTACTGCTCATGTCATTGTAGGTTACCTACCTTAATAACATTATTTATAAATTTGGAGTAGTGGGTTTGAGGGTAACTAATCCTTATTTTTGTTCTTTTAGTTATAAAAAGAAGAGATTAAGAAGTTGTGTAATTGTTTTTTAATGCAGGTTTTAGTGAACATGAATACTGCTAGTGCAAGTGAAATAGTGATACAATTTTAATCAGCGATGCTCTGCATACGTGGCGAAGATCATCCATTGATACAGAAATATAAACAATACGCATAGGTGTTTCCTTTGTTGAATCAGCTTTTGAATTTTTGACCAATATCTCGACCAGAGCCCATTTCTTATGTATGATATCCTTGAATATTTCCAACACACCATCAAATTCTACCTCAGCTCGTGAACTTATTATGAACTTCCCCCATTAGCCAACAAGGACTTCTCTTAGTAAATGGTCTTCACAGGCGGAGTCAGTTTCCAGTCCCCATAATTCTTTTTAAGTATCTGAGAATGAAAACAAGGAGAATTTGAAATTTAAACTGAAAACTGCATTTGAATTACATTAAGGGCTACAATTTATAGACAAGAATAAACATGGAAAAAGCTCTAATCTAGGCAAACTAGCTATACAAATAATCACATTAAAAATAAAGATTCCCTTTGACAGATTTTTAGGGATTAATCATGATTCTGATTTGACTTTCCATTCCAACACTCCCCCTCAAGTTGGTGAATGTATATCCCACATTCCCAACTTGGAAACATTGCATTCGAAATCTGTTTTCAGCAATGCTTTAGTGAACATGTTGTTGGATTAGTGTCTAAGTCCATAACTATTTTGGTATGTACTTGACCCGATGGTGCATGGTCCTTTTGGGTTGCCTTCACCAAAGCAACTTGATAGGATGAATTATGGAGAGAAAGGATTAAATATGATTTATTAATGTATTATGAGAATAATATATTAAAGGAGAAATCATATTGTTTAATTAATATTAGTCAATAATTAATTGGTAATTAGTTTTATGACTAAAAGAGATTAATTAAACTTAAGGGACTGGAATTGTAATTATAAGATAATTGCAATTTGGGCCATGGATTGCCTTATATTATAAGGTGGACGAATTCTATGGGGAAGCCCATATGAAATCGCCCAAGGCCTTAAAGAAAAGGCTCCATGGGTTGCTTAGGGCTTAAGCATCCAAATTAGGGTTTCCTTGTTAGATAACCCTAATAGCCTTACTATATATAAGACCCTTATGACCCAAAAACGTGGCTAATGATCTTTCTAGGGTTTCACACGTTTTTGGGCAGCCTCCAACCTCTCTCCTCTTCATCGTCTTGCTTATGGTGTTTGTGAACCATTAGAGGAGTGACACTTGTGACTCTAAGCCTTCCAAAGTCAATACAAGGAGATTTGGGATTGTTATTGCTACATAACAATCAAGGTAACATTATAAACCTATTCTCATGTTAATATGATTATTTGAATGCTAGAATTAGGGTTTATAGTCTTGGATAACTTGCATGTACAATAGAGAAACCTAGATCCGAGCATTAGGGTTTGTATGAGCACATAGTATGTTCTTAGGACTAAAACCCATCACATGTCAGCTTCCTGCTGCTTTGTTGGTACATAGTTGAGACTGATGGTACCATTCTTTACTTCAGTCTTGATGAAATTTCTGTCTATTCGAACATGCTTCATTCTGTCGTGTTGAATAGGATTATGGACAATTGCAATTGCGGGTTTACTATCACTATTCAACTTCATTGGACAATCATCATCTATTTTAAGATCTTCCAGCAGCCTTTTAATCCAGATTAGCTCACAAATTCCTTGAGATATTGCCTTATACTCTGCTTCAGCACTGCTTCTAACTACCACAGTCTGTTTCTTACTTCTCCAGGTAACTATGTTTCCCTATACTTTAGTACAATAACGTGTTGTTGACTTGGCATCAGTTGAGCCTCCCCAATCTGCATCAGCAAACCCTTCAATGTTTCGTTGTTCATTTTTCTTAAACAAATACTCCTTTTCCAGGTGTGCCTTTCAAATACCGTAGAATTTGTTGAACAGCTTCGTAGTGTCTTTTTGTGGGTGAATGCATATACTGGCTTACTACACTCACACTGTATGCAATATCAGTACGTGTTAGAGATAGGTAAATTAACTTACCTACAAGGCGTTGGTACTGCTCTCGATCAACTGGAGGGTCATTATTACTGATTTTAGATGTCCAGTTTCGCTCTTGAGGAGTACTTGCTGGTTTGCATCCAAGTTTTCCTGTTTCTTTCGAAAGATTGAGAACATATCTTCGTTGGGACACAAATATTCCTTGCTTGCTTCGAGCAATTTTCATTCTAAGGAAATATTGTAACTTTCCAAGGTCCTTAACCTTAAACATGGAATGTAACCTTCTTTTCAAGTTCTCAATCTCATGAATATCATCCCCAGTGAAGATCATATCGTCTACATACACAAGTAATATTGACTTCTTACCATCACTAGATTGCTTTATAAATAAGCTGTGATCAGCTTGACTTTGCATGTACCCAAATTGCTTCATAACTGAGCTCAGTTTATTGAGCCATGCACATGGTGTCTGCTTAAAACCATACGAAGATTTTTTCAATTTACACACCTGATCCATTCCCTTATTTTCTTCAAACCCTGGAGGAAGTTTCATGTATATGTCTTCTTCTAGTGTTCCATTGAGGAATGCATTCTTTATGTCCAGTTGGTGTAGTTCCCAATCTATATTAGCAGCAAGAGAGAGAAGAATTCGAATGGAGTTCAATTTTGCCACGGGAGCAAACGTCTCTTCATAATCAATCCCATAGGTCTGGGAGTACCCCTGCGCAACTAGCCTTGCTTTGTGTCTTTCAATGGTTCCATCAGCACCAACTTTAATTGAAAAAAATCCATTTGCACCAAATTATCTTTCTTCCTTCAGGTGTTTTGACCACCTCCCAAGTCTTGTTTTCCTTAAGGGCATTCATTTCTTCTATGACAACTTTCTTCCACTTCGGATCAAGTAGGGCCTCATGGATACTTGTAGGAATCACTTCTTTATCCACTTGTGAGAGAAAGGCCTTGTATTTTGAACATAACTTACTGTATGAAAGATGCACAGAAATCGGGTATCTACAAGATCGAACTCCTTTCCGAATAGCAATAAGGACATCAAGATCATCAGGATCATGTGTTTGAGCTTCTTTTGGAGCAGATGTTTCTGGAGATGATGATTGGTAATTACCAGGTCGTGGCCTTTTGGAGTATACTTTGAATGTGGGTTGTTGTGGTTCTTCCCCTTGACCAGGATCCTCAATGGTTGGTGGTGTTGAAAAAAACATAGGGGATGTAGAAATAGGCTCGGAAAATGACATAGGAAGGGAAATTGAGGGATCCCAATGGATTTCTTCACTAAGATTTTCCCCATGAAGAGATGTAGTGGGATAAAAACTTTGTGTTTCAAAAAATGTGACATCACAAGTTACAAACATCCTTTTTGAAGATGGACAATAACACTTATATCCTTTTTTAGCTGACGAGTATCCCAAAAAAATGCATTTGATAGCTTTAGGATCCAATTTCCCTC
Organism: Lactuca saligna; assembly: GCF_052625555.1. Taxonomy (NCBI): domain Eukaryota; kingdom Viridiplantae; phylum Streptophyta; class Magnoliopsida; order Asterales; family Asteraceae; genus Lactuca; species Lactuca saligna. The sequence goes on along the minus strand of NC_136423.1, from coordinate 14,861,472 downwards.
GAGATGGACATGTATTGTATACATAGGCTTTTCAACCAAAGACACATGGCGAAAGAGAGTTTAGAACTCTGAGTTTAGGGAAACATTTTTGAAGACATTGTATTGGGGTTGAAAAATCAAGAACTTTTGAAGGAAGCCTATTAATTAAATAGGCAGCAGTAAGCACAGCTTCACCCCAGAAAGAGTGGGGGACATGACAGTTTATCATGATAGCCCTAGACACTTCAAGAAGATAGCGATTTTTTCTCTCAGCCACTCCATTTTGCTGTGGAGTTTTGGTACAAGAAGATTGGTGGAGAATACCATGTTCAGTTAAATAAGCTTTAAGATCATTAGCAAAATACTCTCCGCCATTATCAGATCGAAGGACATGGATTTTGGATCGGAACACATTTTCTACATGCTTGTGGAATTTTTTAAAAACTTCACCACAACCACATTTGTTTTTTTAACAGATACACCCAACAAGCACGTATATGGTCATCGATGAATGTGAATTGGGATCCATTTATGTTAAGAGTACAGGATGGGCCCCATATATATCACTATGAACAATATTGAATGGTTGGGATGGTTGATATGCATGGCTTGGGTATGTATTTCTGGTTTGTTTAGAAAAACACAAATTTCACATTGAAACCCATAACAATCTTTATTGATGAATAAATTTGGATTCAAACGACGCAAGTAATCAAAACTAGGATGTCCTAAACGTTGATGCCATAACAAAACATTAGACTCAGAAGTAACAGAAAGAGATAGGTGTTTAGGGTAATGCGACATGAATGAAGAGCCTGTGAAGTAGTAGAGACCGTTGTATTCTTTAGCAATGCCAATCATCTTCCCCGAAGACTGCTCCTGGAATTCACAATGTTTAGGGAAACAAGTTACTATACAGTTTTGATCTTTAAGAAGTTTAATGACTCACATTAAATTAAACCGAAGATTTGGCACATATAAAACTGAATTTAGTTGTAAATCATCATAGATAGCATTCCGTATTCTGGTAACACGAGAGACTTTTCCATCAGCAACTGTTACAGTAATGTAATTGGTGCTTGGCTTAAAGTCTTTTAGTAAATTCTTACTCCCATTCATATGGTCAGAAGCACCAGTATCAACAATCCATGCTTCAAATGATCCATTTTTTAACAGAAAAGAAGGTATTTGTTTACCTTGTTGTGCCCCATTACCTAATGGAGTGGAGGATGAACTGGTGGATTGTAAGAGTGACCTGAGTACTTCCATTTGATCTGCTGTAAAAGGGCTGGGAGAGGAACTATTTTCTTGTGAAGTCTTTGCAACATGTGCAGATGTGGTTTTGGATTGTACCCTTCGAGGAGTCCAGTTTGCGGGATTTCCGTGAAGGCCCCAACATTGGTCCTTTGTATGATACGGATTCTTGTAGTGTTCACACCAGACTTTGGCGTTTGAAGACTTAGAATTCTTTTGTCCTTTTGATTTGTAGGCAGCAAGGGCAGAACCTTCAACATCGATACTTGTTGGGGTATGTAGCATCACCTTCTTGCGACTTTCTTCTCGTCGAACTTCTGCAAATACTTCTCGAAGAGAGGGAAGTGGTTTGGTGCCAAGAATTCTGCCCTTAACCTCGTATAGTTCTTTTTTGAGACCTTGAAGGAAATCAAAGATTCTATCTTTTTCAAGCATTTTTGCATGAAGAGTACCGTCTTGAGGACATGACCAGTTTATGTTGTAAAACGCATCCATCTCTTGCCACAGTTCTGTTAGAACATTGTAGTATTCAGTAACCGATCGTCCTCCTTGGTTGGTACTCCGAAGAGCTGAACGAATCTCAAAACACTGTGAGGTGTTTTCAAGATCAGAATACATCTCTTGGATAGCTTTCCAGATTTCATGAGCTGTGTTATAATAGAGATAGGTTCTTCCGATATTCGGGTTCATAGAATTAACCAACCACGCTATGACAATGGAGTTTTCTGCCTCCCATACTTTGTAGTGAGCATCCTTTTTGTCCGTGGCTTTAGTTTCACCGGTAAGGTACCCGGTCTTCCCTTTCCCTCTGTTGACAAGAAGAAATGATTGAAACCATTCACGGAAATTCAATCCATTAAGTTTATGTTGGGTAATTTGAAGAGAGGGATTGATATCAGATGGTGGAAAAAGAGATGAATTTGGGTTTGAAGATTCAACAGAGCCCGGCATTACGGTGGTAAAAAAAATCAAGAATAAGATGATCAAAAATGGTTATTTGGCAGCAACAACTTTAGCCGGTAGAGGTTGCACAACTCTGATACCATGAAAACAAGGAGAATTTGAAATTTAAACTGAAAACTGCATCTGAATTACATTCAGGGCTACAATTTATAGACAAGAATAAACATGGAAAGAGCTCTAATCTAGGCAAGCTAGCTATACAAATAATCACATTAAAATAAAGATTCCCTTTGACAGATTTTTAGGGATCAATCATGATTCTGATTTGACTTTCCATTCCAACAGAGAATAATTACTTTTGAGTAGAAGAATAAGAAAATAAAACTTTTCTAACCTGACAACAACAACGTCGTACGTGCCCCGGTAAAGAAACAGACGAAGATACATAGAGAGGTTGTCAATTGTGTTATGATCGATAGAGAAATGGTGGAGGTGCGATATGGTGGTATCTCGCCAGGATGTTGGACTGACTTTCTCGCTGTAGATTTAATGAGGTACGGGCTTATTTTTTTTTATTAATTGTCATAACTGAGTTGAGGTCTATTATCTGATCCGACTTCGACTCCAACACTCTCATTTTGGCCCCATTATTCTTTTTAGGCCCACTACAATTGTGGCTTATGTGGAGATGGTGGGGATTTTGATATGCAGGTCAGATTTGAGAAAATTACATAAATGGTCCCCTGTGCTTTCTGATTTTTACCATGTTTAGTCCAAAAGATAACAGATGAATCGGTTTCTTGTATTTCTCTTATTTCAGATGCTTCCAGATGGTGATTGGTGTTGTCCAAATTGGCATGCAAATATTGCAGTAAGGACAGTGGTAGAACTGGAAGTTCACTTCTTACATGCCGCCTTTGTGAGAAAAAAGTAAGTTTTTTATTATTTTAATTTTTTTATGTTTATAATCTTGTTTTTTAGGGTTTTAGGTTTTGCTGAAAGATAACTGTTGCTCTTGCAGATAATAACATCCTCAATTGTCTAGAATTTTCAATTAGCTTCAAAAGGTGAAGAAAAGTGGTTACTTTCCACTGCTTATCTGCTCACCATCCCCGCTTGTCTTCCGCCACTTTGCTTCCTTTGCACGACCAACAGTCGTTTAACTTCACAAACATCATAAGGTAAGTCTGGAACTCCAAAGTCGATTACTTTCCCACTATTTCAATAATTCCATTAGTCTATTACTTTCATGATTAGACTACTTAATTTCTAGATTTGAATGTAGATTCCTTTTTCAATTGCTTCTCAATATATATATATATATATATATATATATATTTCAAGTTGTACTTAGATGTTCGATGTGTACGTAGTCGTTTCATGCCATCTTTGTTAGGCCTTCTTTGTTAATCTGATAAATTTGTCTATCTTGTTACTGTTAATTTTTTATAGGAAATATTTTAAATATATATCTTGTTAATCTGTTCAGGCTAGGGAGATGTATCAATCTAAAAATATTTTGTTAAAGGCTCAAGGTATGCCTACCTTATAGAGAAGGAGTTTTACGCATGATGACATCGCAAATCCATTAGAGTAAGAATAATAGTCATGACTGTTCGTCAAAATTTGGAACTTTTTCACATATTGTTTAGTTATTGACTTGTTCTTATACCTTTTTTTGTTTATTATTTTAATTTTGTATGATTTCAAATGATTACGATTCATTTATATATTACTGATTCATTTCGTATATTAATAAAAGGTGCTTTTATATTGTTTTAGTCATTATAAATGCTAGTTTGAGACTAAATGATCTGAGATTGATATCATGTGTCACTAAGAAATCAGGTTAGGGACCGAATGCCATTGTATTTGAGAATAATATCCACTCATTGAAAAAATAGATTAGGAACTGAATGACATTATATGTGAGACTGATATTCAGTTACTAAACAAGCATTTTAAAGACCAAATGAGATAATATTAAAGACTGGTATTTAGTACTGGAATGATATTATCTAGGGCTAATATGATATGAGTTGGTCCTCAAAGGAAATACAATAGAGACTGAGAATGATGTTACATAAAGTAGGGAACATGTTTTTTTATGTTTAGGTACAAGTCAATGCTAAAGATGTTACATAACGTAGGGAACACGTTTTGAGGCTGATGAAGAGATGTGTGGGGATGATGAGGATAGGGAGGCTTTGCAAGAGACCATAAAGAATATGCAAGTCAGTACAGAGCTCGTATTCAGGTCTATTTAAGTTTCTCTGTTCTCTATGAGCCTATCTTCTATATCGAGTGTTAAAGTCTCTTTTTTGAGGACTACACTAGACAAGAGAAATGATTATAGCTGAAAAGATTATTGTACATGTTATCATGTGATACCACTACACCCACCCCCTAGTGATACTTCAACAGAGAGGACTGTACAGATAGATGGATCCAGTGAGCAGATTGAGGCTGCAAAACAGTTGGTTAATGAAGTAATCAGTGAGGTATGTGCAGTTTTACAAGGAGACCAAGCATCAACTTGGTTTCAGAAACTGTATGCAGTATGCTAGATTGCACTTGCTTTTCAGTATACATAGCATCTTTATTCTTACTTGGATAACATAGTATACTTTGATTACTCAATATGTGAATCCAATAGCTGCATGATTCAAAATGAAACTCTTTAAAATGGTTTTTTTTAAAGAACTTTCTGCCAATTTAAAACAAATTGGGTATCTTTTAGTTAAAGATTCTTACACCTCCCATTTCTGCCCTTCTTATTTGGTCCGTTATGGACAGCCGCCGCCACAGTAGTCTCCTAATGCTTCCCCACAAGGTGGTGGCTATGCCCAACCAGCTCCTTATAGTATACTTTGATTGCTCAATAAATAATCTAATAATTTAATTTATGTTTCTCTTTTTAAGGATAAACTAAAGAGGTTCATATGGCCTTCCAGTTGTAGAAATAAAGTTAATCTTGCATTAGGAGATATACATGTTGCAAAGTGTATCAAGTCTGACTATCCATGTGACCCATTGGAGGAAGCTCAAGGTTCTTTACTTCTCTTACAATGTAATAATCCATCTTCACACTTATTTTGTAGTTTTTTTTTTTTTTTTAATTTTTTTTTTACAAGCAATATAGATACTTTGAGCAAGTTCATAGATTTAGAGTCCTTGATTGGTGTTACTAAGGAAGAGTGGAGACAAGTGAGGCACACATTTAAAAAAATCAACACAAATCTTGTTTATGGTGAGGCACACATTAGTTTATTAGAACTATTAGTTTGTAAATTTCTGTTACAACTCTACTGATTTGTTTTATCATTTTATGGAACGATTATTTGTATGACATTAAATTTTATCAAATGGATTGTATTTTTTGTATATGATATTTTATTTTCTATTATGAGACATTAAATACAAATTTAATTTGAAAATTAGTAAATCTATAAATAATATTTTTTTAAACATTTAAAATTATGATACGCAAAAATGTGTGTCATCTTCATTTATGACATGGCCTTTCTTGACAGGGGCTTTCTTGATACGCATTGCGTGTCATTAACATGCGCGTCGTAAGGTTACGACACACGAATGCGTGTCGTCTTCCTTTATGATAGGGTCTTCCTTGATACGCATTCCGTGTCGTAAACGCGCGTCATAATTGCGCGTCGTAAATGCGCGTCGTCTATACACGACGTGCAAAAGCGCGTCGTCTCTCTTTATGACAGGGCCTTCCTTGACGCGCATTTGCGCATCGTCTGAGCCTTTTACGACGCGCAATGAGCGTCGTAAAAGGTTGTTTTTCTAGTAGTGTTGGTACACTTAAACATGTCTTTGATTATAGTTTTTGTTTGTTTAGTTGTTAGTATGTCCAGCTAAATCTAGCTGCTTCTGTTAGCTAGATGAAGCTGGAACTCATGGTTTTAATGCATTATATTTGACTTTACTTGTTAGTAATATGATTGTGTTGATTGATTTTACCTAGCATGTTTAATTTAAATATTTGATTGCTTTAAATTCTTGTTCTGTGTAGTTAGTGAACACAAATTTGCATGAATTTGAATACCTAATAATTCAGTGAACACTAGTTTATTAGAGCTAAGATCAAACTAATATTAGATAAGTAATTGAATCATTGAATTAAGTTGTGCTAGAGAATTCATATTATGACTGTAATTGTGTTTTGATTAATCAATCTTTCATGGCTCCAATCTTATTTAATAATTGATTTTGTGTTAACTATTGTGTGACCATACATAGATTTACATGAATTGATTAATAATTAGCAAGGTTGTAAAAATCGCTTGACGGTAGCTCAACGGTCGACTGGTGTTAAGTGATTAATCGGTATTGGCGGGGATTAATTGAGGATTAATCGGGGACCATAGATTATTAATAAAATATTAAAATTAATTAAATATTAATATATCTTAAGAAAAACAAGTACTTCAAAATTAGAAAATAAGAAAAATTGTAATTTGGAAATTTGGAAATACGAAAATATGAACATTTTGGTATAATATTTGAAAATTTTAAAATTTTAAAATTTTAAAATTTTCGAGTAAAAAAAGAAAGTTGGTTTTTTGAAAATTTTAAAATTTTTTTGACCTTTTTTTTTTTTGACTTTTTTCGATTTTTTTTTACTTTTGTTGACCGATTAATCCCGCCAAGGCCGATTAATCCCGCCAAACCCGATTAATCCTAAATTTCCGATTAATGCCCTAATCCTCGACGGTTGGAGAACGCCAAACGATTAATCGCCGATTAATCCCGAATTCTGCAACCATGATAATTAGTATATTTAGAACTAAAATGCTAATACTTCATTAATTGATAACCAACAGTAATAGTCATAGCTAATGTATAACCGTTGAGTGACAGTGGATTCGAACTAACAGAAATGTTTTGTTTATTGATCGTCTTTGTTAAAGAATTAAGTTCATCTAAACTTGCAAAATTAGATAAAAACCCTTCATTTGTTAGTAATTAGGTTAATTTAGTAGTAGATACATTAATTAGTCAACACTGTTCCCTGTGATCGACACCGACTTACCCAACTATTCTATAAATCGATTAGGTACACTACATAGGTGCATTTTAGTTAGTTAAGTTAGTTAGGTTATAAATATAAAATTAGTGGGTACTTTTGTGCACATCAGGCATGCCAGACTCATACTGAGGGCTCAGGAGCTGTAACATCCCAAAATTCAAGACCGAAAACTTCATTTTTAATTAAGTAATTATAAAACCATTAGTATAAAAACATTCATCGTGTCATCCTATATCCAAACCAAGATGTCAATAATTAATACATATCATAATAAAACATCATCAGAGTATATTTTCCAAAGATCTCATGTGCAGAAATCATGGTGTGATGCGCTGAGATCATGTCGGCTCCTTTCCTTTTGAAGAAGAGTTACCTGAAACCAAAACCGAAAATCGAAAGCATGAAGCTTAGTGAGCCCCCCCATCATACCACATACCATACAATAAACATACTGCCAAACATATCTCGGTGTTCGCCTACCCCTTCAGTCTATTTCAACCGGTAATCACCTAGCATATCTGGGTGCTGGCCTACCCATTCGGTTTCTTTTAACCAGTAACCGCCTAGCATACCTGGGTGCTAACCTACCCCTTCGGTCTCTTTCAACTGGTTACGGAGACTATTTCACCCCTACCACATAATATCCTAGCATATAAACACATAAATCACATATTGCCTAGCATATCTAGGTGCTGGCCTACCCTTTCGGTCCTTTCGACCAGCTACAGGGACTATTTTACCCCTACCACTACCACATAATAACATAGCATAACATCACCTAAATCTCAACAGATAGTGGCACACCAAACAATTATCACAAAAACAATCATCTCTACTATAATCAACTACTAGTGGGTCGGCATTGGTGCCTTTGACCCACTCATACAGGAAGGTAACTTACCTGAATGCTGAATCTCGCGGTAATAAATCTCTAACAGCTGATCTGCTGACTCCCAGGATATCATTACCAACATATCACTCAGTCAAAATCCAATAATCCTTCTTAAGCTAAAATAACCATTTTACCCCTAATTTAAACGAGTCCATGACTTAGGCTGTAACGACCAAAAATTTCAACAAAATTTAAACTTTTCAAAAATAACCCATTTTAATAATGTTATTACAAAAAGGTTTTCAATACATTTATTATCAGAGTATTCCCAGAACCATAACATAAACCATAAACACGAGGAGCGGTACGATCACGCCTTCGCCTTGCTACGGTCTCCTGAAGAACCTGAAAAACATTAAACCACAACTGTAATCCCGAAAACTTAGTGAGATACCCCCAAAATACCAACCACATATACGCCCTTCCAGGCTACGACCTTCCGGTCCAAATCATAATGCCTTCTGGCCCATAACATAGTGCCTTCCGGCCCATTACATAAATAACATACATAACATAATAGAACATAGAACAACCATGCATATTGGGTCTACTGTGTGACTGGTCCGCCGTATCGGGCCTTCAGTCCACCGGGTTCATCCTCCGAGTCTAGTCATGTCCTTCGAGTCTGCAGTGTGGTTGGTCCACCCACACCGGGCCTTCAACCCACCTGGTCCATTCTCTGAGTCTACAGTATGAATGGTCCGCCTGCATCGGGCCTTCATTCGGCCTAGTCCACTCCCCGAGCCTCGGCACGTCTGGTCCGCCCTCGTGGGGCCTACAGCCTATCCGGACCACTCGCTGGGCCTTTGGAACAACCGGTCCGCCCTGGGTATCTTGGCCTACAACACAAAACAGGACCCACCTCAACCCAACTCCAGTCCAAACAACCATGTGCACATAACATACAATCATATAACAGTTCATAGTCAACAAGCCGATCAAGCAGATCACATAACATATCATTACCCTAACCAGGATACCGACCTAACCGGTCACTAGCATAGCATCACCCTACATATCAGGAAACCGACCTTAACCAGGTCTCTAACATATACTATCCTAGCTACCAGGATGCAGACATATCAAAGCAATAACATAACAACAAATATCCGAATCTCGATCCGATAAAGGGCCGGCCTTGGTGCCTTAGACCCTGTCGATATAGTGAGGATAACTCACCTCGCACTGCCGAAACTCTGAAGGAGCAGATTCTCGAATCACCAACTCACCGCAAATCCCGAACTAACCATCATAACAAAATAAAAATTTAGGCCAATCATACATCCACTTATCGGGCCAAGACCAAAGTCCAAATCTTATACAAAGTCCAATATTGGCCCAATTTACCAAATTGGGCCCACCTCACCAAATGGGCCTAGATCCAATGTCCATAACAATAATTGGGCCCAAAATACTCTATCCATAAATTCCCAGACTTGCCCAATAACCAACTACCCACAAACGACCCAAACTCAAAGGCCCAATATTAAGATCCAATCAGGGGGAGTACACTGGGCGTACTCTCTCTGGTACGCTGGGCGTACTGCAATGTTCAAAAAAAGGAATCGGGGCACTGGCCCGCTACGCTGGGTGTAATCAAAGGTTACGCAAGGCGTAACTGCGCTACTCATTAAGTCATGATAACTCCTTAATGGCTTAAGCTATTAAGCCTAAACTTCAGATCCTTAGGCCAAATATGATTAGAATTCATAAAGTCTCAAACTTTATCACTTGGGACGTCCATAAGCTCTTAATCCAAGGTCTTAATCCCTTAAGACCTATATATCTCACACATGGAACAACTACAGCCCTTAGGACCTCATTTTTCTCACTCAAGACCTCTCCAAAGGTCTGAAAGGACAGATAATCTTGATCAACTCGAAACATGCAACAAGGTGAGGACTTTTGGGACAAGAATGGTGTCAAAGCTTCACAATACATAGATCTACACAATATGAATGTCAAGCAAGAAGCTTTATACCACAAACAAGCTCCAAAGGATGGCATCTCTTCAGATCTACAAGCTCCAATCGTTCCTCTTCTTCTTTGATGACTTCTCCTTTCTCCTTCTAGCCTTTCTTTTGCCAAAATGAGCTTTCCAAGGTCAAACACACCCAATAATGGAGGAAATACGAGTTTCTAGGGTTTCTGAGGTTAAGGATGAGCTTAACGAGGCTAAGGTATGAACCAACATGTTCCTTATATAGTGGCTAACCCTAAATTAGGGTTTGGGGTTTCTAAGAGTACGCTGGGCGTACTCACCCGGCCACCCCACACTTTTCTCTCTATTACGCTGGGCGTACGTCCAGCTTACGCTGGGCGTACCCAACCAAACTTCAAAACTCATGCATGCATGGGACCTTTCCCACTTATTTCACAAAGAGCTATAATGTAACGCCCGTGTTTCTAGGCTTGCCATTTTTAGCAATGTAATAGTCTAGGTTAACCTTTGTAACTCAACTTGAAATAATAAGAATGTATTATTTGTGAATTATGTGAATTATGTGATTTATGTGTTTATTTTCTTGATTTTTATAATTTAATGAATTAAGAACGAAATAAGCGTCAAAAATTAAAGTGTGAGATACGCCCAATATCTTTGCATAAAGTTGTAGTGGTCGAAACAAGGATTCCGGAGATATAAGGAATGCCAAAATCCGAGTTATAACGAAGAAGTTATGACCTGTCGAAGTTTCGAGACAGAACCGGCACGACGCCGAGTGACGTAAAATATGAATTTAAGATAGAACGATATTTAGCCTTAGCGATCTAAATGAAAGTCGTAGATTTCGTTAAACCGAGAGCGTGCATAAAAGGAACGCCCAAATCTGACTTCGTATGAGGAAGTTATGATTTTCTGAAGTTTCGACGTGACAGTATGCAGCCCGAATACTTAATTTGAGATCGAGCGGTTTTTAGCCGAAACAATCTAAATGAGAATCGAAGATCTTGTTGTTAGTAGCGAAGCAATGAAAAGTTAGGCGAGAACGGACGTCAGACGAAGAAGTTATGAATTTATAACGAAGTTTTTCTGTCCCGGCCTTCTAAAAATAAATAATAAAAATAAAAGTCAAAATTAGCCGACGGAGTCTAAATGAAAGTTGTAGAGTATGGTCTGACCTTCGCGTGGATATAAAGAACGTCGAAAACGGAGCTCGTATGCGAAAGTTACGCAATTTAGAAGTTTGACAAGTCAATTACGCCCAGCGTAATTTGAGTACGCCCCGCGTCAAAGTACGCCCCGCGTAACCTGAGTACGCCCCGCGTACTGAGTACGCCCCGCGTAATTTGAGTACGCCCCGCGTAATCCCAGACCCAGCAGCCTATAAATAGAACTCGAATTCAGCCATTTTCTCTTGTTCAAACTCTTCCCTCTCTCAAAGTTTTGCCTCGATTTGCATGCCAATCATACCCCAAAGCCCCGGTAATATTCCCGAGCCCCGAAGTAAGATCCGAAGCCTCGAGGATCCCGAAGAGCGTTATTCCCGAGCCGAAACGCTGCCCGCGAGGAGCCCGGTTTTTGTGAAGATCTTCCAGATCTACGGAGAAACACCTCTTCTGCAAGCCGTAGTGCGGCCCGATCATCTTTTGATCAAGTGAGTGTGTAGTTATTTTCTTTCCAACGCAATATTATGAAGTATTTTCTATAAAATACGTGTTATGTGTATATATTTGGTTGTTATATGTGTGAGTGTATATTCACTCTCTTCTATTTTACAGATCTGATGTATTCTCTATGAAATACGTGTTATGTGTGTATGCCTCATCTGTTATGTGGAATATGTATTGCTTAAAGCATGTTATACATGTTTTTAAACTATGTATAAAAATGTATATTTTTATCTACTAATATGTTGGGTAGAACATGGGTAGATAATTGGTGTGTAATAAACAGATGAGAGGCCTCGGTGTTATTGGTGTTATTCTAGTCATTCAGCAGAGTATGGATGACGACCACGGACTATTCTAGACTGTCCTGTGGAACACTAGCAGGCTCATTACCTGTAGGTGTTGTGAACGACGTGTTCACCGGTGTACTCTATCCCCCACATGGTTGCCTTTAGGATACTTATTGTTGAGGAAGCCCCTCTGCAGTAATATCCGTCCCGATGAAAAATCCTAAAATAAGTTCCTTATAATAGACGTTATTTTTAGGAACGTAAGGTGAGGATAACGGGAATGGGTAATCGGGTTTATTGTTGATGGTTGAAATTAAATATAATTATTGTGGGTTTGAAAACCCTATATGCTCACCAGGCTCCCAAGCCTGACCCACTCAGTTGATTTATTTTACAGGAAGTGGCGCAAGAGCTTAAGATGGGCGAACATCAAGTTGTTTTGTTTACAAGTCTGTATATGTATATATTTGTTGAACGACTTGTAATGTTATCGTTTATGCTTTATGACCTGTATCGGAACATGACATCCCGACTTTTGATTTTGAAATGAAATCATATTTCTTTATGAAATGTTTTGATAAATATCTATTTTATCATGTTTTGTCTTTGGGAACAAATTCCGCATCTCTTTTAAAATTAAAAGGATTTACTCTGAAAATTATTTTAAAAAGCATAAATGAAATCGGTCTTTTCTGGCCGAGATTTTGGGGATGTCACAGTTGGTATCAGAGCATTAGTTTAAGCGAACTAGGAATTTGTAGGATTTCTAAACTTAAACTTAGCATTCTAAGTGGAGATTGCGAGGTGTGTGTCTGTTGGATCTTAGACACGAGCACTAGTTTATTTTAGGAAAGTTGCCTAAAATGCTTTTATGTGCTAAATGTTATATGTTGCCATATATGATATTGTTTGTTCGGATCTACGGTTTATTGCCAACCGGATCTGAAGGTTTATGTGTTTAGGATTCTAAGCGTATGTATACGATATTAGAACTAGCATGTAATCGTTTGGAGTAATAAGGTGAAATTATTCGGTGTATAGATCAAAATGGTGAGAACAAGAAGCGGAGTTGGAAATGCTAATGAAAACAGGAATCAACCGCCTGTAATCGAGCAAGTACCTGTCGTAGCTGTTGCACCTGAGCCGATAACAATGGCTGGTGTACAAATGATGATTCAAATGATGTTGGATCGTCAGATGGAAGAAACAAGACGCCTGCTTAGGCAGAATCGTGAAGAACTGTCAATTCAAGCGGAAGAGCCCGAGGAGAATGGAGGGCAGTCTGAAGGAGAAAACTTTAGTGGGATCATTGGTCAAGACGAACAACCAGTGGTTAGACGCAATAACCAGTATGGAGGAAATGATGGTCGTGGGTGCAAGTATAAGGATTTCATGGCATCCAAACCACCATGCCTATCCGGAAACCCGACGCCGGTACAAGTTATGGACTGGGTCTCTGAAATGGAGACTATGTTTGAAAGTTGCGAATGCAGCAACAGGCAGAAGACCGCTCTTGCGATCCCTCTGCTAAAATCTGGCGTGTTGAGTTGGTGGAAGCTGTTAGCTGACTCTATGCCCAAGGGAGAAGCAATCAAAATGTCTTGGGAAGACTTTCTGGAACAACTAAAACTGCAATACTGCTCCGAGCAGGACCTTCTGGAAATCAGTAATGAGTTTAAGAATTTGAAGAAGGGGAAATTGAGCGTTACTGAATACGCTACAAGTTTCACGGAAAAGATGAAGTTTATCCCATATTTGGTGCCTACAGAACTCTCTAAGGTCAACAAGTTTGCCCTTGGACTACCAGCGGACTATGGTCCAATGGTTAAGCAAGCGACCACATTGAAAGCCGCCATCTGGGCTGCTAGAAATGTTGAGATCCAGATCAGGGAAAAAGGTCTAGAAAGGTCAGAGGTTGGTGAGAAAAGGAAAATCGATGGATTTTCAGGGTCCAGCAAGAAAAGTAAATTCTCGAAGTCTAGTTCGAGAGGAAGTGGAGGAAAGGTAGATGCGAAATGGTGCAACAAGTGCAAGAAGAAGCATCATGGGAAGTGTGGCGGGGAAACCACATGCTACAAATGTGGAAAGCCAGGGCATTATGCCAACGAATGCACCTTCACCAAGAATGTTTGTTATGGTTGTGGTGAGGAGGGGCACATCTCAAGGGATTGTCCGAAGAAGAAGGAGGCAGAAAGACCCAACATTCCGCCAAAGCCAAAGGCGAGAGCATTCCAGATGACACTGGAAGCTGCTAAAGATGAAGCTGATGTCGCTTCAGGTACCTTTCTCGTTAACAAATTACCTGCCCAAATTTTATTTGATTCTGGAGCCAACTACTCCTTTATATCGCATGAATTTGGTAGAAAACTAGCTTTGCCTATTGTGAGACTAGATAATGCTTTATTAGTCGAAGTTGCTAGTGGCAAGATTGTACCTGTTAGCCATCGTATGAAAAACATTTTAATTGATTTGAATGGGAATAAGTTCCACGAGGAATTATTACCTATAGAACTTAATGGTTTCGACATCGTTTTGGGAATGGATTGGCTTAGTGCCAATGATGCCGAAATATTATGCAAGAAGAAAATAGTGAAAGTGAATCCGCCTGGAAAGGAATCGTTTATGGTGTATGGAGATAAACGCAGAGTAAATTCTGGAATCATTTCCCTAATGAAAGCCAGAAAGTGTTTGACCAAGGGATGTACAGCATATTTAGCATTCGTGATTAATGCTAAGAAGGAAAAGAAGGTGATGCAAAATATTCCTGTTGTGTGTGATTATCCGGAAGTATTTCCCGAAGATCTTCCTGGATTACCGCCCGATCGACAAGTAGAATTTCGTATTGACTTGTTGCCCGGAACAACGCCAATTGCAAAAGCACCTTATCGATTAGCACCGACGGAGATGAAGGAGCTAATGATGCAACTTCAGGAGTTATTGGACAAAGGTTTCATTAGACCTAGTTCATCACCCTGGGGAGCTCCGGTGTTATTCGTAAAGAAGAAAGATGGAAGCATGAGGATGTGCATTGATTACCGAGAGCTGAATAAGGCAAAAATAAAGAATAGATATCCGTTGCCGAGGATTGATGACTTATTCGATCAGCTACAAGGTTCAAGTTATTTCTCAAAGATCGACTTGAGGTCAGGATATCATCAGCTAAAAGTAAGAGAGCAGGATATAGAGAAGACTGCATTCAGAACCCGATATGGACACTATGAGTTTTTGGTTATGTCGTTTGGACTAACCAATGCTCCCGCAGCATTCATGGATTTAATGAACAGAGTTTGTAACCCGTTCCTTGATAAATCTGTGATAGTGTTCATAGATGACATTTTGATTTATTCAAAAAGCCAAGAGGAGCATGGCAGACACTTGCGAGAAGTTTTGGAAGTCTTGAAGAAGGAGAAGTTGTATGCGAAGTTCTCCAAATGTGATTTTTGGATTCGAGAAGTCCAATTCTTGGGTCACGTGGTCAACCAAGAAGGTATAATGGTTGATCCAGCAAAGATTGAAGCTGTAATGAAGTGGGAACAACCGAAAAGTCCCACGGAGATTCGAAGCTTTTTAGGATTAGCCGGATATTACCGAAGGTTTATCCAAGGCTTTTCTTCGATTGCTAGTCCATTAACAGCTTTGACCCACAAAGGAGCTACTTATGCTTGGAGTGATAAGCATAAAGAAGCATTCGAGAAGCTAAAGAAGAAACTATGCGAGGCACCGATACTTTCTCTACCCGATGGAGTTGAAGACTTCGCTGTTTATAGCGATGCGTCTGGTGTTGGATTGGGTTGTGTTTTGACCCAAAGAGATAAGGTGATCGCGTATGCATCTCGACAGCTGAAAGAGCATGAAAAGAACTACCCGACTCATGATTTGGAGTTGGCAGCGGTAGTTTTCGCTCTGAAAATATGGAGGCATTACCTCCATGGCACGAAGTGCAAACTTTTCACTGATCATAAGAGTCTCCAATATCTCTTTAGTCAGAAAGAATTGAATATGAGGCAACGACGCTGGCTGGAATTACTTAAAGACTACGACTGTGAGATACTTTACCACCCCGGTAAAGCCAATGTTGTTGCTGATGCTCTCAGTCGGAAAGTCAATCTTGAAAGGAGAAGGCCAAGAGCGTTGAGAATTGAAGTTGTCTCAACTATTTTGGAAAGTATAAAGAAAGCTCAAGAGGAAGCTTCGGAGAAGAATGACCGAAAGGAAGAATGTTTGGGCAAAACGTTGGTGTTCGGTGTAAACAGTCACGGACTGAAGGTGTTCCAAGATCGGATTTGGATACCTAAGACAGGAGGAGTCAGAGATCTTCTGATGGAAGAGGCTCACAAGACCATGTACTCAATTCATCCCGGTAGCACTAAAATGTATAGGGACCTGAAACCCTATTATTGGTGGCCGACGATGAAGCTCGACATTGCGAAGTATGTGGCTGAGTGTGTGACTTGTGCAAGAGTCAAGGCACAACATCAGAAACCGTACGGGAGTTTAGAACCATTGCCTGTGCCTATGGGTAAGTGGGAAGACATTACTATGGATTTTGTCACTAAACTGCCCAGAACAAAGAATGGTCACGACATGATTTGGGTGGTCGTCGATCGATTCACTAAGAGTGCGCATTTCATAGCAGCCAATGAGAAATGGTCTATGGAAAAGCTTGCGAATTCTTATGTGAAGGAAATTGTGAGACTTCACGGTGTTCCGCTAACAATTGTGTCGGATCGTGATAGCCGTTTCACCTCACGATTTTGGAAAAGTCTACAAGAGGAATTGGGTACCAAGTTGTGTTTAAGTACAGCTTACCATCCGCAGACTGATGGTCAGAGCGAACGGACGATACAAACACTTGAAGACATGTTGAGAGCGTGTACCTTGGAATTCCTAGGTAATTGGGATGAACATTTACCTTTGGTAGAATTTTCCTATAATAATAGTTTTCACTCGAGCATAAAGATGGCACCTTATCAAGCTTTGTATGGACAGAAGTGTCGTACGCCGTCTTGTTGGCTTGAGGCTGGGGAAAAACAGTTTATGGGGCCGGAGATAGTCCATCAAACTGCTGAAAAGTTGAAAATAATTAGGGAGAGTATGTTAGCAGCTCAGGATCGTCAAAAGAGTTATGCTGACAAAAAGCGAAGACCGATGACTTTTGAAGTTGGAGATTCGGTTTTGCTTAAAGTCTCGCCATGGAAGGGACTTATAAGATTTGGAAAAAGGGGAAAGTTAAGTCCAAGGTTTATTGGACCGTTTAAAGTTCTTCAGAGGATTGGGAACCAAGCTTACAAGCTCGAACTACCAGAAGAACTGAATGGAATTCATAACACTTTCCATGTGTGTTATTTGAGGAAGTTCACGGGAGAAGTTCCCAACATAATTCCACTTTCAGAGTTGAGGATCGATGAGAACAAAAGGTTGATTGAGGAACCGGAGGCAATTGTTGACCGAAAGACTAAGAAATTGCGACGTAAGATGGTGGAGTTAGTGCTTGTCCGATGGAAACACACGAATGGGCCAAATCTCACCTGGGAGACGGAGAGTGACATGATGAGTCGCTATCCGCATTTGTTTGCTGGTGTGTGATTCCGGAGACGGAATCATTCTAAGGTGGAGAGAATTGTAACGCCCGTGTTTCTAGGCTTGCCATTTTTAGCAATGTAATAGTCTAGGTTAACCTTTGTAACTCAACTTGAAATAATAAGAATGTATTATTTGTGAATTATGTGAATTATGTGATTTATGTGTTTATTTTCTTGATTTTTATAATTTAATGAATTAAGAACAAAATAAGCGTCAAAAATTAAAGTGTGAGATACGCCCGATATCTTTGCATAAAGTTGTAGTGGTCGAAACAAGGATTCCGGAGATATAAGGAATGCCAAAATCCGAGTTATAACGAAGAAGTTATGACCTGTCGAAGTTTCGAGACAGAACCGGCACGACGCCGAGTGACGTAAAATATGAATTTAAGATAGAACGATATTTAGCCTTAGCGATCTAAACAAAAGTCGTAGATTTCGTTAAACCGAGAGCGTGCATAAAAGGAACGCCCAAATCTGACTTCGTATGAGGAAGTTATGATTTTCTGAAGTTTCGACGTGACAGTATGCAGCCCGAATACTCGATTTGAGATCGAGCGGTTTTTAGCCGAAACAATCTAAATGAGAATCGAAGATCTTGTTGTTAGTAGCGAAGCAATGAAAAGTTAGGCGAGAACGGACGTCAGACGAAGAAGTTATGAATTTATAACGAAGTTTTTCTGTCCCGGCCTTCTAAAAATAAATAATAAAAATAAAAGTCAAAATTAGCCGACGGAGTCTAAATGAAAGTTGTAGAGTATGGTCTGACCTTCGCGTGGATATAAAGAACGTCGAAAACGGAGCTCGTATGCGAAAGTTACGCAATTTAGAAGTTTGACAAGTCAATTACGCCCAGCGTAATTTGAGTACACCCCGCGTACTCAGTCGGTTGCAACTTGTCTGACCAATACTCGAGTGCCACCAGTCGACGCACGCAGTGACGTCAAAGTACGCCCCGCGTAACCTGAGTACGCCCCGCGTAATTTGAGTACGCCCCGCGTAATCCCAGACCCAGCAGCCTATAAATAGAACTCGAATTCAACCATTTTCTCTTGTTCAAACTCTTCCCTCTCTCAAAGTTTTGCCTCGATTTGCATGCCAATCATACCCCAAAGCCCCGGTAATATTCCCGAGCCCCGAAGTAAGATCCGAAGCCTCGAGGATCCCGAAGAGCGTTATTCCCGAGCCGAAACGCTGCCCGCGAGGAGCCCGGTTTTTGTGAAGATCTTCCAGATCTACGGAGAAACACCTCTTCTGCAAGCCGTAGTGCGGCCCGATCATCTTTTGATCAAGTGAGTGTGTAGTTATTTTCTTTCCAACGCAATATTATGAAGTATTTTCTATAAAATACGTGTTATGTGTATATATTTGGTTGTTATATGTGTGAGTGTATATTCACTCTCTTCTATCTTACAGATCTGATGTATTCTCTATGAAATACGTGTTATGTGTGTATGCCTCATCTGTTATGTGGAATATGTATTGCTTAAAGCATGTTATACAGGTTTTTAAACTATGTATAAAAATGTATATTTTTATCTACTAATATGTTGGGTAGAACATGGGTAGATAATTGGTGTGTAATAAACAGATGAGAGGCCTCGGTGTTATTGGTGTTATTCTAGTCATTCAGCAGAGTATGGATGACGACCACGGACTATTCTAGACTGTCCTGTGGAACACTAGCAGGCTCATTACCTGTAGGTGTTGTGAACGACGTGTTCACCGGTGTACTCTATCCCCCACATGGTTGCCTTTAGGATACTTATTGTTGAGGAAGCCCCTCTGCAGTAATATCCGTCCCGATGAAAAATCCTAAAATAAGTTCCTTATAATAGACGTTATTTTTAGGAACGTAAGGTGAGGATAACGGGAATGGGTAATCGGGTTTATTGTTGATGGTTGAAATTAAATATAATTATTGTGGGTTTGAAAACCCTATATGCTCACCAGGCTCCCAAGCCTGACCCACTCAATTGATTTATTTTACAGGAAGTGGCGCAAGAGCTTAAGATGGGCGAACATCAAGTTGTTTTGTTTACAAGTCTGTATATGTATATATTTGTTGAACGACTTGTAATGTTATCGTTTATGCTTTATGACCTGTATCGGAACATGACATCCCGACTTTTGATTTTGTAATGAAATCATATTTCTTTATGAAATGTTTTGATAAATATCTATTTTATCATGTTTTGTCTTTGGGAACAAATTCCGCATCTCTTTTAAAATTAAAAGGATTTACTCTGAAAATTATTTTAAAAAGCATAAATGAAATCGGTCTTTTCTGGCCGAGATTTTGGGGATGTCACATATAACAATGATCATCTTCAAAACGCCGCAACTCCTCTACTCTAAACTCGCTCCCAAATAACTTTACATTCATACGAGGGCGACGAGAAGCCCAATGCTTCTAACAACATACACCAGCCCGAAACCTTCTCGGATGAAACCCATTTCTCGAAAAAGGACCAGAATTACCCTTCCTCTTAAATCTCAGGGACTCACAATTAAACATTTTAAGAACGGGGTGTTACATAGGCGCAATTCCATAACATCAATGGTACAATTCTATAAAGCCTTTCCAAGCCCACTAATGGCCCACTTATGGCCTATTTTTCTAAATTAGGCCCAACTCCTTAAATGGGCCTTCCTTTAAGCCCAAACATGTCCTTAGCCTAATAACTGATTTCTGATGGCCCAATAAGGCCCAATAGCTAAGAAGTCCAAGGATCGGCCCAAACCGAGCCCAAATGACGAAAACCCATATCCAGTGAGTACGTGGGGCGTACTCCTCTATATGCTAAGCGTACAGCTTGCATGGCTTGTACGCACAACGTACTAACCAATTAAGCCATAAACTCCAAAAGGCTTAATCCCTTAAGACCTTAAGCTCGAAATGCAGATCTAAGTCCACTAAAGTGTCTTAACCCATAAAGTCAATTACTTGGTGGCTTGCAAACCACCAACTGGACCCAAACTTGAAATATGACAACTAACTTCCATGGAAATGACTAAAATTCATGCATGGCCACAATAAGACCTTGAAGATGGAAACTTTTCTGTTCTTAGGACTCATATAGTACTAAGGGTGGAAACCCTAAGCCTAGAAACGGATTTGGACCATAAAAATCCATTCTTGGGACCAAAAAGGTCCAAGATACCTTTACCATAGATCTAAGCATACACGAGGCAAGTTGTGAGTTTTTTTTTTTTTTTTTTTTTTTTTTTTTTTTTTTTTTTTTTTTACCTAAAATGAGTACTAGATGATGATGATGATATCTCAGATCCTTGAGCTCAAGCTACTCAAGTTCTTATTCCCCAACTTCTCCTTTCTCCTTCTAAGCTTCTAGCCACTAAAATAGACTTCACAAGGTCAAAATCACACAGAGATAGAGAATGATAGGATTCTAGGGTTTCTGAGTCAATGTGGCTGGTAATGAGGCTAGGGTTTGGGACATAATGATGTATTTATATGGCTTAAATCCCTAAAAAATAGGGTTTAAAGAACTAATAGGTAGTACTTGAAGACTTTTTTGATTTGCCTTGATGACTTCAAAGATATTCATTTATTCATTTTCCTTGATGATTGCCTCATTCTCTTTGCTATATCGATCACATCTTCCTCTCCTCTTTGTCGTTTCAGAGTTTGGCCTATGTTTTTATGATTTTCTTTTTTATTTGTTGAAAATTTTGGGGCCCCTCATAACTTTTCCCTGGTTGGTCACCTAGGTTGGCTAACTACTTATACGTGTATCGTTATGGGGAGTGGTGTCGATTTGTGGTATATTTGGGGATACCTCTTTCTTGATTGTGTTCTTGAGGCTTTCCATAAGTCGTATTATTGTCGTTTCATTATAAATGTTTGTTTTGTAGGAAGTATATTGATCTCATTCCATATTGACATCCGTTTTCTCTTAGACCCGGTTCGTTGTATTGGCCGCAATATATATGTTGGCTTCCATTAATGCTTTTTGCAGCCGTGTAATTGTCGGCTACATTTGAGCTTGTGGCAGTTTCCGTCACTTGTGGTTATATATTTTACCAAATTAGCGAATTGCAAAACTGCTATATATATGTCATTAAGATATAAATAATAAAAAACAAGCAAGCACCAGACCAACATTTTAATATACTGGTATGTTTTTAAGATATTCAGTTACACACATCTATATCTTTATAGAAGGATCAAGGATACCCATGTTGTGAAAAGTCTATAATGTCCTTTGTCAGTTTATGCTCTGGCTTCTAGGGGAATGTTTTGACACTGACCCATGTATGATGTTAATTTTCATCTTCAACATGAATGCAAATTTGAAAGTGTCTGAAACCTCTGAAAATTCTGTATACAAGTAAGCTTTATTCACAACAATTGAAAACTCAATTGACTTGATTACTCTTTCAACAAAGAAAATAGTACCACAAAATGGTCGGAATCTTTCTGTAACCTAGAAACCATCCGTTCAAATCCCATATAATAAACGGATGATACACAAATGTCACTCTCTGAGCTGGGTTATCTCAAAGAAAATGGTACGTTAGAAGGCAGAGAAATGGACAAATTGCAACACTCATCACGATTTTTGAAATCTTTTTTGTTGCATAAATCAAGAGATCTTTATTTGATTTAATCATATTCTGTTAGAAATGAAGAGGGTAAAGAGTGATCAAAGATCTCAAAAAGAGTTGCCATTGCTCATTGAAGCCATGGGAGACTCTCGTGAAGGTTCATCTATGGTTGTTTGCCGGAGGATGGATGGTACTTACGTGCCAGAAAACACCTCAAAATTAAGGAAGCCAACTGTTCGGTCTTACAATCGGTCTAGGGTTCCCAGACTTAAATGGACAGATGAACTTCATCAGTTCTTTGTGAATGCAGTTCAAAAACTTGGAGGCGAAGATAGTAATGTCTTGCTCTATGTATATGTATGTGTGTATATATTGCTATCATTCATCATTCCATTAAATTGTTTTCGTTTTTTGGAATAGGAGCAACTCCAAAGATGATCTTGCAGACGATGAATGTGAAAGGATTATCTGTATCTCATATCAAGAGTCATCTTCAGGTCAATTATTGTATCTCATATACGTACATTCACACACACATGCATGTATGTGCATATGTGTATCATGAGTTCTTCATTAAGTTTAAAAAATCGGAGTATATCTCATAGTATTCAGTTTGAGCTGTTAACGTTTTGAAGAAAGGAGCATAAAAATACAATTTTGTGCATGTATACTTGCGAGTGTATCCATATATCGGTGATTTCTTGCATATTTAAACATGAAAGATGAATTTGCAATAATACATGATCTGTTTGAAAAATCAGTATGTAGTAAGTGAATTGGATAAGGTGATATATTAATCTCTCTCTCTCTCTCTCTCTCTCTCTCTCTCTCTCTCTCTCTCTCTCTCTCTCTCTCTCTCTCTCTCTCTCTCACACACACACACACACATATACTTATACATATGTATCTATGTACACACATCAAACTCAAACATATATATGGCTTATCAATGAGCACAGATGTATAGGAGCATGAAGAACGAGGTGATTCTACAAGGTATGCGTACATATCAATATTGTTTAAATGTGTGTGTGTGTTTTACCAAATCATGTTTCTTAAAGGTAGGAATTAAATTGTATATTAGGCAATATTTAAAAAAACAAATATATAAATACACAAAAATGATATTATATATTGAATTATTAAAATTTATAATGTGAAACTTATTTCTGTCCAATATTATAATATTTCTCACCTATTATTTATCAGGTTTAGCAAAATTTTCATCCATAATCCTGACAATTATTTTTAGTTCCATTAGAAATATGAATCTATTAACTTATTTTTTAAGAAAAAAAAATTTTCATTAAGGGTTAAAAAGTTGAATAATATATAAATTAATTTTTTTTCTTTGAATAATTAGTTTTGTTTCACATATTTTTCAAATACTAAAAACTTTTTTCAAGCTCAATTTCAATTTCAATAAAACCCTAATACTAGCGAGAAACCAATAGAACAAAACAATCAAAACAACTATTTCAATCGATGGTCATTATCCAAGTTCCTACCATGTTTGCTTCTAACATTGAACCAAATGATTGGAATGATTTTAACCTTACTTTTTAAACATATAAACTAACTTATTAATAAGTTATTTGGAACGTGCTTATTAAAAAATTAGTTTATAAGATATTTATAATGGATTTAATTCATTTTTGTTCATTTAACTTTTGATTTTGTATTTATTTGATCACTTAATTATTTTTAAGATTTGAAAAGTCATCAACTTTTGATTTTGTGCTTATTTAGTCATTTAACTTTTGGATTTGTGCTCATTTACTCACACAACTTTTAAAATTGTACTCATTTAGTCACTGAACTTTAAAAAAAAATTAAAAGTTTAGTGATTAAATTAACACAATTTTAAAAATTAGGTGTCTAAATGAGCACAAATCCAAAAGGTAAGTGACCAAACCAAAAATTAAGTAACTAAATGAACACAAAACCAAAAGTTTGATGACCTTTCAAAATTTAAAAAGATTTAAGTAACCAAATGAATACAAAATAAAAAGTTAAGTGAACAACAATGATATAAACCCTTTTATAATCTATGATAAGCTATTTTTATAATATTATATATCAAAACGATTAAATATAATAAGTTAGTTTATTTATGCTAACCAACAAGTATTGGAATTGCACAATATAACCTTAATAAAATAGATGATTAAAACTGTAATCATTTCACATAAACATTTAAAGTGATTATTAAGTATGACTAGGATTCACATTTATATTAATTAATTATGTTTGTTCTTTTTCAATATGATAGATGTTCCAAAAACAAAAGGACTTGAAAGTTACAACAACTATCATGGCGTATCGGTCAATATCGGGCTTGAACCTCATGAGCAATATTATAAGCACAACAGTTTCTCTACATCGGTCGTGAACACGTAATTATTTATATATTTTGCTTGTTTAATTTCAATTTAATTAGCTATTGAGTTAAGTAATTGATTATAGAGAATATAACTAAGTTGACATATCTATAACTGAAATAATGTAGGAAAATGGCTGACGAGCCTTTACTAGCGTTGAACCCCGAGAAATTGACAAGTATTGTTTTGGGCCAAATGGAACGCTCTATTTTCAGTCGTTCCCAACAACTCGTCCATGCTCCTAAGAGCAAGTTTCATCACGTATGCATATCTAACACCTCATTCCTCAAGCTTATTCCATTTAATATGAAGAAACAAATAAACCAATAATGATATTCGATGCCATTTTAACTTGAATTTGTACTTGGGTTGAAATGTTTAGGGAAGCCCCAACAGTTATCATGGAACACACGAAGGAGAAAAAGACAAAGACTTTCTAGCTAGTGGTTTCACCTCAAATGATAACGTATACACCTCCCTTTCTTTTATTATCTTTTTGTATGACCTAATGGTTCCGATTAACTCATGAAGTGTTACATTAATCAATACAGGAAAATGAAGATACGGAGAACTATGAAGATGCGATTGTTGCTTCTTTGTCTAAATCACCTAGTGTTGATACAAACTTGACTCTCGGAGGCCCATATGCCTTTTGAAAGTGTTAAAATGTTCCTGTTTTTTAAGACATTCTTATAAGAACTCACTTGTAAAATTTACATTTGGATCGAAGTTATGCATTAATGCTTTTTCGGTAGATATGATAATCTAAGCATGTAGTACATTTAATTCTCACAAAACCTATAAAAATCATAAATCATTCTATTTGGATGTCTAATCTGTATTAAGCTTCACGTTTGAGTTCAGTCATAAAACACTAGCGATATTTTATATGTCTTTAAGTTTGGACTTTGGATTTTTATAGAATTTCGTATCTCGACCATTAAAATCTTTCGTAGGGTATGATAATATATGATAAACATTTCATATTTTTTTTTCTGTGTAACTTTTACGATTTTACTTATGTTGATACAAACAATAACGTTATAAACAGAGAAAAATACAAAAATTATCATAATATCATTATAGATCACCGCCCAACATATGGAAATATAAACAAGGACCGGGTTGCTATTAAAGGTTAAAAAGAGTGGTCAAATAGATAAAACTACAATGTTTGGGGCCAAACTTTAAAAGTTGAAACATTTAGGGGCCAAGTGAGCAGTAATCAAAAAATTATAAGTAAGGTGGGAAATATATCAACACCGCCGTCGTCGTCGATAACCTAACGAGCGGAAACCCTTCGCCACCTGCTCTTCACTCTCTCCGACACAGTAATCATGGCGGACGTAGTACAATACAAGCTCGAGCGTATGGTCAATGAGCTCGACGACCTTGAGCGCCGTGGCCTGTTCTCTCGCCGTGAAATTGCCGAAATCGTCAAGCAACGCCGGAAGTTTGAGTACAGACTCAAACGTCCAAGTCCTCTGAAACAGGATTACTTAGCGTACATAGACTACGAGAAATCTCTCGAAGCTCTCCGTCTCCTCCGTAAGAAAGCGATGTTGCGTGAGCTTGAAAAGAAGAGTGAAGACGGGGAAGGCGTTGTAAAGAAGCCGAAGCTGAAGCAGTCTGTTTCTGATTTTTCTGGAATTTCAAGGATCGTTGAGATTTATCGGTTGGCCACTAATAGGTTTAAAGGAGACATTGAGCTGTGGTTTCAGTATCTGGAGTTTTGTAGGCAAAGAAGAAATGGACATATGAAGAAGGTATATGATTTTTAATGCTTGTAGCATATCAGTTCATTACGTTCTGTTTCTGCTTGTATTCGTTGCTCATAACTGTGATTATTGCTTGAAATAAGATGAAATTGTGCCTACGAACTTGATATTTCAATTCAGGTTGTTCGATTTTCAGTTTCAGTTATAATCTGATTGTTTTTCCATTTGATATCTGTGCATCTTTCAGGTTCTGGCTCAGGTGATTAGATTTCACCCAAAAGTACCTGGAGTTTGGATATATGCTGCTTCATGGGAGTTTGATCATAACCTAAATGCTGCAGCTGCTCGTGCACTTATGCAAAGTGGTTTGAGATCTTGCCCAACTTCTGAAGCTCTATGGGTGGAATATCTCAGAATGGAACTCACATACCTTAATAAGTTAAGTGCTCGTAGGTCTGCTCTTGGAGAAGATGTTGCAACATTGGTTACTGATGGCCATGAGCCTGAAGATAAACAATGGCGAGACGAAAACAAAGAGCTATTTATGCCAATTGATGGAGAAAGTAAAAATTATAAAGATTTAGATGTACAAAATGAGGAACTGAAACAGAAAATCAATGTCTTCCGTGAACAAGGTTTGAACATCCTTCAAACTGTTTACAAATGTGCAGTGGACGCACTACCATCCAGTTTCACCATGAGAACACAATTTCTTGAGATACTAGAGGCAACAAATTTGGCAAATTCAGAAACTATGAAAAAGGAGATACTTTCTGACATGAGAAATCAATTTTCGAAAGAAACAGGATACTGGGATTGGCTTGCAAAGTATGAAGCAGCAGGCCATAATAGCACACAAGATGTAAAGAAAGATCATTTACACAATGCAATTCAGGTACCCCAAATAATTGAAACAAAAATCTCTAGTGTTTTGGTAAATGTAAAAGCTTCATAACTTCAAGATTCACATTCTTTTTATGTAGGTTTATGATGAGGCTTTAAAGATTGTACCATCATCAACAATGTTCGATCTCTACATCAAATTCTTGATGGACGCAATTGTTCATCAAGGTTCCAGGGTTTCTGATATAGATCTTGTTTCACATGTTCTAATGGTCTATGAAAAGGCTCAAAGTATGGGGTGCATTACAGAAGATCTTGCATGCCAAAATGTATCTTTTCTATTAGAACTTGGAAGATTAGATGATGCTAGAAACATAGCAGAAAAACTTTGCAATGGAGAGCTTTCAAAAGCAGCCCGTTTATGGGATTTACGCCTCTCAATAGAAATGAAACATATAAACACTCCAACAAAAGATGATTTATTATCTGTGTTTAATCTCCTGCAAAACCCTCTTAGAAAAATTGCTGTTTCACAAGCTGAGAGCCTCTGGCTTATGGTATACTATTTTTTTAATCATCTTTATTTTGTTTCTAGTTACTCATAAATATAAAGTTTGAATATTTTTTTATGTTATTGTTTTTTATTGTGAAGGGGTTGAAATATTTTGCAAATCAGAAGCAATATTTTGATAAGCTGGTGGATATTTCTGTAAGTTGTTTGACCAGAGATGGTGGAAGTGATGATGGTTTCTCCCTCTCTTCCACAATTGTAAACTTTATTCTACAAAAAAATGGAATTCAGAGTGCAAGAGACATGTACAAAAGGTATGTCACTAAAGATTCATATAGACTAATAAATATCGATTTTTGTTGAATACCCTTTTTATCCTTTTTGTTATTACCCTCGATTAAGAGCAAAAATGAAAAATTTTTATAATGTGATTTTTTGTGAACATTTTGTAATATGCAGGTTTCTTGCATTGCCTCACCCTGGTCTTGTTTTTTATAAAAATTGCATTGAAATGGAAATGAACATTGCATCTACTGCTGCAAAGGCTAATCTTGTAGAAACCCGAAAATTATATGAAGCTGCACTTTCAACATATGATCAAGATGCGAGATTGTGGCAAGATTATCACTCTATGGAGTCAAAGGTAGAAAAAAATTCAAAAGAAAAAATATTTTCTAAACTTAAGGATATGAAAGAGATAATGTTAAAATGAGGGAAAAGTTTATTTTATTTTTTGTAGTAAGTACAAAAGGACACTGATATATAGCTTACCAGATTAAGTCATGTCTTGGTTTATGTGCAGATGGGGACATCCGAAAGTGCTGCTGCAGTACATTGGCGTGCAAGAAGGATACTTAAAGGCAATGCTACATTATTAAGTTGAAGAAATTATGGATGAGAGGTTTAGATTTGTTAACCACTCGCAATTTTGACTTGTGTTAAAAGGGTTGTAGTCTTGAGAATTGTAACAATTGTTTTATTGAACACAGTCTACATGATAATCAAATTATGTTTTGTTTTGATTATATATTTCAACTTTTCATCATCTTTATCCATTTATGGGTATTGTAGGTGTAGCAGTGTATACATAAGCTAATGACATGTTTTTGGTCTTGCTTAAGATTTTGAATGTTCCTTACGTGAATTTAGTATTTGTTTTATGTTCTTGTGCCTAAGACAAGCACTTGTATAGTTCTTGATTGTTAAACGGTGTTGCATAAGTATATTGTTATGTAATAGTTAGGTTACGATGGTAACCTGACCTACTTTGATTATGCTCGTATGACACTCGATAAAACAACAAAGTATCTTTGATGTAATTTCAACGATAGCACGATGATGAAGGAATAGATGTAACTACAAGGGAGTAAGATTTATCAATAAGGGAGTTTCAAGTATTTAAGGTCTCTAATCCATAAGGGAGGTGCATGGAGGTAAATGTGTCACATTGTTTCAAAGCAAGTTGGTTAAAGTGGAGGACGACAATATGAGTATTGTATGACAAGAAGGTTCTGCTGAAACCAAAAGCATTTTTTTTTACAATGTAATTCTATGATATATGGATCTGAATGTTGGTTGAAAACGGATTATGAGAAGATGGAAGTATTAGGAATGAAGAGTTGCGGTAGGATTTTGTTGAATAATATATTGAATACGAATATTAGAAAATTGTTTGGAGTGTCACGGGTAATTGAAAGATTAAGGGGAGGAGATTGAGCTGGTATAGATATGCCTAAATGAGGCTATCGACAAGAAGTTAGAAGGTGGAGGTGATGTTGGTTGATTTGATGGTTCTTGGATGAAAGGAACACCTAGATGAAAGTAGGATGATAATATGAATCTAAGATGTAACGGCTAAATATAATGATAGTATAGTAACCTAGGTCCATGTATTTTCTCCTCCTCGCATTGACTTGCTATCCTCTTGTATGCCCCGGTTAAAACCACACTATACACATGCTAGGTCATCTAGAGCTCGCAAAAATCGACCAAATCCATCAACCTAACCCGAACTAACCCAAAATTAGTAGGTTCGGTTGAAATTTTCAAGCCATTTAGGATAAATAGCTAACCCACCTAACCCATTTAATTAAATAGGTTGGGCTGGGTAAATGTTGTCAACCCGTTTTCAACCCACCAATCCATTTAACTTTAATATATATTTAATTTAATAATTATTTAAATATAACAATGTATTAATCTAAGTATAATTTTATAAATTACAATGTTTAATTATTATTTATGTTTTAAAAAATGCAATTATAATTCCTATCTTTTTTCTTATGCTGACAACACTCGTCACTTTTCAAAATCATTTCGAAATTACATATATTTAATGTTATTTGACCAATTTTTTGTATTTGTGAATTGAGATTGTGTTTCTATTATACTTTGAAAGTTTATTTAAGTTTTGAACTAATTTAAGTGGTGTAATAGCTAGTTAATTTATTTATTTTTTTATTTTAAATGTGTTAACATAGGTTTAACCTATTTATTTAATAGGTTGGGTTGGAAATTACATAAACGGGTCAACCCGATGACAATTCATTTATTTGAAAGGTTGGGTTGAGTTGGAAATATCTATCCATTTAAATAAAAAAGATTGGATTGAGTTGAAATCTTCACCCCAATTAATAAATAAGTTGAATTCGAACCTAACCCGACCCACTGCCAACTCTAAGATCATCTATTTGAAACACTCACCCCATCAAGGGGGTATTACTGTTGACATCTAGCCCCTACCTTATTCCAATGGATTCCATGGTATATCGTATAATACTTGGTTATGACCAAGACAAGACATGAGGGATATAATCCAATATATCGAACAACCTTTTTAACCAAAGTCGGGAAGGAAAAGGTAGAGTCACTGGGGAGGAAGAATATTAGGAACAAACAATATTAATTTACTTGTTTTGAAGCTTACTTGATGTCCATGAACAATTTGTACAATACTTGTTTTGAAGCTTACTTGATGTCCATGAACAGTTTGTACAATGAGGTGTTCTGAAACATACTTGATGTACTTGAATGGTTAGGGTGAACATTAAGCACTTATAACATTTTTTATTTAGTTTTGTTTTTTAAACTTCAGTTTATATATAAACTAAAATGATTTGACTGTCATCCGATTTTCATTAATGACTTGTTCCATGACATATATAAGACCAAGTAAAAAACAGACTGTTTGATAGTTGTTGAATAAATTATATATACCTTAAGTTTGACCAATTAAAAGACATACTAGAGGACTCAGATCAAGTCAGAGGCTTTTAAATATCATACCAAACATTTTGATTTTGATTGGGTTAGATCCATCCTATTATCAGATCCACTAAAAAAACATAGTATTAAACAGCCGTTAAAACCGATATAATTACGATAAATACAAAGGGAATTGACATTTACAAATACAATCGGGTCAATTTGTACAAAAACTACACGATATATAGAGATCAAACTTATAATTTCCTTTAAAATCAATATGATACGGAACTCAAACAAACAAAATCACAAGTGTCATATTTTGGATAAAATATTAATAAAAATGGTATTTTCAAAAATATATTATGAATGTATGACATCCCTTTAACCCTTATCGATGACAAGTGCTTTCCACTTCCCAACACCACTCACCAACGATGGGGTTCGATTTGTCACCAGAAGCCCTCCTCCACCCACTCCTTTTTACCCACCAACCATTTCCAAATTTTATACTCTCAAAACATATTATTCCAATTAAATATTTACATACAAGATTCAAAAATTACAAAGTAATTGCAAAACACTAACAAAAACCCCATCTAGATTTGCTTTTTTTCAACAAAGAAAAACGGTGCAGCTCTCCTGAGTCCACTCGTAAGTTCAATTTCAATCCATTTCTTTCTTCTTTTGTGTTTCATGTTAATTCTTTGTGGGTTGTATCAAAGATCTGCTTCTTTGATTGAATCTATTTACAAATTTGTTAATGAGATTATAAAAATTGGATCTTTCTTGATTGGGAATTGGATGGATGGATGGGTTTTCTGGTCACATTTCTTTCAAGCTTTTTATCAAACAGTTGAGCTGCAACTTTCTTAGATCAAAATGTGATCTTGAATTCATGAGACTTGGTTTTCTTTACCTATACTGATAACATGTTTCTTTGTTTCGGAAGCATAAACGACAATGAGGGGAGGACTATGGCAACTCGGGCAATCAATCACTCGTCGGCTTGCTCAATCCGACAAAAAGACCATCGCTCGTAGGTGCTACGCTTCAGAGGCCGACCTCAAGAAAACAGTCCTCTACGATTTCCACGTCGCCAATGGCGGAAAGATGGTTCCTTTTGCTGGATGGAGCATGCCGATCCAGTACAAAGATTCAATCATGGAATCGACCCTAAATTGCAGGGAAAACGGTAGTCTTTTTGATGTATCCCATATGTGTGGGTTAAGTCTCAAAGGCAAAGATGCAATCGCGTTTCTTGAAAAGCTCGTGGTTGCTGATGTTGCTGGACTTGCTCCTGGAACTGGATCGCTGACTGTCTTCACAAACGAAAAGGGTGGAGCCATTGATGATTCAGTGATCACGAAAGTGACAGATGATCATATTTACTTGGTTGTTAATGCTGGATGTAGAGATAAGGATTTGGCCCACATTGAAGAACATATGAAGGCTTTTAAAGCCAAAGGTGGGGATGTTGGCTGGCAGATTTATGATGAGAGATCTCTTTTAGCTCTCCAGGTATGATCAAAATCCAAAAATATAATCTTTCTTGATCAAATTGGTAAATCTATTTAACTTATTGTATATAAAATATAACTCAAATTGCTACATTTTTGGGGGTGTTTTCGTTTTTCCATTTTGTTGTTGTGTTGCAGGGTCCTCTCGCAGGTTCTACTCTTCAGTTCTTGACTAAAGAGGACTTGAGCAAAATGTACTTTGGGGAGTTTCGCATAATTGACATCAATGGTTCCAAATGCTTTCTAACTAGAACCGGGTATGCTTTGTAATATTTCTTTATTAAGTGGTTCTTTCTGCATTAAGTCAAAAAGAAACACCCATATATAGCTTATCAGATCAAGTCCAATCCCCGTTAAGTCAATTAAGTAAAACAAGAAAGCGTTTAATGCAAGAAATATCAATGTGCTTTCATCGATTTGTTTATTATATCATCCTACTCTCATTTCTCTCGATTTGTTTATTAAAAAAAACGAAAGTAGAATGATATAGTAATGATTAATACACAAATGAGTTTACAGATACACGGGTGAAGATGGATTTGAAATATCGGTTCCCTCAGAGAACGCGCTCGATCTTGCAAAAGCAATTCTTGAAAAATCGGAAGGAAAAGTACGGTTGACCGGTCTTGGGGCCCGCGATAGTCTTCGCCTTGAAGCGGGGCTTTGCCTTTATGGCAATGACATGGAGCAACACATAACACCCGTGGAAGCCGGGCTCACTTGGGCCATTGGGAAAAGAAGACGGGCCGAAGGTGGGTTTCTTGGTGCTGATGTCATCCTCAAGCAAATTGCAGATGGCCCATCGATTAGGCGGGTTGGGCTTTTTTCTGCGGGCCCACCGGCCCGGAGTCATAGTGAGATTCAGAATGAGAACGGGGAGAGTATCGGTGAGGTGACAAGCGGAGGATTTAGTCCGTGTTTGAAGAAGAATATTGCTATGGGGTATGTCAAGTCGGGGTTGCATAAACCGGGGACTAAAATTAAGATTGCGATCCGAGGGAAGACGTACGAAGGGTCAATTACGAAAATGCCCTTTGTGGCAACGAAATATTACAAGCCGTAGTAATTTTTTTTGTTTGAAAGTGGAAGTGTTTTAATGGCTACTTGGTTTATGTTTAACTTGTTTCTTGTTGTCAATACTTTTCTGGGCATCGAATGGATGACTATTTGTGTATTTTTTTTTTTTTTCCCTTTTGCATTACATTTCCTCAATTTGCCCATTAGACAAGTTTTCTAAGGCTGTTTTACATTATGGAGGGCATTCATGTCTTTTACATATATGAACAACGATGGTGAGTTGGGCTCTATCCCACCTTGTTCTACATTTTTTTCTGGTCCCATTGACATTAGTCTCTATCCCACTTTGTCCCATTGACGTTTTAAGTGTTGAAGACTACAAAAATAGGGATCAAGAGCTATAAATTTGTCCCCAGATTAACCTTATTTGGATCATTATCAATAAAAGTAGGGTTACATGCAAGAAATAGCATTGTAGTTTCTAAGCTTTGTTATAGTAATGTGACTTTTCTGAAGAAGAACCACAATTAGTGGCATGTGTGAATCAGATGACATTGAAGGCAAATAGCATCCCCTCTTTCAAATTTCTAAATTCGGTAAATCATTTAAAAGATATTAACTTGAATCTCTTTAAAGTACAGAAAAAATCTATAATCTTGGAGGTCAAGTTCTCATAAACTAGCCCTCAGTGACATTCAAATGTATGTCCTCTTTCAATTGTATGTTTAGGTTCCATTTTTGATGGGGACCACATGCTTATAAGTCAGAGTAAATTACTAGAATACTCAAGTGATAAAAGACATATTTAGTTCTTATTTTCAAAAATTAACACGATTTGTTTAAAACTTACATGTTTTGTCCCTAACAGATATGAACGATGATATTGCCATTTTTCTATCTTTTTATCATTTATTTTGTATTTTGTATTTATTTGTTATTTATTAATTATTTATTGATTTGTTTATTGTATTAAAAATTATTTATTGCCTTAAAAAAATTGGGCCATAACCCCAAGCACAAAGACATTCATAACCCAGAGGCAAATAATTAACATTTCAATAGTGGTGACATCAAACAAATAATAATGAATATGGATCATAGCATTTTTTCAATAGTTATTTTCCTTTTATCTCATAACCAACCCTTGTATATTTGTAGAAATGTTCAAGAAAAAAAAAAGATGCTGAGCAGGTGTCCACGTGAAGCTTATTGGGGAAGGAAAGGAAAGATACATATGTATGATAAGAACGATGTAGCTTGCGACTTCTTATATCACAAACTTAACATTATTTTGTATTATGACATTATATTTTTGTGTAATGAACTGTTTTTTATTTGTATACATGATATTATTTTATATAATGAAATTATTAAATGTGTTTTAGTTTGAATATTATATATTTTGAAGAATATATATTTTTATAATAATGTAATCTTTGTCGTAAAACGCTTCTCAAAATAAAAATAAAAATTCAAAAATTAGATCAAACAAATGCTTCCCGTCTTTCATTTATGAGTTATGACGACGGGCTTTTAATGGCAAACATTTGTTTGTGATCTATACCCTTTTATTACAGACAATAATGTAGTATGTAATTAAATGTTTCTTTTTTCTAATAATATTATAATCTATTTTTTTGTTACCAAAAAGTAGGATGATATTTAATTTCTCATAGAAAAAATAAGAGTAAAATTATGAGCTACACACAAAACTAACATCCATGATCCTTGCTAACCGCAACTTAAAATTTTGCATTACCATTTGAAGATAAAAAAATAGAATTTATATAAATTACGTTCTAAAACAACATGTGCCACATGCCATGCATTTATTCATAGTGTCTGTGTTCTTCACTGACAATCAAAGACGACTGGATCCTCCCTTAAATTTGAAGCCATTAACACTCGTTTTGAATCTCTCTCTCTCTCTCTCTCTCTCTCTTGTGTTCTTCACTGACGATCAAATATGACTGCCTCCTCCCTCATCCGTCGACGATCGCCTCTCTCTTCCCTTCACCGATCACCTCTACATCTTTCAACTGCCATACTCCTTGATCTCCAGATCTGCGACGTATCGACGAACCAATGGAAAAAACTCCACTAAAGTGTAACACCTCGTTTTCGCATTTCCAGTAGAATTCATTATAAACGGTCTTTTATAAAATTGAAAGTAGAGATAGATTACTTTTTAGCCAAAGTAATCATACACACTTAAGGGCTTGTATGCTGTGTGTACAAGCTTGTATGGCCAACGTACTCCTCAAATTTGCCAACTTTGCTTTTTAGATCTTAATTGGTTAAGACATTAGCCCCAAGACTCATATCTGATCTCCTTCAAGTGGTTTATCACGTAAAGTTGCCAACTTTACGTGCATGAAAGGCTTAATGAGGTCCTAAAGCTCAAAAGAGCTTAATAAATGACTTAATACTTGCATGGAGGTCACAAACACCATACACTTTTTACTTTTAAGATTAAGGAGTCTACTAAACATCCAGATCTACAAGATGGCATCTCAAATGGTCTTAACTCTTCAAGATCAACCAAAAAGGACCAAAACAAGCTTAAGAAGAGATCTAAGCAATAGATAAGCCATATATGAACTTTATATATCCAGAAGCTCCCTAAGATGATGTGGATGTTGTATCTAGAAGCTGAACCACGTCCAAGACTTGCATGACAAGTTCTTCTTGCAAACACACCAAAAATGGCTCCTTTTTATTACTTCAAGCTCAAAATCACCTCTAATGGATATTTAGGGTTTTTAGGGCTGTTTAAAGGTAAGTAGACTAATAAAGGTCAGGGTCCAAAGGCCATAAATAGGTTTAAATAGGGGACAAGTCCGAAGATTACGGTTTTAGACAAAGGCCATGTA
Source organism: Lactuca saligna (assembly GCF_052625555.1). Lineage (NCBI taxonomy): Eukaryota > Viridiplantae > Streptophyta > Magnoliopsida > Asterales > Asteraceae > Lactuca > Lactuca saligna. The sequence continues at coordinate 14,825,274 of NC_136423.1, read as the reverse complement.
CGCCCCACGTACATCCTTGTATGCCTCGCGTACGAGGCTCAACTGCCCGATCATGCGCGCCTCAGTACGCTAAGCGTACATACACATACACCCAGTTTACGAGGGGGGTCTTCTTGCCAACTTAATTTTCAAAAAAACTTAAAAAGGGAATTATCAGAATTCGGATGTTACAGTTTGGTAAAAAAAGTTATAATTGTGATTTTTAATATGATTGTGCTTGGCGTTAATAATAATAAAAGAAAAAAACTAGCCCCGTTGATACGATCAATATCATAATTTTACTACTTGTTTATGTAGAGATTAATCAACTAGATATGGCTAAGACGAACACATACCGCCTAAGGAATAATCGGAAATTATTACGAGCTTAATCAATATAGAAAAAAAAAATCTTAATATGAGAAGTCGATAATTACAATAGTTTATAAAAAATTATTTTTATTATACAGAAATTTAATTGAAATGTTATAATATAAATTAGAAAATGTATAAAGTTATCATTAAAAACTGAAATTATATAATTTTAAATATTAATATAATATTAATTATTTAAAAAAAATGAAAACAGTTTTAAAATGTTGATACATTTAGCTTAAAAAGCGTTGGCCCTATATAACCCTTAGACTTTTTTCAATTCACAGTAAATTACAGTTTTATTAATATTTTATTTGACTTTTGATTAGTGGTTTTGACTAAGTTATGAGTGGTTTTAAGTAGGTGTATTTAAAATCCCAAAAAAATAAGTTGTAGATTAATTTAAATACATTAAAATAACACATAATCATAAGTTTTAATCTTTTACATAATCTATATACGTTAAAAAGAAAAAAAAAATATAATAACAAAACAAAATATAGTTTTAGATAAATACAAACATATCAAAAAACGTTATAACATTTACCATATCTTTTTATTTAGAGAAAAATAAATAGATTTCAAGAATATCACCACAATTTATGATGCAAATAGTTATTTTCCATGTGTTTTTATTCGATTTAACTGGTTCAACCGATTTATTTTGACATGTTCAACTGGGTTTTCTTGAAAACCGGCCGGTTCAATCCGGTTCAAAAATCGACATAAAACCGTTGATAGTTGATCCGTTCTCTCCCCCGGTTCCCGATCCAACCGGTTTAACCAATCGGTTTAAACCGGTTTTTAAAACATTGCTTATAGGTTATAGTATAATGTAATGCATGCTACAACTAATTTAATTACAAACTAGCTTATTTTTTTAATTTTCAAGGAGAAATTTCATACTATTTTTTGTGCTTACCATCTTTCTATATATTTTAGATGGTGACAAGTATCATTTAATTTAATTTAAATTTGATTGAGATTTTAAATTTGTATATTTGTTATCATTTTAAATGGATAGGAATAAAATATGAACAAAAGATAGGAAGATATTTAATTTCTTTTTTTTCTATCATTTTTCTAATTAAACACACTTTAATAAAAAAATTAACGTGGAAAATAGGACCCTATACTCTATTTTAATCGGAGATGTTTGACTGGCCAAGTGATTACGCTTGATTTGTACTAGCAATAATACAATTAAAATATTCAAATTAAACAGAAATAAAATGTTATTAAAAAAGATAAAACCATACAAGTGTGTGTTGTAGTTCGCAAATTACTTAATATATATTTACGACTAACGAAAATTAAGTAGGTGATATGAGTATATAATATATATTAGATTGCAAATTACTTATTTAATTACATGGTCATGATATATACATTTTAATATATATAAAATGAATAAATTAATACAGTTAAAATATTCAAATTAAACAGAAGTAAAATGTTATTAAAAAAGATAAAACCATACAAGTGTGTGTTGTAGTTGGCAAATTACTTAATATATATTTACGACCAACGAAAATTAAGTAGGTGATATGAGTATATAATATATATTAGATCGCAAATTACTTATTTAATTACATGGTCATGATATATACATTTTATATATATAAAATGAATAAATTAATCAAGAGATGATATATTCTAAACTTGTATTTTCTGAACTAACAAAATAATTAAGTAATTTAGAAAAGCTTGCTTCCAAACTCTTCAATGTCTTTCCCTTTCTTTGAAGATGAAGCTGCAACATCTCTAAGCTCAGATAAACTTCTTCCAAGCTGAAGTGCCACCTTTATCTCAAACGCTTCACCATTGTCTCTTCTTTCCTCATCTCTTTCCTTCAAGTTCGAATCTATGGATTCCTCCATCATTTTGAAGAACCCTGCATTGCTTCGATACATTTCAAACACCATGCCCACTTGCCCACCATGTTCTACGGTGTTCACAACACTTGCCATTGCACCTCCCATGATTCCGAGCACCACAGCCCAAGAATTATGAGGAGAGGATGCAAGAAAGGTCGAACCAATGGCTCCTAAGCCTGTTAGTAGTGGACCAGCTATGGCTAAAGCTTTGTTGAGTTTCAAGGCCTTATCGCCTAACCTCAAGTAATCATCTTTATCTTTTACTTCCAAAACTTTAATGATCTCTCTCATCTCCTCTTCTAACTCCACACTCCAACCATTTTTATCGTTTTTCCCTTTAGCACAAGACCTCCTCTTTTCTGGCCACCAAACCGCTGGTTCAGTTTTAGCTGGAAACTTTTCAAGCATGGCGCCAAGTAAAGGAAGAGGGTATGCTCTATCTATAGCCAAAACCTTCTTCATCGCTTCATTCACATCACGGAGTTTAGGATTACCTATGGCGATTTTTGTCTGGATTTCGCTTTCAAGTTGCTTCAACAATCTTGCAGCATTTCTTTGTTCTTCAGCTAGTTGGGAAGGTTGGATCTTGTTCATGATAATCAACAACCCTGTTGCAGCTAAATACATGAACGTAGATGAGAGCTTAAGCACTTCTAATGGTGCACCAGGTGTAGTAGTCATGGCAGCAGCAATACCAGCCATGGTTGCCGCCGAAAGAGTAATGGTGTTGATCGAAGTTAACAACAGGCTGTTCCAGTTGTTCCTTTGCTCTCCAATATTCTTATGCATCTCCACCCGATCAGAAACAGCCTCCATTATCAGGTAAAGCTTCTCCATAACTTGAGGATCACCAGAAACATTTCTAGGGCTTGATGTCGGGTTCTTGGATATGATTCTTGAAAATATATCCGTTTCTTCAACCAGACTTATGTTTGATGGGATCTTTGGAGGGCGGATGCTTATATTATTGGTTTTAATCTTTGGAAAATTGATAGCAGCTTTTGTGATATATTTATGGGAAGCCGAAGGGAAGGGAGAAGTAGATGATGCTTTTGAACGCATGAAAGTTGGAGCTTGATTAATGGCTGCCATATATGCTTATTCTTTGATCCTATAAGGTGGTGTATACTGAATTCGAGCACCAAACACAACCAGAAGTATGTTATGACCTCTGCGAGTTGTTGGTTGTTGGAGGTTTTTTATTTGTGGCTTGGGTATGAATTGGTTAGATAGATTCGTGCTTATATATAGGGGGGATATTACATAGGAAATGGTCAAGATATTCAAACTTTGAATGAAGGGTGTGTTGACATCAGGTTATTTGGCTGGACTGTTTCGTAACTTGCCCCATTTTGACTGGACCAAAATTTAAAATTAATTGAAAATTATGTAGAGTTGAGCCAGTTCAGTTGAAAAAACATGCCATAAAGGTATATTTTGAAATCGTAGACTTTAACCGATTTTCAACTTATACCAAGTAGTAATCAATTGCAATGTTTTAAAAACTAACGTGGTTTTCTAGTTGAACCGATATGATGATCGGTTTTTGGTTCAACCGGTTTTTATAATTCTAATTTTTTTTTTCTATCTTTTTACATACATAGACATTCATACATTTAAACATTAAAAATACATATAAATATAAGTCTTAGATCAATCAAAATATATTAAAACCACATAACCTTAAATTTTACATCAATTCACTTACATCAAATAGAAAATAAAGTATAATACGGAAACAAATTATAATTTTAGATGAATACAAATGTATTTAAAAAATCTCTAACATTTATCAAGTGTTTTTATTTAAAGAAATCTAAATAAATATGAAAAAAACAACAAAGTTTATTATGAAAAATGATCTATTTCCATGTGTTTTTACTTAATTTAACGGGTTCAACCGGTTTAATTTAACTTGTTCAACTGATTTTTTTTTTTTTGTAAAAACCGATCAGTTTATTCTGGTTCAAAAATAAACATAAAACCAGTGCTAATTGAACGTTCACTTCTTCAATTTCCAATCCAACTGATTCGACCGACCGATTCAAACCGGTTTTTAAAACACTGGTATTCAGTACTACCCGCGGGGACATAGCCAATATTGAACTAGGATTCCTGCTTTAGTGAGTAACAGATAGGGACTCGAACAATGCGGCGAAGATGCTGCATAGTCAAGATAGGGAATTGAAACGTCCGAAAAATATGATCAAAAAATTTAATTTTTAATTTAATAAAACCAGTATTTCCAGAATATCATCGATACATGCGAAACAAAAATAATGTATCAAACATCATAACAATTAGAGTAAAACACCAAAAGGCAGAACGAGGTGGTGTGTACCAGAATATCATCGATACATGCCAATCAAAAATAATGTATCAAACATCATAACAATCAGAGTAAAACACTAAAAGGCAAAACGAGGTGGTGTGTACTCTACAATCATCCCGAACTCTTTCCTTTGGAACTGGAAGTACTTGAAACATAAATTGAAAACCGTAAGCATGAAGCTTAATGAGTTCCCCAAGATACCACATACCATACATACATATCACATAACGGGCCCCGCCCTAACTAGCATAACAGGCCATGCCCACATTCAATTCATATAAGCATAATAGGTAATAGCATACAAAGTAACCAACAGGCCCCGCCCAGTAAGCATATGAGTACATATACAAGTGTCACACATGCAATGAGTATTCTAACATAACAGATCATAGGTCAGCATTGGTGCCTTCGACTCGCTAAACACAGTGAGGAAACTCACCTCTAAATCTGAGCAATAGTTGAATAGGTCATGGCTTCGAATATCAGCTCTATCCGACACCTAAACAGTAACCAATCCGTAGATACAACTCAAAATACCTCAACACCCCCTCTTAGGTCAAAATTAGTCAAAGACAAAAGTCAAGGTCAAGGTCAACAGTTTGTGTTGTCCCAACACACTCTGTTTCGCCATCATCCAAATAGTCGAGGAAAACCCTAGCCAGTAGCCAACACGCTGTGTTGGCTTGCAAACACGCGATGTTTGCCTGAGTTCCAATAGCTTAACACATTAAGCAACCTTCTTTGACTCCAAGAGCAAAGCTCAGATCTAGACTAAAATGAGATTTAAAAGGGTAAAGTTTCCAACTTTACCCATAGGGACTACCAAAAAAGGGTCTAAAACTCAAACCATAAGACTTAATAATGCAAGGGCTTATTTAATAAGAACTTAATCCTTAAAGCCCGAAGTCCATCATTTCTAGAAGTGATTCTAACACCCAAATCATCTCAAAGGTTGGTGCTTTTTAGACATACATGTCCAATGCATTTATTGAACCTATATAAGGTCAAAATGATTATTTATGATCTAATCTCCATGCATGACTTCAAAACTTGATTATAGTGTAACGACCCAAAAATCAAGGGTAAAAATTTCATTTTTCATTTTAGTCAAACACAAATGCTACTTCATCCAATCATTCAAAAACATTGCTTAATTAAAAGATTTATCAGAGTTACGTCCCAAAATCACATAATGCGGAAAATGTGGGTGTGTGCGCTGCGATCAAGCCAGACCCTTCCTTTCCAAGCTGATGATACCTGAAACTATAAACAAAACTGTAAGCACAAAGCTTAGTGAGTTCCCTAGAGCATACCCCACATAATCTACATAACCATATAATCCGTATCAATCACATAAGGCATATTAATCACATAAGCCATATCAATCACGTGAGCCATATTAATCACATAAGCCATATCAATCACGTGAGCCATATCAATCAAATAAGTCATATTAATCATGTGAGCCATATCAATCACATAAGCCGTACATATAAACATATAAGGATGTCGTGGGCTCCCCCTAGGGCCTTACTCCAGGATACCATGGGCTCCCCACATGATTTTACACCTAAGTGCCATGGGCTCCCCCATGGTCTTCAATAGGAAAGCCATGGGCTCCCCACATGGTCTTACATCAAAGTAGTATGGGCTCCCCTATGGTATTTAATAGGAAAGCCATAGGCTCTCCATATAGTCCAACTTCCAAGTGTCATGGGCTCCCCCATGGTCTTTAATAGGAAATCCATGGGCTCTCCACATTTATTGATATCCAGTTCCATGGGCTTCCCCATGGTCTTTCATACAAGTATACCACATATACAACTAACATACCACATAGCATATAACCAACTAGTATACAACATATCACTACATCAACTAGTGTACCACATATCACAAAATGGGCCGGCGTTGGTGCCTTCAACCCATTGGTATGGTGAGGAGACTCACCTCACACTGCCGAAATCCTGTAGATAAAGCTCTAGCTGCTGGCTGACAGATTCCTGAACTATCAACACTAAAACAACACCCAATTAATAATTGGGTTCCAATACATAACGATAAGTCCATGTTTGGGGTGAAAGACTACTTTACCCTCAACCTAGTTTGGTCCAAACCCAAGGCCCAAACACACACTTTAAAGGCCCAAAAGTCAAACAATAAACCAAATCCCAACATTTGGCCTAAATTCAAAAATGGGCCCAAACCTCTACATGGTCTTATCTTAAGGCCCAATCATTTATTCTATTCAAACATTTGGCATTCCAATGGTCCAACACCTCATAATCATCAAGGCCTAGTTATGGCCCATCTATGGCCGAATTTTCCTAATTGAGCCCAAACTCCTCACATGGGACTTACCTTAAAGCCCATCCAAATATTATAGTCCATATGCTTGTTCTTGGATGGCCCATCAATAGCCCAATCACCAAAGCTCAACAAAAGGCCCAAGCAAAATTTTTCACATAAAATGACGATTAGGGTTAAGTGTTCTTACTTAACCCATTAAAGACTTAATCCATTAAGTCCATCACTCCACTTGACCAAACATACAATGTGGTCCTGCGTAATTCAAAATTCCAAATCCAATGGTCCAAACGTGGGTCCTGACAAATCCAAAACTCACATTCCCAAAATTAGGGTTTTCTAAACCCTAATTAGAGTTTCCCAACCAAATCACAAATCAACTAATCCAATAGTTAAGTTTTTACATTAATTAAAGTCTAACAAGTTGGGTACCACCCACTACCTCCTCGGGTAGTGGTGGTTGGCGGTGGTTCACGGTGACAGCCACTACCTCACGGTGGTGGTAGTCATGATCTTAGGCCAAAAAACACCAAAAGCACTCCAAACATCAATTTAAATGCACATGGAAGCCTACAACCACCAGAGATGGTGGCTAGTAGTGGCGGAACGACGGAAGCAGGTGGTAGTGATGAGTTTCCTTCGATTTCTTGGCCAAGAGAAAACCATACATCATTTAGCTAATGAAATACATTCATATACACATTAAATCACGCACACAACCACCTCCTCATGGTAGTTGTGGCGGCAAGAAAAAGATGATATGGCGGCAGCCACTATGGTTGGCAGCCATGGTGGTTTTTCTCGGGTTTTCTGGCCAAACAAGCACCCAAAACCACTTCACGGTTCTAATTAGCAATCCTTATTTATTCAATGCACAAGACCACAACTCCCAACCACCGACTAGGCGGCTGAGGACGTTAGAACGAGCAGAAACGACAACTATAGAGCTACCAACATCAACAACCGACGTACACGATGTCAATCCACCGAGAAGAGCGAAGGAGAGGAGAGAGAGAGAGAGAGAGAAAGAGAGAGAGAGAGAAAGAGAGAGAGATGGTAGATGACCTTACTCGAGGCTTCCCGGTCGCTCATGACCCTACACAACAATGATTATGGCCCGTTCGTCGGCCTTCGATGGTCGTTTCAGCTGCTCACAGTGCCTCTGATAGCGGTACTATGGTGGTGGTGTCCATCGGCAAGGTGGTAGAGGATGAGGGTGTTCCAAAGATAGTGACGGATGGAAGGTAACACTCTAGGGTTAGGGTTCCTTTTCTTTTTGAGTGAACAAGATGCAAGGAGGGTGACATGATTAATCCCCATCTCTAATGTAAAATTCATGCCATTTGATGCTTCCAGTCCCTCCATCCCGAAAAGCTTTCAATTTAAGTCCCTAATTTACCCTATAGCCCCTTTCTTCCAAGAATCCTTTCAATCTAAGTCTAGATGTTCCAATATACATCCCTCTCCATAAAAATATTTTCAAATTAATTTCCAAACTTACCAAACGGCCCTCAGCCTTCAGAATTCTATGCAAAATCAATCCGGAATTACACTTTTAACCCCCAAGATAAAAAACTACGACTTTTAACTCCTCGAAGCCAACACCTTGCTAAATTATCATTGATTTTGGCTACAATAATATAAAATAATAATGAAAATTTACATCTCGGGGTTTTTAGAGCTTATTATTTGTTTAATTTCAAATGGAATGTTACATATAGACCATATCCAAGACACTACTAGACCACCTTGACTTGGAGATCTATAAAGTTGCACACTTTATGAGATCTAACCATTCCAATATTCAAGAACAAGAAACTAAAGGGACAAAACTCAAGATCTAACAACTTGGAATGATAAAAATCGAATCTTGGACACTTGCAAGGATCCAGGAGAGTGCCAAACTAAAGAATAAGGGCTTGCTTGTTGGATCTTTGCTTCCTACCTCCACTTTCTTCATACTTTAGCTTAAAAAACACAAAACTAGCTCAAAAATGGGAGGGAAAGATGATTAGGGCTGCAAAGGATGATTTTGGGGAATGAAGGTTGATAAAGCGGCCAACTCTTGGGGATTAAAGAGAATATTTAGGGTGCAACACCCTAAAAATTAGGGTATCTCCACCAGCCGCTATTAGCAACCAGTAAAAGGGTGGCAGTGGCCAGGGGACGATAAGTCTGGTTACTAATGATGAAGGCAAGGGAACAAAAAGGAAAACAAAAGGATAAGGAGGTGTTTTGAAGGAAGGAACGATGAAGGGCATGGGAATCAATATGGTGAGCGCAGTAGGGTGAAGGGTTGGTTGTTTTGGAACGACAATGATGACCATGATCACCGCAGAGAGAAAAAGGATGGGGACATTGAGGGGATAAGGAGATAAAATAAAAATAAGTTTTGAAAATTAAACTATAGGTGAACTTGGAATTTTATATTATATAGAAATAAAGTCGGTTGCCTAAAATTGCAACAAATTGAAATCATGAGGACACTCCATGTAACAAAATGCAAATTGGACTAATTAAATGTTCGCTCTTTATTAAGGGCGTGTTTGGCAAAAGTAGCTGTTAGCTGGAAGCGGTTAGCAAGTAGCTAGTAGCGGGTAACATGTAGCATGTAATGGGTAGCTGGTAGCGAAAAACTGTAGCTTTTATTTGTTATATGAGTGTTTGACAAAAGTAGCTGAAAGCTTTTGAAATATATATAAAATTACATTAAAAGACAATTGATTAAAAATAAATAAATATATAAATATATTTTTAAGGGTAATTATGTAAATTCATTTCAAAAGCTCAGTAGCGTTTTGTTAAATGCTACATGAAGTAACTTTTAGATTTGGAGCGTTTTGTTTAAACTAAAAGCTAAACGCTCCTATTATCAAACGAAACTTTTTGCTTAAACTAAAGCGTTTTGTCAAAAGCTAAAAGCTAGAAACTCTCAAACGCTTCCATAAGTTTCGTGCCAAACACACCCTAAACCAAAGAGATAATTTCTCTAATTTTATTTAAGATATATCTACTAAATATATCATTCTTTTAATTGTTGTTTTCAATAGCCGAGTACATATAATGTGGTTTGTATCGTATTATTTTACTATGAAAACAAATACAATTAAATGGCCTTTATCTTTGTGGTATCTGTAACGCCTTGTTCTGAAATATTTGTTTATGGAAATTTCAGAGGCCAAGGCCAGGGGCATTTTAGTCCTTTATTAAATTTGGAGTTATTATTCGAGAAGTTTTCGGGCCGGGTTGTGTTGTTAGAAACGTAGGGGTTCTCGTCACCTTTTCGTGGATATAAAGTTCAGCAGAAACAAATCTAGAATGAATGAGTTATGACACTTTGAAGATTTGGCATGAATGGCCCTTATAGCGAAAAGTTTGCATGGAAGGCCATGCATGAGTGTTTAGTGCACGTGTGTTTAGCTGAGTACGCCCAGTGTAAGGCTGGTGTACGCCCAATGTAAAGAGGCAAAAGATCGCGGATCCTATAGGCGTACACCCGACGTACGAGAGTTACGCCCAGCGTACGCTAACAACTTAAAAACCCTAATTCTTGGACAAGCACTATATAAAGGACATTATAGCTCCGAACCTAGCCCCCTTATCAGCCTCCCCAACCTCAGAAAGAACCCTATAACGTCCTTACCTTCATATTATGAGATCTTGATCTTGGAAGGCTTATCTTGGTGGTCTTAGCTTGGAAAAGAGAAGATGAAGATTAGCAAGGAAGAACCTTGGAGGCCAGGGCTTATATATCTGAGACAACACCATCCTCTGGAACACCTGGAAGGTAAAAAGCTCATAACTTTGTCTATGAGTGCTTAGATCTAGTATGGGTAGTTATGGTAGTTTTTGGTCCAAAGGTGAAAGCTTTATAGCTTGAATCCGATTTGCAGGTCAAGGGTTGCCACCCTTGGTGCTAAATGATTCCCTAGAACAGAAAGTTGATATCTTGAAAGCCCTAATGAGTTCATGCATGAGTTAAGACCTTCTTTCATGGAATTAGAACATGGGATTTGGAGTTGGGACTTATGTAAGTCATGGAAGCCATAAAGTAAGCAACTTTATGGATTAGGGCATGGAATAAGACCTAGATCTAAGTTTATGGATCTTGAGTCGGAGTATTAAGTGCTTAATGGAAAGTGTCTTAACAGAATGAGTATGCCGAGCGTAATTGCAGGTACGCCCCGCGTACTCTCTAGCAGGCCAGTACGCTAAGCGTACATTAGAGTACGCACCGCGTAACGTAGTCAGTTGGGCTTATTGCATTTTGGGCCTCAGTGTGGGCTGAGTTAAGACTTAGGGTCCTTGGGTCTTATTGGGACATTAGAATTCGGTTGCTAAGGACCAAGGATTTAGCATTGGGCTTGAGTAAGGTCCAATAAAGGGTTTTGGGCCCAATATAATAAATTGGGCCAATAGTGAGCTTAAAAAGCCTATCTTGTTATTGGACCTCCAGAAGTTAGATTATGGGCCAAGGTTATGGTGGGGCCCATATGAGGGATAGGCCCAATTCAAAAATTGGGCCATTAGTAGGCCATTGATGGACTTAGAAGAATTAAAGGTTTTAGGCCTTGGTTATGACCCACACCATAGTAGGGGTAAAATAGTCATTTTACCCACCAAAAGATTCCCCTTTTTGATTTAGTGTTTGACTTGTCATGATAGCCGGAGAGCAGCCGGGACAGCAGTCGGGGATCTTTCACTCGAGTTTTCAGCAGTTAACATTTCGAGGTGAGTTTCCTTCCAGTAGGAACGGGTCTAAGGCCACAGTGCCGGCCCGTTTAGCTAGCAGTAGTTTCCGGACTTCGGTCCGATGCAGTAGTTAGTATGTTTGATGCCTTCGTGGCTTAGATAGGATTTATGTGTTATGTGTTCCGGGCTTCGGCCCGATGCAATATGCAGTATATGTGTGTGTTCATGCTAGTTGATATGTTTATGTTATGCTATGTTCAGTTAGTTTCCGGACTTCGGTCCGATGCAGGGGGCAAGGCCCCAGTTAGTCCGGACTTCGGTCCGATGCAGGGGACAAGGTCCTAGTCAGTTTCTGGATTTCGGTCCGATTCATGGGGCAAGGCCCCAGTTAGCCCGGACCACGGTCCAATGCAGTGGGCAAGACCCAATATGTGCTTTATATGTTATTACATGGTATGTGGTAGTTTGGGGGAGCTCACTAAGCTTTGTGCTTACGGTTTCAGTTTTTGGTTTCAGGTACTCAGTTTTCAAAAGAGGAGCTCGGAGAGGTTGCAGTGCACACACCATAGTCAGTTAACTTGGGAATGTTTATTCTGATAAAAAGATTATGTTTTGGATTAATACTCGGAAATTATGTTATGACTTATGATGTGGTTTTATTAAATATGGTTTTATTAATGTTTTTAAAAGAATTTTTTTTGTTGTGATTTTTGGGTTGTTACAATATCAAAGTATGCAGAATTAAAAGTATGATTAAAAAAAATCTAAACAAAAACCAAAACCAAAAAGAAGGGACAAGAAGAAAAAAAACAAAAACGAAAAAAACAAGAAAGAAAAGGACAAGAGTTTAGATAGTCAATGGATGCCATTCCGTTGTGTTTTAAACCATTTTAATAGGAATATCAGTTTCCGTTTATTATTTGAAAATGAGCCATGTGGATGATTATATATATATATATATATATATATATATATATATATATATATATATATATATATATATATATATATATATATATATATATATATATATATATATATATACTAGCCGTTACCCGCGCACAGCGGCGGGGACAAATAGCTTTTTTCAACGATATTTTTTTTTTAAAAAAAATGTTATGTTCCAAAAGAAAGTTCATGTCGTGGGTGAGAGGAAGGACAGTAGTCGTGATAGTGGTTAGTTGAAGGCGGAAGGAAGCAGAGCGACTGTGGTGGTGGTGGTTATACTGTCTTGGTTACTGGTTAGGGTTCTTCGAGAGAGTGTGCGTATATTTCTTACTTTGAAGGGATTACGAAGATAGATATTATGAGATGACTTGTTACCAATGTGAGAGAAGAGATCCTCTATAAATTGTTGATATTGACCGCTTCAAATGGCTGAAGTGTTGAGATTGACGGGTTCAATTTGCAAATGAATTATTCTATTAATTTGATACCAGATTTTTAGGGGATAAATGATAGGGTTAAAGTTTTAATATTATTATATTATAAATGGGTTGTACTTCAAGCTTAATAGTTTGGACGTCTTAAAAAAATAATATTATTATATTCAATCTATTTATAGAAATAGTCAGATTTCTTTTATAAGTAGTATATATATATATATATATATATATATATATATATATATATATATATATATATATATATATATAATATAACAATGTACAGGTCATGCACATTTTATAGAGTATAGTGTTATGTTGTTATTATAGTAAAGTATAAAAACATTATTAATAATTCAATTGGTTTTTATTTAATTATAGTTAGGGATAATATAATAACTAGTTGCCAACAAGGAAAAAAAAATAACAAATCTTGATAAAGTTAAACTAACTTACGAATTCATGATTTAATTATTTTATACACATCACGAAAAAGTTAATCAAGTTATCCTTACTTTCTAAATTATCATAATGAATAATTAATTAATTAGAAAAGCTTGCTTCCAAACTCTTCAATGTCTACCCCGTTTCTTAAAGATGAAGCTGCAACCTCTCTAAGTTCAGATAAGCTTCTTCCTAGCTGCAATGCCACCTTCATCTCAAAAACTTCTCCATTTTCTCTGCTCTCCACGTCTCTTTCCTTTAGGTTTGATTCTATGGAGTCCTCCATCATCTTAAAGAATCCTGCATTGCTTCGGTACATCTCAAACACCATCCCTACTTGCCCACCATGTTCAATAGTATTCACAACGCTCGCCATCGCACCACCCATGACTCCAAGCACCATCGCCAATGAATTATGAGGAGATGATGCAAGGAAGGCAGAACCAAGCGCGCCAAAGCTGGTTAGTAGAGGACCAGCTATGGCTAAAGCTTTGTTGAGTTTCAAAGCCTTATTACCTAATCTCAAGTAATCGGCTTTATCTTTTACCTCCAAAACCCTAATGATCTCACTCATCTCCTTTTCTAACTCCACACTCCAACCATTGTTTCCATTTCTTCCTTTAGCTGTTGTCCTTCTTTTTTCTGGCCACCAAACCGCTGGTTCAGTTTTAGCAGGAAACTTTTCCAACATGACACCAAGTAAAGGAAGAGGGTATGCCCTATCTATAGCCAAAACTTTTTTCATAGATTCATTCACATCACTAAGAGTAGGATTTCCTATAGCGATTTTTGTCTTGATTTGGCTTTCAAGTTGCTTGAACAACCTTGCAGCGTTTCTTTGTTCTTCGGCCAGTTGGGATGGTTGAATCTTGTTCATGATAACCAGCATCCCCGTGGCAGCCAAATACAAGAAAGTAGATGAAAGCTTAAGTGCTTCCAAAGGAGCACCAGGTATAGTAGTAATAGCAGCAGATATGCCAGCCATGGTTGCAGCCGAAAGAGTAATGGTGTTGATAGATGTTAACAACAAACTGTTCCAGTTATTCCTTTGTTCTCCAATGTTCTTATGCATCTCCAACCGATCTGAAACAGCCTCCAATATCACGTAGAGCTTCTCCATCACCTCAGGACCAGGACACGCTCTAGGGTTTTTGCTCGTATTCTTGTGTGAGAATGATGAAAAATCTATTTCTTCAACTAAACCCTTGTTTGAATGGATCTTTGGCGTTAGGCTACTTAGATTATTCGTTCCAATCTTCGGGAAGTGAATTGAAGATCTTGATACATCTCTTCGAGAAGAAGAAGAAGAAGAAGAAGAATATGATGATGAAGAAGAATAAGAGGAACACAAAAATTGATTAGTGGCTGCCATGGTGTAATTAGATTTCAGCTTGCAAACTTCTTGATGGTTTTTAGGAATGTTAAAAAGAGTGCACGAATAATGAAGTAGGTGTTACTGAATGAAAGAGTTGGCCGGGTTTGTTGTAATATAGAAGTTTATGATATATATATATATATATATATATATATATATATATATATATATATATATATATATATATATATATGCAGAAATACAGAGTCAGTCAAACTTTTCAAACCTTTGAAGTTTGAATTTGCAAGGATCCAAAAACTCGTTTTCTCGGGTCATTTATGGGTTTGTTTTGACCTTTAAACATCATTTGACATGCACAACTATTTCATATGGTCACGAATTGCGGAATTTGGAACATCCATATCTTAATTTGACATGTATAACTATTTTTTTTGGTTAAGAGGACAAGCCTCAGTAAATTTTATAAAAATGACATATTAGTACAAGTAACGAGCGTAGAATTCACCCGTAAAGACAAAATCTAATGCTAATCACTACAAAAAATACCCTCATTACCGGCGACAAATATTGCAGCTAAAGAGTGCGGAAATCGCTGCTAAAGGTAAAAACAATGACAAGTCATTGCTATTCTGACGTTGCTATTGCTCAAAAATCGCAGTTAATTCTATCTATCACCGATGATACTAACGTCATCGTTAACACGACGTGTCGCCGCTAATAATTATTTTTAAACAACCCTTTTTTCTGATGCAAAAAAACCAATAAGAAATATCAAAAACATAAAACATTAATTACAGAGAAAATTTATACAATACGACATGTTAAATTAAGTACCAAAAGCTTTATAAAGATTCATCTTAGTTCCCCTCGTTTTCTCCGGTATCACTTGGTGGTTGCATCGATTTAAAAACCGCTTGAAGTTCAACACTACACGCTGGGTGGTTAAGCATTGCTCTAAGTTTCTCAAACTACATAATAATTAACAACATAAACTTATAACTTATAAGTTAAACTATCAACATTAACCAAAAGCTACGAAACTAACAAACTAACTATTACCAAAATAAAAGCAAACTAGAAATTACCAACATAAACCAAACTATAATAGAACTATACCAACATAAACCAAACTATAATAGAACTAATAATTACAAAATGTAAGTAAACTATTAATTACCAAAATATAATCAACCTAATGATTACCAAAATATAAGTAAACTATCAAATAAACAATTACCAAATTAACAAACTATATAATTACCTTATAGGTTAAACTAACAATCAACATAACAAACTAAAAAACTAATAATTACCAATTTATCAAACTATCAACATAAACCAAACTATCAAACTATCAAATGTCACACCCTCGGACCAGAGCAGCGGAAACGTCCGGAGACAGATGATGTCATTGTACAATATCATAACAATTGAATAGTAATGAAACATAGCAAATCCAAACATCATACATTAAAATAACAACCTTACATAGTTTACATCGTGTATTTGTTCTCCAATAACACAAAAGAGACATTAGTAAGTAAATTCCAAACTACAACAAAATAATCCAAAATCCACAATCCAAAAGCTTGCTTACTATTTTCCTGAGAATACAAGTCGTTTGAAAAACGTCAACATATAATATGTTGGTGAGTTCATAAGCATTTTCATATAAAAATTTGATAGTTTAGAAACCTAGAAAATCCAGTACTTTCTTGTCAAAATAGTAGTAAGTATCGTTTCAAATTAGGTATAGTTACATCTGTGTTTTTGTATAATAATTTGTGATAGTTTAGAAACTCAGAAAATCCAATATTTTCTGTTAAAATAACTGTAAGTCTTATTTCCAATCCGGTATAGTTGCATGTGTGTTTTCTTTTATCATCGCTCGAAATTGTATAGAATCGTTTCCTCCAGAAAATCCTAAATTTTCTGATATACAAAAATAGTAGTCTTAAAACCCTAAGACTTGTGTGATAAAGTTTCATTCGAGATATTCAAAATCATAATTGATGATGAACAAAAGAATGTGATACGCGTAAATTGTGTAATCGTTGGTGGTCTTAAAACCCTAAGATCGGGGTGGTGTGAGTAATCGACGGGTGTTTATGGACAATCCACGCAATGCATGTGGACGATCAACACAACGAATGTGGACAATCAACACCATGTATGGGGACGATCAACACAATGTGCTAATGGTTTGTAATGTGTTCCCATGTGAATCTCTAAATGATACTGTTATATTCTAGTGAGTCGTTATAATAATACTATAGTGAGTCGTTATAAAAATACTAATGTGGCGGAGTGCTTGTCTTAATGTTCTTCAGGCGTTAATTTCGTTGAAGGCATTTGTCACCCTATCACGATTCCACATGGATTCTAGAAGTTGCAAGCCTCTAGTAGGAACTAGTAAAGGTGGTACTGGTAAGTTGACAACTAAGGATGGTTATTTGAGGAGTAATGGAATAAAAGGGAAGGTAAGTGGATAAGGAGGTAATGGGAATGAATTAAGGACCGATGAAGGGTGGTGACATCATCACAGACAACGTAATAGGGTGGGCGTCGATGGTTTGGGCACGACTATGGTGGCTACCAAAGAGGAAATAAGGGAATGGAAGTTGAAGGGATGAGTCAATAAAATAAAACAAACTTTATTTAAAAAAAACAAATTATAGGTACAATAGTTTTTCATATTAATTATAAAACAAACCAATGTCCAAAGTTCCAAGAAATTAAAACAAGGAGTCGATGTAACAAAATGCAAAATTGGACTAAAGGTGCAATCTTTATTAAACCAAAAGAAAAAAATATATAATCTACCTCTTCTAATAATGAAACCTCAAAATGATACGTGTCAATTTTTTAGAATGTCTTTTTGACACGTGATATTTTTATATGACTTTTATTATTTCCTTTTTTTATGGTAACAAATCAAATTCAAATTTTGAAAATACAAAATCATATCCTAATAACATTATTATGTTTATTTTGCTAAACAAATTAATTCATAATTATTTACAATCGACAATATCTTTGTTTTTTTTTTGACATTTATTATTTTTTATCTATATAAAAATTTTAAATATACCGACCATGGTTTCCACGGATTATAACCTAGTTTTATATAAGATATATCTATTAAGTATGTCAGTCATATAAATCGGTGTTTTAAGTAGTGGGGTGTACCATATAATATTGTTTTGTATTTTTTTTTTCTTATTTTAGTATCTACACAAAAAACATTAAAAAAAAAAAAAAAAAAATCCAAAATTTTCAAAATAGTTGATTTGAAGGCAACAAATTTTTTTTTATATATATAACAACTTTTGCTTTGAATTTTATACAATATAACTCTATAAAATAATATAAAATACAAGTTGTTATGTATAAACAAAAAAGAAATGTTAAGTACAAATCAATTTATGAAATAATGAATGATTACTATTCTATTATGTTTTGAACCATTGTAATACCGATATTAGTTTTGGATATATATATATATATATATATATATATATATATATATATATATATATATATATATATATATATATATATATATATATATGGGAAAAGGGAATATACATTACAGCCCCACCTAAACTTAGGTACTAAACCTCTTGAAAATACATTGTTTTACTATATAAAGATTACGGTTAATGGATTCATGATTAATACTTCAAGATGTAAATTCAAGATCGATGCAATAGGGTTTAGGGTTTAGAGTTTAGGGTTTAGGGTTTAGGTTTATGTTTAGGGTTTAGGGTTTAGGGTGTAGGGTTAAGGTTTAGGGTTTAGGGTTAGGGTTTAGGGTTTAGGGTTTAGTGTTTAGATTTAGGGTTTAGGGTTTAGCTTTAGTGTTTAGGGTTTAAATTTAGGGTTTAGGTTTAGGTTTAGGGTTTAGTAATGTTCACTTGGATGAAGTAATAAACGATAATTGAGGAAAGAAAACGGAGATGATAAAACGATAATGAAAGAAAGAAATGTTATGGAGAATGATGTATTTACTAAGTGAAACCAAACCGGGTATATTTAGCATGTTAAAACGACATATTTTTGAGGTTTAGTACCTAAGCTTAGGTGGGGCTGTAATGTATATTCCCTATCCCCTATATATATATATATATATATATATATATATATATATATATATATATATATATATATATATATATATATATATGTATGACAGTTCACTTGAAATTAAATAAAATAAAGATTTTGAGATTTAACATCAGCCATATATTTCTTATTTTTTGCTCTAATGTTCAAACGTACTAACAATAGTTAGGTATGTCTAATCGTAAATGATTATATGACAGAGATGTATAATCATATATGATTATACATGTTTATACGTATATGTCTAATTATAAATGATTATACATATATGTATGTTCACATTGAATAATCATATATGATTATCATAGTTTGTGGCATAAAAGGTGGTGTTTGCAGATGTGGCGGTGGTATAAGTGACGGTGGTGACAGTGGTGATGTTGGCTGGTGTCAGAAGTGGTAGTAGTGGTTGCGGTGACAGTTGTGGTGGTAGGTATGGTGACGGAGGAGAAAAGAACGGACGATGCTATATAATCATTTATGATTATAACAGGTTTGCCATGCTGGTACGTCGGAGGGTTAGCTAGAACGACAAATGTAAAATATGTGGTTGGAGTTAAATTTCAAAATCTTTATTTTCTTAATCTCAATGGGACCTACCTCTATCTCTCTATCTCTCTCTGTATATATATATATATATATATATATATATATATATGTATATACTAGCAGCATACCTGCGCAAAGCGGCGGGACGTGTAAATTCTTTCGGTGATATGTTTCCTCTACAAAAATGTTATGTTACAAAAGAAAGTACATGTCGAAGACAAAATAATCAAACTATGGTGTTATTTGGGAGATGAAATCATTTTTTGTTCCTAGACGGTGGGCTTTATAGCAGAGGAGGGAACAAAGAGGTATATGCGATTGGAGGGATATTTGAATCAACATGCTAAATTTAAGGATATCTAACAGGGTTGAAAATTTGAATTAATCCGGGATTTGAGGGAACCATATCAAATTGCTGAGAAATATAAGGAGATTTGATGATAAACATTTGAATTCAAAATATGGTTAAAATTTAATATTATTTTATTAATGGTTACTTGTACTATTAGCTTCATCATTTGGACGTCTTAAAAAAATATTATTATTATAATCAATCTATTTTTAGAAATAGTTAGATTTCTTTTATAAGATAGTAAAGATATATATATATATATATATATATATATATATATATATATATATATATATATATATATATATATATATATATATATATATATATATATATATATATATATATATATATATATATACACACACACACAAATAAACGAGAAACCTAATTAATTTATTCCTAATTCCACTTATTTGCTAAAAGACTTATTCTCCAACGTGTTAATGTTTAAATATAACAATGTAGAGGTCATGCATATAATATATTTTATAGAGTATGTAGTGTTGTGTTGTTATTATATTGAATATAAGAACATTATTAATAACTTAATGATCATTGTTTAATTAGTTAGGGATAATATAATAAATACGTGCCAACAAGGGAAAGGAAATATAAAGTTTTCAACTAGCTTACGAATTCATGATTTAATTATTCTATATACATCATGAAAAAATTAATCAAGTTTTTTTTCAAACAAAAAGATTCATTCCAAATCGCTAGTTAGAAGTTAGAATTATTTTATACACATCATGAAAAAGTTAAGTTATCCATACTTTTTCTAAACTTTCATAATAATTAATTAATTAATTAATTACTTAGAAAAGCTTGCTTCCAAACTCTTCAATGTCTACCCCGTTTCTTGAAGATGAAGCTGCAACCTCTCTAAGTTCAGATAAGCTTCTTCCTAGCTGCAATGCCACCTTCATCTCAAAAACTTCTCCATTTTCTCTGCTCTCCACGTCTCTTTCCTTTAGGTTTGATTCTATGGAGTCCTCCATCATCTTAAAGAATCCTGCATTGCTTCGGTACATCTCAAACACCATCCCTACTTGCCCACCATGTTCAATAGTATTCACGACGCTCGCCATCGCACCACCCATGACTCCAAGCAGCATCGCCCATGAATTATGAGGAGATGATGTAAGAAAGGCTGAACCAAGCGCACCAAAGCTGGTTAGTAGAGGACCAGCTATGGCTAAAGCTTTGTTGAGTTTCAAAGCCTTATCACCTAATCTCAAGTAATCGGCTTTATCTTTTACCTCCAAAACCCTGATGATCTCACTCATCTCCTTTTCTAACTCCACACTCCAACCATTGTTTCCGTTTGTTTTTTTAGCTGTTGTCCTTTTTTCTGGCCACCAAACCGCTGGTTCAGTTTTAGCAGGAAACTTTTCCAGCATGACACCAAGTAAAGGAAGAGGGTAGGCTTTATCTATAGCCAAAACTTTCTTCATAGATTCATTCACATCACTAAGAGTAGGCTTGCCAATAGTGATTTTGTTCTTGATTTGGCTTTCAAGTTGCTTGAACAACCTTGCAGCGTTTCTTTGTTCTTCGGCCAGTTGTGATGGTTGAATCTTGTTCATGATAACCAACATCCCCGTGGCGGCCAAATACAAGAAAGTAGATGAAAGCTTAAGTGCTTCCAAAGGAGCACCAGGTATAGTAGTCATGGCAGCAGCAATGCCAGCCATGGTTGCAGCAGAAAGAGTAATGGTGTTGATAGATGTTAACAACAAACTGTTCCAGTTATTCCTTTGTTCTCCGACATTCTTATGCATCTCCAACCGATCTGAAACAGTCTCCAATATCACATAAAGCTTCTCCATCACCTCAGGATCAGGAGACGTTCTAGAGTTTTTTCTCGTATTCTTGTGTGTGAATGTCGAGAAATCTATTTCTTCAACCAAACCCATGTTTGATTGGATCTTTGGGATAAGGTTACTCAGATTGTTCGTTCCAATCTTTGGGAAGTGAATAGAAGATCTTGATACATCTCTACGAGAAGAAGAAGATGATGATGATGAAGAGGAACACAAAAAGCTTGAAGCTAATTGATTAACAGCTGCCATGGTGTAATTAGATTTCAACTTGCAATCTTCTTGATGGTCTATAGGAATGCTAAAAAGAGTGCAAGAAAAATGGAGTAGGTGCTAGTGTATGAAAGAGTTAGTCTGGTTTGTTTTAATAGAAGTTAGTATAGTTGTTCATATATACACAGAAACACACAGAATCAGTCAAACTTTTCAAACCTTTGAAGTTTGAATATGCAAGGATCTAAAAATTAACTCGTTTTCTTTGGTCATTTATGGGCTTGTTTTGACCTTTAACCATCATTTGACATGCACAACTAATTGATATGGTCACGAATTGGGAACGACAGTATCATAATTTTACATGTACATATAACTATTCAAGAACCAGCTTGTCTCTAGTTTTTATATAATTCCGTGGTTCAAGAAAACTTTTTGACAGGATAACTTAATATATAATATATATATATATATATATATATATATATATATATATATATATATATATATATATATATATATATATATATATATATATATATATATATATATATATAAATAGATCTATTATATATATATATATATATATATATATATATATATATATATATATATATATATATATATATATATATATATATATATATAGGATATAGATCTATTTATTTAGTAGTAAGGGTAATTAATGCATCATTTGTATGATTTTGAACAAATCAACAAAATAAATTGTTTGATAATAAAAAATAATATCACTTACAAAAAAGCCGAAAAAAATACATCAATGATTATTTTTGCAATGATTTATTAAAGTTGTTACAAAAGTGAGCCAACATTTGATTCGGTAAAAAAAAGTGAATCAACAATGTTAGTTTTTAAAATTTTTGTTATTTTTATTTTATCTATTTATTTATTTAATTAGTTCGCCAAAAAACTGGAAAAAATGATGCATTTCTTATCTTTAGTTTTATTAAACGTCATCAACCAGCAAGTTGCTATGCTAGTTGAAAACAACATTATAAATGATTTTTGGATCTAAACATCATAGATCCAAGAAACATTTCTATCCCATTTAGATCTCTTTCTAATCCAGATATATGAGAACATTTGGATCTCATTAAAAAGGACATTTGAGACTTCACCAAGTTATTGTACAACTTGTTTCTTACTTGCCATAATACCCATTCGAAAGTGAGTCTAATTTCACCCAACCCCTTTGCGTCCTTGTCTTTCGACATCTGTCCGGAGATCAGCCTTGCCAAGTCCTCTAAAGTGCTCACCCAACCCACTTTTTGATCCCACCATATAAATACCAATAACATTGTTTCTTTACCGGCAACACATTCAAGAAAGACATGTTTTTTTCTTTTAACAACTATATAACGATATATTCACAATTCTAGCAAATTGCTAGAATAAAATTGATATTCAGTTACAAGGGATTTATAATCCAAGCATTCCAAATTACATCGAACTTGGAAGCTCGAAACTTTAACCATGGAAAAGAATGTAAAATAACACTATCAAACAATGAATTTTCCTAAAATGAACCGCATTAAACACCAAAGAATTCCGCAATCTCCATATCACCCAACATGTTGTTACCAAAATCACTTGTAGCGGCAACTTGTTATTTTGAGATATTGCTTGGGCATCAACCCAAGAGAGCCACTCTTTGATCGATCACGGAATATCATCCCACAATTCCAAATCCTTATCGTAAATATAAGACTACAAAATTCTTACTATTTGCTAAAACTGTTAGATTCCAAACTTATATGCAATGATCATCTTGTAATGACTATGCACAAAAGTCATAAAGACTTGGTAACAGACATTACAAAGTATTCCCTTTGGATATTGGTTACTGGACCAATTCCATGGAAGTGGAGTCTTATATTCAAAGTACATTCATTTGAACATCCTTCTTGCATTCAGGTTTCTAATCTTACACATATTTTATGATTAACTTTCACTTATGGAACATTTCCATATGACTAGCACTTCCGAACAAGAGTTACCTCTTCTCAAAACTTGTCAATATGGACCTTCCAAAACTTATACTATACTTCCAACTATCCATAAGCAACCAATTCGTTAGTAAACCTCATATTATCCTCGATAATTGCTTGACCTTTTTAGTCATATCTCGTTCTAGTCCCTTTTCCCTCTTAATGCCATAGGCATTTGGAAAATTAGAACATATTAATATTATAGCATATGTAATCGATCCTATATCCAATGCATATGGAATACGATTCATAATGTCTCACATAAGGACATGATACTTTACCAGTCTTTCGTTATAATATTTCCACATATAGAATTTCCTTAAGTTGAATCATTTCAACATAACATTCACATATGTCCATGACTAAAGTCGATTAAAATCTCAATCTAAGCTTTTAGATTCGAAATGAAATATGAATTCCTCTCCCTTAATTATAACAAAACAACTTTTCAAACTCTGCAACTTTGCGAATTGGAACTTTTGTTTTCTATAATTAACATTGCTAACTCGCAACACTTACCATAATAATTATGTTCCCATTAGCATAATAATTATTATCTTACTAGCATAACACTTATGCTCCCACTAGCTTTGCCATGTACCCAGAAATCAGTTGGACTTCTAAAAATCAATACTTGTTGGCTTTCTTACCAAAGTTCAGATTTTTGATACAAGATGCTTTGATAAAACTTTATCTAGGCTCCTCAAACTCATACGCCTTTCCTTAGATAACTCACATGTGTGTCTAAATAATTTCAGAACTTATAGTAATAAGTCCCGAAGGTTTAGACCTTTTGCCATTTCTCACAATTCAAACTATGAAGAGGGATGTCATAATTATAATCGAATTTGAGAATGAAAATATCACAAATGCTATCTCCTTAAAATCTACTTGGTGAAAGCGTTTCCTCACAATCATTTTCATGTATTGGAGAGAAACCTTATGACACTTAGATTTTATGGTGTATGTGCTCAATTTCATGTCACATGGAAACTCAAGGACTACCATTGCTTCCAAGATGTTATGCAAACAGTTGAGCACTCATAGAACTCACATGCATAGTCAACTTTAATTGGATGGGCACAGAAACAAGAATATGTCAACACGATAGGTTAAAAACCTCAAGTCGTGGGCTAGTGGTTAACAATACGGTTAGTCTTAATCAGTTCTTGAAACTTTACAAGATCTTTAAGACTCCCACTAACCTCTTGACATATAAGATTCCTTTGTCAAGAATCATTCATTGACAAACAAATGTTCAAGAGTTAGTGTGGTTTCTTATTAAGACAAACACTTCACACAATTGGTCTTAGTTGGTCTTTGTCTTATCCAAGACATCCCAACTTACCAATTTCAAATGTACAAGAGTAAGAAACATCTTACTCTACATTTGATAAGTGTTATAAACCTTTCTTAAGATTATATCACTCAAGTTACAATCTTGGAGTATGAGTCTAAGACTTGATTTTGGAACGAAGTATGATTCACCTTTTGATTTAACCATTTCAACAATTCTTGATTCCTTTTCTTAGCCATACAAATGCACTTAGAGGATCAATTGTGACATGGTTCCATAATCACTAAGATGATCATAAAACACGATACTCAAGTACTCAAGTACTCTCCCTTATTACACTTAATCTTCTAAGTATAACCATATTTACTAAACTTTAAGTAAATCATAACAAATAGTCTTATCGTTCTTTTTGGTGGACCTGATCAGTGCACAACCAAGTGTACCCAATCCTCTAGTCCTTCACTTGACTCACATATACATGTGAACAAGGAATTAGTCTTAATTTCCCAAAGACGAAGGTCCTCATTCATCACACAATACAAGTTGCATGATTCCAAGTTTCTATCCAACTTAAACTTGTGTGATGTGAATATTTCCTTATTTGGTAAATCTTGACACTACCACAAACGAAAGAATCAAATCTATTTTCCAATATTGCTATCAATGGAAACACATAAACAACAATTTTCACAAATGCCATTGCAAGGAAATTTAAAATAAGATAAAATCAATTTTTTTTTCTTTTATTTATAAAATTGTGGAAAAACTTTTCCTTACAATGCAATTACAAATGAAAACTATGTTGTTATATATTCCTAAGAAACCTATCATAACTCTTAAGCAGCAGCTCAAATTTCTGATCATCGAACCGTGCGATCAAAATCCATCTCTTCACGATCAGAATCAGCTTACTCTTCCTTTAAGCTTCATTTCTTTTCTTCGATCCTACAAAACATTAAAATGTAATTACATTACATCATCTATTAAGAATCTCAAATAGGAACTTAATGGATTTAGATAGTGGGCTTACCTGAAGTAGAGTCAAACATTTTGACTTTACCATCCTTGCGATCTTTCAGATAAATACGAAAGATTTGAAACCAATGCTCCCTTCTCTTGGAAATAGAAACATATGGAATCTTTAGGAATGGTACACGAGACTATCTCAGACTTAGCCTTTCTCTTTACCATTTGGTCAATTGACTTGACCATGGCCGATCCCTTTCTATTGGGAAGAGAAGACTTTTATGGACTTCCATTGTTTCCAATGTCAATGTCCATGGAGGTTTGGGAAGTAGATCTTCCAATCAAATTTGCTTTACCAGTGCGCCAAACCATTTCTGATTCAACAGCAACAAGCAAATATGTTAGATCAATACGAGTCATGTCGTGATCCCATATAGTATGTGACATCCCCAATTTCACGATCAGAAAAGACCGATTTGTTTATGCTTTGTTTTATAAAATCAGAGTAATTATTTGATTAAAAGAATTGCGGAATTTGTTCCCAAAACAAAATATGATAAAATTTATCAAAACATTTCTCAAAGAGAATGTATTTTCATTAAATAATAAAATCTCGGGATGTCATGTTCCGATACAGACCAAAAGCATAAACAATATAAAATAGACCTTACAACAGTTATTTATAACTACTGATCTATAATCCAAAATCTCTCGTCAAGTCCACCAACTTATACCCTTGTGTCATTACCTGTAATGCAAAGAAAACTGAGTGGGTCAGGCTTGGGAGCCTGGTGAGCATATAGGGTTTTCACCCCACATTAATATATTTATTATATTCAATCGTCAAACAATCAACCCAATTACCCATCCCCATTATCTTCTTTATTTCTTAAGGTTTTACCCTAAGAATCGACTATCCTTCATTCATTCGTTCCTAAGGATTTACCTAAGGAATTGGCATGAAGTCCATTGCTGCCAAAGTTTATCTATCAGGGACTAAATCCATAGCTATCAGGCGCTAACTCCATAGTCACCAAGATTTACTTAACAATAGGTGCTAACTCCATAGTCACCAAAGTTTATACAATAGGCGCTAACTCCATAGTCACCAAGGTTTATACAATAGGCGCTAACTCCATAGTCACCAAGGTTTACTTAACAGTAGGCACCAACTCCATAGTCACCAAGGTTTATACAATAGGCGCTAACTCCATAGTCACCAAGGTTTACTTAACAGTAGGCGCTAACTCCATAGTCACCAAGGTTTATAAAATAGGCACTACATCTCATAGTTGCCACTATTTCATCTATCCATGTTCTACCCAACATATTTTGTAGATATAAAATACATATATAGTTTGAATCATTTAACAACCGTATAAAAAACATCAATTCCAAGCCCATCTAAAATAGACAAATAATACATAACACATAGCACGTATTTCATAGCTAATACTTTATATTTATGTGTTAGAAGAAAGTAACCACACACTCACACGTATAAACAACTTTATATTATACACATAGTACGTATTTTATAAAATACTTCATATCTATGTGTAAGATGAAAGTGACTATACACTCACATGATTAGATGATGCTCGGACAGCAATACGACTTGTAAAAGTAGTATTCTTCAGTAGATCTGGAAGATCTTCGCAAAAACCGGGCTCCTCGCGGGCAGAGCTTCGGCTCGGGAATTTCACTTCTCGGGATCTTTGGGCTTCGGGACTCGCTTCGGGTCTCAGGATGATACCGGGTCTTTGGGGGTACTTCTTTGCATGTAAATTGAGGTAGAATGGGAGAGAGTGGAGAGAAAATAGCAACCCTAAACGGCTGGCCCTTCAAATCTATTTATAGGGCAAAATTGGCCCTTGCCACGTCGTGGCACCTTTTTCCACGTCGTGGGCTTGGTCGTCACTGCATGCGTCATCGCAAGTTGCATCTGGGGGACTCCAGGAGGTGTTAGAAGACTTGCTACGTCATGGTATCTGACATTTTTGGGGTTTCGCGCTCCGAACTTCAGAAATTCACAACTTTTGCATACGAACTCCGTTTTTTACGTTCTTTATATCGACGCGTAGGTGAGATTATGATCTATAATTCTCTGTAGATGCTGTTGGCTAATTTTGAATTTATTTTTAATATATTATAAATATATTACTTATATATTATTTTTAGTAGGCCGGGGCAACAAAACTCCGTTATAAATTCATAACTTCTTCATCCGACGTCCGTTTTCGCCTATCTTTTATCGTTTCACTACTATTAACGAGATCTTCGATTCTCGTTTAGATTGTTTCGGCTAAAAACTGCTCGATCTCAAATCGAGTATTTGGGCTACATGCTGCTAAGTCGAAACTTCAGAAAATTATAACTTCCTCATACGAAGTCAGATTTGGGCGTTCTTTTTATGCACGCTCTCGGTTTAACGAACTCTTCAAATTTCGTTTAGATTACTAAGGCTAGATATCATTCTATCTTAAATTCGTATTTTACGTCATTCAGCGTTGTGTCATTTCTATCGCGAAATTTCGATAGGTCATAACTTCTTCGTTATAACTCGACGTTCTTTATATGTACGGAATCCTTGTAACATATATTATAACTTAGTTAAGATTAATCCTTCTAAATAATCTTCCATCAAAAAGTCATTTTTGATGCTTATCGTCTCTAAATTGACTAGCCCGGATCTAGGGGCGTTACATAGTAGTCCTTAAAGAGCCCGTTATATGACTTAGTAAGTCATTGAAGAACCAAGTCAACAAACAATTTCCTTGAAACAACGTGTAACGCCCGAGTTTCAGGGCTAAACATTTTTGTCAATGTAATAGTCTAGGTCAACTCTTGTAAGTCTTTTTGAAGTAATAAAGATGAAATATTTGAGTATTATGTGAATTGTGTGTAATTATGTGCTTATTATTTAATTATAAATGTATAATTAACAAAGAATAAAAATAAGCGTCAAAATTAAATTGTGGGATAAGCCCGATATCTCTACATAAAGTTGTAGAGGTCGACACAAGGATTCCGAGGATATAAAAAACACTGAAATCTGAGTTATAACGAAGAAGTTATGACCCGTCAAAGTTTCGCGACAAAACCGGCGTAAATAGTGAATTTATGATAGAGCGAGATTTAGACTTAGCAATCTAAATGAAAGTCGTAGAATATGTTAAACTAAGAACATCGATAAAAAGAACGCCCAAATCTGACTTCGTATGAAGAAGTTATGATTTTTCGAAGTTTCGAGTTAGCAGTGTACATCCCGAAATTTGAACATTAGATCGAGTGGTTTTTGGCCGACACGACAGAAACGAGAATCGAAGGTCTCGTTAAAATTAGCGTAACGAGAAAAATATGGGCAAAACCGGATGTCGGATGAAGAAGTTATGGGGATTTAACGGACCAATCCTGTCCCGGCCCGTTAACAATATAAAATTTAAAATTGAATCAAAATTAGCCGACGGAGTCTAAACGAAAGTTGTAGAGTACGTTCCCACCTTCGTGTGGATATAAAGAACATCGAAAACGGAGCTCGTATGCGAAAGTTACGAATTTTTAAAGTTGAAGCATGAATTTGCGAAATCTGTTGCGAAGCTGATGACGTGGCACGATCCCAGCCGTCGCTTGCGGCCCACGGTCCTCGCTTCGGATTGTGACACGCCACCCTCGTTTTACGCCCCGCGTACCTTCGTGTGTTATCCATCCGGGGAAGGTACGAGCCAGCTGTGCGAAGCTGGAAATCCTATCCGAGACTACGCCTAACGTAATGACCGAGACCTGGAGGCTATAAAAGGGGGCCGAGGGATCTTCATTTCTCACACCATTTTTCACTTCTCTCTCTACAAACTTTCTCTCTCTAAGTGCTATAAACCCCCCTAAGCCCTAGATAAAACCCCTAGCACCCTAGGGAAGCCGCGAGGCTCCCGGAGTCCCGAGAAAAAGGAGTTTTTCGGTTTCGAAACGCTGCTCTAATTAAGTTCCGGTTTTCGATAAAATTTGCTGTAAGTGTGCTACGCTTACGCAATTTTTAATATAGCTTTCAAATAATTATAGGAATGCTATTAGGTCCTTAAAATAATTATGTGGGCTATTATTATGAGTTATATTGAGTATTATTAACACTTATATAATAATAATAATAGTCAGACAATTAATTTGTCACGGTTATCATTAGACTAAACCCTAGTCGTATCGATACTAGGTTTTATCGAAGGAAAATCGTTGTGAGAGTATCGAAGCGCTGTCTGAGTGCTGAGTCACCACCTTTCAAGTGAGTGCATAGTTACTTTCAGCTTACACATAGATATAAAGTATTTAATATAAATTACGTGCTATGTGTGCATATTATCTGAATACTTGCTATCTATGCTGGATGAACATTTTATACATGTTTTGAAAGATTTATACTATATATGTATTTTATATCTAGAAAATGTGTTGGGTAAAACATGGGTAGATGTAATAGTTGCTGTGTGACAAAATAAAATAATGAGAGGCCTCGTTATAGATGTTATTGATGATCCAGTCATCTAACGGAGTATAGATGACGACCACGGACTATTCTAGACAGTCCAGTGGAACACTAGCAGACTCGCAACTTGTAGGTGTTTATTCGAACTGTGTGTTTATTTGAACTGTGTGCTCACCAGATGTACTCCATCCCCCACGTGGTTGCCTTAAGGACATTTGTTGCTAAGGAATCCCTTTAGCAGTAGTGTCCATCCCGATGATAATCCTTAGGATAGGTCCCTTATGATAGATGCTTAGGGACATAATGTGAGGATAACGGGAACGGGTAATCGGGTTTGTTTAATTTAATGAAGTTAATAAACTTATTTATTGTGGGTTGAAAACCTTATGTGCTCACCAGGCTCCCAAGCCTGACCCACTCAGTTTTATGTATTACAGGTAGTGGAGCTTGAGCATAGATATGATGTTTGGACGAGGGATTACGGATATCGGCATGTAGATATGAAATAATGTAGTAAGGCTTATATTGTACTGTTTATGCTTTTGATCTGTACAAACATGACATCTCGAGTCTTTTAATGAAATACATTTCTATGGAAATGCTTTTGATAAATCTTTATCATATTTTGTTTTGGGACAAATTCCGCAACACTTTTATTTAAAATGTTACTCTGATTTTTAAACAAAGAATAAACAAACTGGTCTTTTTTGGCCGTGATTTTGGGGATGTCACACAACGACACCCAAAATTCCCAGCATGTCAATGTGTGACTTCATCTCCAAGACATGTGCAAACGCAGACCTTCCATCTTAGTGTTTGCTAGCCAATAGGGCTTGAGTGACCTTGAACTTGTGGGTTAGAGATAATTATTGGAGGAGGTGGAGGAAGGAAAGTTCCACTACATCACAAAGAAAGGATTAATCTTTCACCTCGATCGTCTTGTAGATTATCATATTTATAAGGAAATTTATATTTAAAAGATTCGGAAAGATTATAGTTGTCAGAACTAGACATCTACAAAGGAGAAATTCAAGTTGGTTGATTTAAGTCCTTAATATAACACCCAAATGAAATATTAAGGCTAGGACCCAACAAAATATTTTACAATTAGGAAGAGGGATGCCGTAATCAAATTGCAAAATATTTGAAGGTAGGTAAATGACGATTTACCAATTTCCACCATGAAAAACGAAATTGAACATTAGGTTTTAAATGAATTGAAATCCCTAGATATTTTGAGCTTCATTGGACTTTTCAATGGCATGTTTAATCTCAAGTATGCCCTAAAAGTTTGTGACTAGGATATCGAGGATCACAAACAAGGTGTGAATAACCTTGCAAATTAGCTTGGTACTCTCGATGTCATTTATCACGTAGTCAATGTGTCGGTTAACTACACACACTCCATTGATCTATGACAAACATCGAGCTACCCTTTGCCACCCTTTTTAGTCCAAGTTAGTGTGCCGGTTAACCACACACGCTCCACTAACGACTTAACAAAGTGAAAAGTTCAATTTCATGGGTTAGAATCAAATTCACATTTTTCCTAAAGTAACTAAGATTTAGAAATTATAAAATATCTAGTTACTTAATAATTCATTATACTTATAATGAGGGTTTAGTGTCCTATCCTACCTGTTCGACAAACGACTCTCCACCAGTCAAGGAAGCGGTGGGTGAGAGTGGACACCAATTAAACCACCATTTTGTAGGCAGTATCCTTATACCCCCCCCCTCTTATAGTCAGGCTTCATGAATGAGGCCTACTAACGGTAATACTGACTTGTCTTATACATATATAATTCTTAAACTTATAATTTTATATAGTATAAGGGTGTATTTTACAATTTTAAAATACTAGGTGGTTTAATCTATTAATAAATTATACTCTTAATTTAATTAACATTAAACCATATGATTATGGATTAATTAATTCTCTTTTAATTAAACACTTTAATCAATTTAATAAATTCCATAAGGTGTAATTTAACTATACAAAAGACATTAAGGTTCTAAACATAAAATACAAAATTAAAACTATTTAATTGATTTTAAGTTATTAACCTAAGAGTTGCACCTTTTAATTACAAGAGTTTTAGAAATCAATGTTTCATAATTTGAGACTTTTTCAAATACCAAAACTTGAGGCCAATTTTGTTACTCTTGAAAACCTTTTGAGTTCCAAACTTGATGATAGGATTTGTAACTCCATAAAAAACTTTTGAGTTAAAAAACTTGATGGCAAGTTTTGTAACTCCAAAAAGCATTTAGATCAAATTTTAAAACCAATAAAATAATCATAATGTTATCTTTTACAAATTTGACTTAATGCAACTCTTATAGCAAGATAAATTCAAATCAAAATATTACAAACAATTAGCATATCATATAAACTAGTAATAATTTCAAGATTTGACAATTTATCTTTTAATTGGATTGGATAATCATTACTATATCAGAAAAACAAATTTTATGACACAAAACCTGAAAATCCAGTTCTGGCCAAAAAAAACCTGAAAATCTGCAAAACAAATTGTTGAACTCGTCGATTCAGATAATGGACTCGTCGAGTTCATGAGTGGACTCGCCGAGTTCACCCTGGCAGAGTGCAAAATCTCATTTTTTACAGCTTTGAACAATTATCCATGCATCAAATATAATAGAAAACAACCCATGACTCTGATACCACTGTTGGATTCATGTACTACAGCATCCTATGGTGCACATACAACCCTAAATGCTTTGGATCTAAGTTTTATCTAATTATACATGGAATAAAAAATTTCCAAAGCGTGAAGCCTACAACTAGCATACAATTTGGCATATGAATCATAAAAGTAAGTTAGAAGATTACCTCTTATTGTAGCTTGTTGAATTTTGGCCTTTAAGAACTTAACACCCCAAGTGTGATGTCTCAAACCGTTCACAACACACCATGAACAAATGAAGGACGTGAGAGAGAGGTTACTAGGCACAAAATCGACTATATGAACTCTAAGAACACAAGTCTTCGATTTTAGGCTATAGGATAACATATATATAGTGTAGGATTCCGCGGGTCATGGGTAAACCCTAATCCATACACATAGGCTTATGATTCATAACTCATGTGGACTAATTCTTTATAGATTCTTACATAAACTTAGTCCATTATGGATCAATAGCCCAATCCATTTGTTTCATTAATTCACCCAATTAGCCCCATTAATTGAATTCGTTTCTTTTGATCACTAACTTAATTCCAAATTAATTCTTGATCAAAACTAATTCAATTATATGATTTCTCAATTAATATATTATACTTATAATATATTAGTAAATCATAAATAATCTCTTACTCAAATATCTATCCTATCAAATTGTCCTGGTGATATACAACCTGAAATGGACCATGCTACTCTCGGGTCAAGTACATACCAATTATAGTTATAGGCTTAGACACCTAATCCAACATTTTGTTCATGCACCTAATCATTACTACCCGCATCTACAAAAAGGTGTCGTCGAATAATACTCCCTTTGTCACTAAACTCTAATAGGATCCATATATGCCTTAGAGGAGAGTCACCAGAAAGAACCCTAGGACACAACCAAACCTTGACCCAGTAACCATAGATGCAACAACAATCAAAGCATTGATCACCCAACGAGTCACGAAATCCCTATATAACTTTATAACCAATAGGAATGTCGGATCCGAACAATGAGGAGGAACCGGAGGAGACAGTACTCAAGGTGGTAACGAAGGTCACCCAAGGTCGTGTACTTATAACGAATTCATGAACTGTAAGCCCAAAACCTTCTACAAAAATGAAGGAGTAGTAGAACTAACTTGCTAGATCAAGAAGATGGAGTTAGTAATTGAGATCAACTTCTGTGCTAAAAATTGAAAAGTAAAATTTGCTGCATATACCTTCGAGGATACAACATTTTCATGGTGAAGAAACCATGTCAAAACCATGGGAATTAGCATAGCTAATTCCATATCCTGGGATGAAATAAAGTAACTGATGATTAGCTAGAACAAGAGCTCTGGAACCTTACCGTGGAAGACGCGGATATTACATCTTATACCAACAGCTTTAATGATCTTTCTATTTTCTACCCTAGCCTTGTCACACCGAAGCAAAAAAATGGTCAAAAGGTACATATGAGGATTAGTACAACCTATTCAAGGATTGGTATCTTCATCCATACCAACTATAGACAATAGTGCCAAGAGACTGGCTTTTAACCATGACCAATCAAGAAATCCTCCAGGGCACTATGGTCTAGAAAGATGACCATCTAAAGTCTAGAAACAATCAGAGGAAATCTAATGATGACTCAAAAAAGACTTAAGGATATTTTATCTAGAAACCATCCCATCACCCACTCCCCTAAGATAATATGTTGGAGATCTCCGTTATGTAGGGAGTGCCACTATCACTGTAACACCCATAAAAATCAAGCCAATTTAAAACTTTTTCAAACATCCAAAGACCATTATTTATTACAAAATGTTTTCAAAATAGTTTAATATCAGAGTATCCCAGAACCCATAAGTCTAAAACACGAGGATGTGTACGGTCACGCCTTCGCCTTGCCAAGACATCTTGAGCACCTGAAACAAAAAACTGAAACCGTAAGCATGAAGCTTAGTGAGTTCCCCAAAAATACTCATACTCACAACAATACACATATAATTATAAACATCATACTAAGGGTCCAGTCAACCATCGACTTGGAATACCCCAGGCCCACAACCAACAGGTTGGAATGCCCACATACTGTGAGTCCACTCATCCTCGGAATGGAATACTCACAGCCCACAACCAAAAGGTTGGAATGCCCAGGTCTATTAACTTTCGCACAAAGTAGATAAGCCTCAACTGCCAAAAAAATATGTGCATATACAACAGATAATCACATAACAGTCTATAAACAATATTTAATCTAACGGATCATACCACATAGCACATAAAACCATCCTATCTACCAGGATGCCGATCTAACAGATCATACTACATATCATATAATATTATCCTACCCTCTATGATACCGATCTAACAGATCATACTAGCATAACATAACCAGAAAACAATCCAAAGGGTCGGCCTTGGTGCCTTAGACCCTTGAGTATAGTGAGGAAAACTCACCTGGCACTGCTGAAGTCCCGCAGATGCAACTCCAGCTGCTGGTTGACAGATTCCCGAACTGTCAACATCAAACAATACCCAATTAATGATTGGGTTCCTAGACCAAAGCCTAACTCACACTACAAAAGCCCAAAAGTCAAATAATGGGCCAAAGCCCAACATATGGCCCAATTTTCCAAATTGGGCCCAGACCTCTACATGGTCTTTCCTTAAGGCCCATCCGATTATTCCAATCCAATTCCCATGGCCCATTATCACATAATCATATAAGCCTAATTATGGCTCATTTATGGCCCAATTTTACAAATTGGGCCCAAGACCCTTACATGGGCCTTACCTCAAAGCCCATTAGTTATTCTAGTCCATTTGCTTGATCTTGGATGGCCCATTAATAACCCAATCATCAAGGTCCAATAGAAAGGCCCAACAATAAATCCAAGTGAAATTAGAGTTTCACATAAAATGACAATTAGGGTTAACTGTTTCTCACTTAATCCATTAAGTCCCTTACTTTACTAAATAAGTCATATGGTGTGATTGGGCTTAATACATAATTCCATTCCAATGACCCAAATGTGGGTCCCGATAAGTCCAAGCCCATAATTCCAAAATTAGGGTTTTCACATGAAATGATGATTAGGGTTAAGTGTTTCTTACTTAACCCATTAAGGACTTAATCCATTAAGTTCATTATCGCCTTGAGTTAGTTTGCCAATGATTATTATTTAATATTTCAAGTTTATTAAATAATTCTCGTGTGCGTGTGTCCCGATCATTTTCCACAATTTAGGGTTTTCCTACCTAATCTTAGCACATTAAACAATTGGTTGGGCTTTTAGGTCACTTTGGGCCTTATTGGCCCATTAGGGTTCCATTGGGCCAATAGGGTTTCTTTGGGCCCACATTATCTAAACATCCCCCAAACGAGGTCCAAACGTAATCAAAGTACACCGCCACCCGACACAGCGGCCAGTAGCAGCGGGAGGCGGCAACCACCACCTTACGGTGGTGGAGACAAATTTTCTTTTCATTATTCCATTTTGTTACATTTTACAATGCCATCCAATTAACACACACAAACACTACAACACACACTTACTCACTACTAAACACACACATACATAATCACCCCGTGGCGGCCAGTGGTGGTATATGATTGCAGCCACCACCTCACGGTGGTGGTGGTGACTTTTCCAGCCAAATAAACACCCAACACCGCTTCACCATAATGAAAACACACATACATACAAGAATAACGCCATACAGCAACATACACACTAGCCATGGCTATCTTGAGGCGACAGCCACCATGGCCGGCTGTCATGGTGGTTCTTCACGGCTCCCATTCGACAGAACACACACACACACACACACAAAATCTCACCGCAACCCATGAACCATAGTCACTAAAACGAGTTGAAATACCGAGAACACACCCATCCCTTCAACACACGACTGAAACACATGCACGAAAGCCACCCTTGGGGATGGCTGATGTTAATCGGAGTTCAGAATAAGAGTCCTGTGAGCGGCAGCGACAAAACAAAGAGTAGAGGGGATACAATCCTTCATTGAGAGCAATAACACTAACTGAAATCAGTGTGTTTCTTCCATCCCGACAGTGGCCAACGATGGCGGAGCTTGATGGCAACGCAACCCAGTGGTGACAATGACAGCGAGTCGGATGACGCCTCGGGGTGAAAAGAAATGGTCGATGGAGGAAATAGCAGCCTCAAGGTTGGCCTTCAATCCCATCATCAGAGTGGTAATGGCGGTCATTTGGTGGCTTTCGGCTTCGCTAGAAGAGGTGCGGCGGTTGAACATGAGAGGGAGGGTAGCGGCCGGATGGAGGGGGGTATAAGGGTGGTGAAGTTGGCGGCTGGGAACAAGGCATCTAGGGTTAGGGTTTACCGGGGATGCGAATGCTATATACCCGTCCCTTTCAAACTTTGAACCATAATGATAGGAATAGTCCTTCCTCCTCTATTTTCTATCAAATTCAATCCACAAATTACCATTCCCACCCAGCCTCCTAAAATCCTTACCAAGTAAATCCGATATTTACTTTTCAACCCTTGCTTCCATAATTTCTTTTATATTAAGCCCTCATAGATTCAAACATTGTCATTTGGCTTCCCGAAACCAACACTCCACCAATTATTAATTAATTTTGGACAATAATAACATATAATAATAATAATACAAATTGCTTCTCGGGTTCCAGGTTCATTATTTAATTACCTTACTTTAAACAGGATGTTACAATCACCATGAAGGTGCATGCATGACTAAGTCATGTAGGATCCCGACCCACACCACGAACCCAAGAACCTGAAAACGTAAATCTTATGAATGTGGAGAAAAAGGCCACTTTAAAAGAGACTGCCCTAGATTGGGAAATGAAGGAGGTAATGCTCGGAGAAGAACATATTTCATTGTCACGAGAGACGCTACCCAGGATCCACTCTTAAAAATTGGTTCGTCCTCGCAAAAGAACTTTCGTACAAACCAAAATGATGATATAGTTTTGCGAACACTAGATTTAAACATTAAAACACAAAATTGATAAAAGCTAAGAAACACATGTTATTAATTATTAGAAAGATACATAGGTTACATGATTCTAGAATTAAATAGTTTTAGAAAATCTAATTTAGCTCTATTGCACAGCTCTCTTCTGAGTCCAACTGCAATAGGGAGAAATCATGCGGTCGAAAAACTGTTTAATTTTAGTTGCATGTAACACTATTCCCCGAATTGGTAGATAACATTAAGTAGCACTCGTAGTAACATTATGAATCCCTCGAGAATTCTAGAATGAATTGTTTCGAGAACTCTTTGAAATATCATAGGGATTCGATATCTTTTGACTCTATATTCAAGTAAGTACTAAACAAAAGTCACTACCACTATATGTTCCAATAAGTACTTAACTAATGTTACTACCACTCTATGTTCTAGTAAGTACATGACTGATGTCCCTACCACTCTATGTTCCAAAAATTATTTGTTTGATGGAAATATAATTACCATTATGTATCGGAAAGTACTTGTCTGATGACACTCTCACTATCTCTCACAACAAAAATCAAATCACTTCTAAACTTCACTTTGAAGGTGAACCCTAGGGAGTCGATTACTCTCTATAAAACTAAACTATAAGGATAAGCATAGTACTTAGTTATTAGTATGCCCAAATTATCCTGAACAAACACTATGTAATTATATATATATATATATATATATATATATATATATATATATATATATATATATATATATATATAAAACAATAAGATAAATAAATCTTAATTCACTCAAAATCTCACAATAGTGCATCTGCGTTTGGCACTACAAGTTGAATTCCGGGGACGAAATTCCTTAAACAAAGAGAGAATGTAACAATTGCGATAATTGTTGTCGATCGTCAATCGCCGAAAGTAACAAATGTCAAGTTTAATAGAGTAAATACGTGGTATATATTAAACTATGATAAAAATACAAGTTTCGTACTAAGATAAATAGGAAAAATAACCAACACACACACACACACACACATATATATATATATATATATATATATATATATATTAAAAGTTAACGACAACGTGATCTCAAATATATAAATTTCGTATAAATCTGACTTTGTATGAATTAGTGTAACATCCGGACTCCCAGGTATCTTATTTTTTCTTTAATATTGAGTTTTTGGAGAGAGACTCGGCGAGTAGGCGCTCAGACTCGCCGAGTAGGAGCGCGGATGGTCAACCTGATTTAATGGCGGACTCGGCGAGTCCATGCTGTTTAATTAAACCCTAATCCCCGGGGTTTGAGACCTATTTAAAGGGGCTTATAGCCACCATTTGCGGCTACCAGACCATTGAGAGAAACCCTTATCGTGTTTGAGCCTTTGTGAGAGAGAAGAAGCCATTATTGAACCTTTGTGGGTTTGTTTTGCAAGAAGAGGTTGATTCCAGCTTGGAGGAGGCCAAGGAAGTTGCATATTTGTGGATTTCAAGCAGATGACATCATCTTTGAGGTAGCGTATCGACCCTCTTTCTATTTTGTTAAAGCATCCATGGATCTAGGGTTTCCTATGGCCTTTATTGGGTTGATTTGTTGAGGATAAGGTCCCTTATCATGTTTAGACTTCAGATCTGGACCCATAGTGGTCCGGAGAAGGTTATCCATCTTGCTTTATGTTGGGTTATGGAAGAAATGAACTTAGAATGTTGTATTTGAGACCATATCATCAAGTAGTGTCATTTGGACGTTACATCTGTATCAAGTTCGAACCTTTACGTGTTTATTCAGCTTGGGGAGGTTAGCTCAATGGATTAGAGGAGCAGATCTGACCTCTGAAGGTCATTTGAGTTTGAGCATGGCATGAACTCCCCGAGTCCAAGAACATACTCGGCGAGTAGGATGAGTTTCCCCCATAAATCACGCAAATGGTAACTCGCTGAGTTGGGGAAGTGACTCAGTGAGTTATTTGGGGTTTTGAGGACGTGAGTTCATGACTGAACTCGCCGAGTCACAATTGTGCACTCTAAGAGTCTTGTCAAAGGGTTGACCGTTGACTTTTGTTGACTTTTAGGGATTAGTCAACTTTAGAGTATTTGAGCCTTAAGAAGGGTAAAATGGTCTTTTACCCTCCTAAGAGTGCTAAGAGAGGGAATGGTCTAGCCTTGGGAATTGTGTTGATGTCGAGTGTTTATTTTCGTATGATTAGGTGGAGGCTAGATCCTATTTCATGGAGATCAAGATTTCCGAGCTACCGAGTTACATGAGGTGAGTCTTCTCATTATACGTTACCTAGAATGGTATTATGAGTTGACCTGAAGGTCTTATGTGCTATGTATTAGATTGTGTGCCATATATGCGATTATGTGATATGTGTTGTATGTATGATATATATATATATATATATATATATATATATATATATATATATATATATATATATATTTGTATAGACCGGACCGGAAAGTCCAACGATTCAGACCGGGCCGGAGGGCCCAACGAGCTATGATAGGACTAGAGGGACCGACTAGCTACGAGAATGGAGGGTTCCGCTGAGACACATCGACCGGAGGGTCGTACAGTAGCCTCGAGTAGCGTATATGCTGTATGTGGTATTTTGGGGAACTCACTAAGCATTTATGTTTACAAGTTGTTGTGTTATGTGTTTCAGGTACTAGCGGGGACCGTGGGAAGGCATCGGCATGAACCGTACACACACCTAGAGGAGATTTGATTTATGATCTTAGAGACATGTTGATTAATAACTATTGTGAAACACTTTTTGAGAATGTTTTATATTTAAAATATGGTTGTTGAAAAATGAAAATTTTGTTTTGAAAATCTTGTCGTTACAATTAGTTATGAATTTTAGAAAGATATAAAAATCAACCGCACACACCAAAATTCAACGTAAAAAAACTATGAAAAGAATGGTTGACATTTAGCTAAAGTCACCAAAAGGAGAGTCATAGTACTCCTCGAGATAAGAACTTTGAGAAAAAGAATAACAAAATCAGAGTCCATATGAAAAATGTATAATTTTCGCAAAAAAATTAAATCTTATAAAACTAAGAGCTAAAAATAAATTTAGAATTTGCCAATGCAACTTAGAGGAAAATTATAGTACATGTCGAGAGCTACGAGTGGATATAATGAATATCAAAACGGAGCTGATATTTTGAAGTTATGGATTTTACAAAATCATCATTTTGCGTGGCGCGGCACGCACTTCCAGAAGCTTCTTGATGGTGACACATGGCAGTTTCTTTTGGCTCAGGTGCACTTGCACGGCATGCAAATACACGGTGCGCACTCCAAAAATTGCTATAAATAGCAAGCCTCGAAAATTCATTTCTTCACACCTCAATTCCTTTCTTTCTCTCATTCCTACTTCGAAATATCCCTATAAAAACCCTAGAAAACTCTTTATTTTTATAGTTTAGCTATCATTAAGTTATACTCTCGTGTCCGGCCGATCCCAAGTGCCTCCCGAGTTGCGGACTTCCGAATTCTTCCCTACAACAACGGTTTCACATCTACAAGTGAGTTCACAGCCCCATTTTCCAAATCTTTTTTGGGTTGGGGGGGGGGGGGGGGGGAATACATATCTAGAATGCAACTTTACATACTTATAACTAATTGTAGTTAGATAATTATGATCATAACATTAGGATAATATTATGCCTACTAGAAACTCTGCTCAAACTCTTTAGGTAATATTATGCCTAGTTGGTCTACTAAACCACAATGATATATAGAATCATACCTAGTTTTTATATTGGGCGGTTGCCAAGAAACATCAATACTCTTGTAGTTACTATAGACAAATATCTCGGGTAACTTAGTACCTAGCCTTTATTCTGGCCAAATCTCTCGGATAACATTTCACCTAGTTGTGATTCTGGCCAACTCTCTAGGAAAACATTATACCAAGTCGTTATTCTGCTAAATACTCATAGATAATATTCACATTACGTCGTGGGTACGCTCAATTCAAACGGATAATAGTGGTATATTATATCGTCACTACGCTAAACTCAAAACAAATAATAATAATATATCATACCATCAGTACGCTAAAGAATAATAATATATTACGTCGTCACTACACTCAACTCAAACAGATCATAGTAGTATATTATGCTATCACTATGCTCGATTTAAACAGATAATAGTAGTATATTATGTCATCGCTACACTCAAATCAAACGGATATTAGTAGTATACTACGCTGTCATTACGCTCGATTTAGACGAAGAATAGTTTTTTATTATGTCGTCACTACACCCGATTCCAAAAGGATAACTGTAGTATGTTACACTGTCACTCAACTCGAATAATGGCCATATTAGCACTCGACCAATCAACTTCTTTAAGAATATATATATATATATATATATATATATATATATATATATATATATATATATATATATATTATATAATAGAGTATTGATACTCCATTCATGTCATAGGTGTATAGTTATCTAAGAAAACATTTGGATGCATCCAACTAACCTACATTGAGGTCATTCTCGGTTAGTCTTCTTTTAAAAGCACTCATTTCCTAAAGTATACCCCTAAGATATGGATACAATAATAGTATATAAGAAGAATGAGAATTACAGAAACCCTAGTACCTAGGAATAGTAAAACACTATTTTCAAAGAATAATATACAAAACATGTGAATTCACCAACATTATGTTGACCTCTCCAAACCACATGTATTCCTAGGAAACCGAGTGATGGAAGATTGCACCTTCGGACACAGTGGTTGATCGACAAAGCTAATGAAGGCATGTTATAGTCATAGTTATGCCTAACTGTCAAGTAACCTTTAGCATTAGAAATTTTAGTACTTTTAAAACATTTTATGTTGTAATGTTTTGCCCGTAAATGGAAGTGATATTTATGTTACATCTTGTTTTGAACTGTTCAATATATTTTTAATCACTAT
Organism: Lactuca saligna; assembly: GCF_052625555.1. Taxonomy (NCBI): domain Eukaryota; kingdom Viridiplantae; phylum Streptophyta; class Magnoliopsida; order Asterales; family Asteraceae; genus Lactuca; species Lactuca saligna. The sequence goes on along the minus strand of NC_136423.1, from coordinate 14,782,116 downwards.
GATCTAATATCCCTAACGCCGCGCCTCCTGGCGTTTCCGCCACCGGCCGAGGGTATGACATATTCCTTTGAAAAGCTAAGCTTGCATCAATGTTGAGGAATTCAATCCATACCTATAACCCACCAACATGATGAATTACCAACCCAGTAAACCCCTCATTCAAACATATTTTATATAAATTCTACATGGCTGAAACTTCATGTACCTTTGTTATAACTATTTTAGCGAGTCTTACACAATCAAAAAAAAAAAAATTTATCCTCCAACACTAGCTTCTTAGTTTCACTTATACTTTTACTCTCCATCCCAATCAAACCCTTACTAACCGTCATAGATGCATACGAAGGTTTCCATACACCTTCCTTAGTCAATTTACCCAACAACTTGTTAAGTTGAGCATGATCTACTAGTTTGGGTTTTTGGAACCTCACCACTGACACAAAAATATGGAAATTTGTACTCCAGTGAATCTAAAAAATCTGAATCTCTTTCTTATTTTCGATTTCTTTCTTGCAATATAAGCATCTACAATTTTTCCAAACTTTGCACACACCTGCCATAAGCCCGTTGAAGCCAACGTATTGGGAAAATTAGTAACATAGAATGTATATGCATTGTGACAAACCTTCTGTGCATAAGGATTGGTTATCGTCTTGCTAGTTTCTCCATGTATCCATTCACTCTTCACCATATATTTTGAATTTTACATTTTTTTTCTTGCCTATCTTCCACGGCCATCCATCATCATCTGTAAATCAAAATCTTCCTTCCCTAATCTTCTTTTGATGATCTTCAATATCGCCCCCCCCCCCCCCCCCCCCCCCCCCCCGGGTTCGTGCTTTGGCAGGTGATGAACAAAAGTCAACGTCGTCACTCAAATGTTAGGGTTGAAGGCGAGAGTAGCCACTTTTTTATTTTGTGTATAAGTTAATTAAGAAAGACATGCTTTTGGGCGGCTTCTCAACACTTGCCCTCCAAAATGCCAAGTTTAACTTTCCTGATACCAGTCTATTCTAGTAGGTTATTCCTTTCACTTTCCTTAAACTATATATGTCTATAAGTTTTATCATTGAAGAGACTGAACACATACTATCTGGATCCGGACACCATCTCTAACAATTGTTGAAATCTCAAACAACGAAGGCATGTTAATATTGTAACAGGTCATCCCCATATGTAAATGACATATTACACCCAAAACTCCTCTTTTTTTTCACAACAGGCCTCAAAACCATAATGTCACCATCGACCCAATATATGACGTTGATAACCTCCTTCCAAATAGCATTTCGCCTCACTCAGAGCCTCCACTATCACTTGCCAAGAAGAGCAATTTTAAGAGCTTGAAGACTCCCAATATCAAGTCTACCCTTGTCTCTATGACCCAACACTTTGTTCCATGCAATCCAATGATTTCCTTTTAACCATATTACCTCCTCAAACGAAATTTTTTCTTATACTTTCTAACGTATTTATAACTTCAATCGGTGCTTTATAGAGAGAGAACCAATAGAGACCAAGATTGTTGAGAACTACCATACAAAGAATATATCTATGACCACTCAATAGACACCTAACCTTAGAAGAGGAGAGATCATCATGAAATTTATTGATTAAGTGTAGCCAACTAGAAGATCTCGTCATACATGCACCCACCGGGATGCCAAGATAGTTAAATTGAAGGGACCCTTCACTATAATTCATATATCTAGCCAAAGTAGCCACTTCAACCCGTTGCACCCCAACTCCTATTACTATACTTTTATTAAGGTTGACTTTAAGACCCTAAGCCATATGAAAACATCTCAAATTTCGAATAATATGTAGGATATTTTGTCTATTCCACTCCCCAAGAAGAAGCGCATCATACACATATTGGAATACCGAAAAGCAAGTCTTGTTGTTGGGAAGTTACACCCCTTTGTACAACCCTTTCTCCATAGCCTCTAATAATGCAAATTTTAGCCCCTCTGCCGCTATGATGAAGAGAAAAGGAGACAACGAGTCACCTTGGAGAGCTCATATTTCGTGTGAAATTGCGTAGTTGCTACTCCTTTAACTAGAACTGCTAGTCTAGGTGATAAGATACAAGCAAATATCCGTTTTCTCCATCTCGTTCCAACGCCCATTTACGTAAGAACCTCATCAAGTTACTTCCAACAAATTGTGTCGATCGATTTTGTTGAGAAATGTTATTTTTATGGTTATTACAAACCTAAACATTATCTATAGATTATTAGGTTTATATTGCATATTTGTATATATGTGTGGGTGTATTGTGTTAATCTTGTGCAGATAGACGGGTTTACACACGGGTTAGAAAACATACCATATAGAGTTATGATCCAATGTATATAGTGATTGGTCTCAGTCTCTTTTGATCAGTATGTAATAGATATTTTGTGTGTGTAAAAATTGTTCTTCTCTCTACGCTCTAGTTTATGGTTTCCGTTTCTTCTTCGTGTTCTTGAGCAATCTGTATAGACTAGGTTATTGAGAGAGTGCGCTTTTGTAGTGAGGTTTGTGATGTATTTGTTGATGAAAACCACATGTTTTATAGTGAATAAAATGGTGATGTTGGAAAGATTTCGTGTTGATTTAGTTTTTTAAGATGGTATCAAAGCATGGGTCGTTGTTCCTGTGACGATCGTTGAGTTCCGCTTTTTTCTTGATCGATTAGAGCTTTCAGGCTCCGATTCTTCGGTTTGGACGCTGGGTGTTTGTTCTTCATCCAATCGTTGCTTCAGAAAGGTATTTTATGAATCTTTCTTTCTTTTTTTGTTTAGATCATCCCTGTTTGTTTCGATTAGGGTTTCGTTTCTCGATTCTCTTGATTGTTACACAAACGGTGATGTTCTTTGGCTATTCTTTTCAGTCTAGGGTTTCCGCTTTTGTGTCTTAGACTGAATCATATATTTGATTGTTTTTCAAAGATCTTGGTACTGCGAAAGTTTTTTTTTTTACCTTGCGGGTTCTGCTGTGTGATTATTGGTTGCTATACTGTTCTCCGGTTGATTATCACTCTTCGGTTGAAAACCTTAAACTTCGATCAATCAATCTCTTGTCTGAAATAACTCACTAGGGGTCAGATTTCATCACCGATAAACCCTAGTTGAGAACAGACTAAGAGAGTCAATTCTGTGTTATCTCCTAAAATCTTTGTGAGGTTTTTTTTATTCTTTATCCTTTTCTATATCTGTTCTGGGAGATCCTGGTGTCTTGTGTACACCAGTTATTGTTCTTTTACTAAGTCACATGTTGGTTTCTATTGCTCTTTTATTTTCTTTGTACAGATTGTCTTTGGCCCCGATATACGTGGTGACCATCTGGACATAAGATCTGTACATGGACTTTTTTTTGTTGTTTTTTTTTGTTACTCTTGATTGTTCTATTTTACATCTATGGCGGGTGGTACAACTGATCCACCTGGTGGAAGTGGAAGGGATGTTCAAATTAATTTTGATGATCCTCTCTACCTTCACCCTTCTGATAATGCTGTTACTTCCATTATTACAACCAAATTAACTGGTAATGAAAATTTTAGGTTATGGAGAAGTTCCATTTCTAGGGCTCTTAAGGCAAGAAACAAATTAGGATTTGTTGATGGTTCTTTTTAAAGCCTAATGTAGATGAGTCTAAGAAAACTAAATGGGAGAAGGCAAATGCAGTTGTTTGTTCTTGGTTGTTATCTTCTATTTCTGACTCCATTTATTAGAGTCATACTTATTCTGAAGTTGCAGAGGATATTTGAGAAAATCTTTTTGAAACTTACAATAAATATGACGGGTCTGTTGTTTTTAACATTCATCTGCAGCTTAATTCTCTTAAACAAAATGGTATTTCTCTGTCTGAGTACTTCAATCAGCTTGATTCCTTATGGAAAGAGTTTGATGGTCTCACTTGTTTAACTGAATGTACATGTGATGCTTCTATCAAATTGAAGGATCACTCTAATCTCATGAAACTTATGCAGTTTTTGTCTGGTCTTGATGATCCATATGGTGAAGTCAAAAGTCATATTTTATTGATGGACCCCTTACCTAATGTAAAAATTGCAGTTTCTATTGTGTCAAGAGAAGAGTCGCTTCAAAGAAATGGTTCTTTGACTTCTCTTCAATCATCTCAGTCTGTGACTAAATCTCAGTCTTCTGCTTTTAATAGTAGATTTAGTAATAAATAATAATAATAATAATAATAATAATAATAATAATAATAATAATAATAATAATAATAATAATGATGATGATGATGATGATGATAAGAGTCAAAAAGTTCAATGTAAGAGTTGTGGTGTGAAAGGTCATACCATAGAAAAATGTTTCAAGTTAATTGGATATCCTAAGGATTTTAAGTCAAGAAGTGAAACAAATAATCAAAATAATTTTGTTAAAATTTTTTCTGCAAACTCAACTACTATTCCTTCTGGAAGTACTGGAACAGATAATTTTTCTGACTCCACTGGGGATTCTGAGTTTCATCAACTCACCAAGGATCAATATGTCAAACTTTTACAACTTATTGGTGATAGGCAAGTCAATAAGGAAGCTTATGCTAGTGCCAATATGGTAGGTATTTGTTTGTTTAAAGCCTTTAATGCTTCTGTTAATGATAAAAAATGGATAGTTGACTCAGGAGCTAAACAACATATGATTGCTTCTAAGTCACTACTTCATGACACTGTGGATGTGTCTAAGTCAGATTTACTTGTCAGTCATCCTAATGGTTCATCAGTTAAAATTGATAAAATTTGTAATATGAATTTGTCTATTTCTTTTACTCTTTTTGATGTCTTTGTTGTTCCTGATTTCAATGTTAATTTGTTGTATGTGCATAAGGTTTGCAAATATAGTGACTGTGAAGTGGTTTTTAATGAACATACTTATAAAATTCAGGATTTACAATCAAAGGTGATGGTGGGGAATGGTAGAGAGTCTGTAGGTCTCTATTCCATAAATAGTGTACCTTCAGGTAATCTGTTTGGTTCTTCTATTTCCTCTTCTGTTTGTTATGTGTCTAAACTAACTTGGTATAATAAACTTGGTCATCCTTCTGATCAAGCTTTAAGTTCCTTAAGAAACAAACTCAAAATTGGAAATGAAAATCTTCCACCTTGTGATGTTTGTCATAAAGCTAAACAGACCAGAGAACCCTTTCCCATTAGTCAACATATTACTTCTAAACTTGGTGAGTTAATTCATTTAGATGTCTGGGGTCCCTATAGAGTAACAACTACAAAAGGATTTAGATATTTTTTGACAATTGTGGATTACTATACTAGGGCAACTTGGGTTTATCTGTTGAAGTCCAAAGATGAAGTTTATAATTGTGTTCTTATTTTCTTTAATATTTTACTTAATCAATTTTCTTTTAAAATCAAGGTTGTTAGATCTGATAATGGTACTGAATTTTTAAATAGTAGGATGAGACAATTGATTGAGTCCAAAGGAATTTTACATCAAATTTCTTGTGTTCATACTCCACAACAGAATGGTGTTGTGGAGAGGAAACACATACATATTCTAAATGTTGCTAGGTCATTAATGTTTCAGTCTGGTATACCAATCAAGTACTGGGGATTGCTATCTTAACTTCTGTTTTCTTGATTAATAGGACTCTTACTTCTATTTTAAATGGTGCCTCTCCCTATGAACTTGTTTATAATAGTACACCAGTTTTTGATAAACTTAGAGTTTTGGGTGTTTATGTTTTGCCACCAAATTAAATAATTCAGATAAGTTTTCTAAGAGGGCCGATAAATGTATTTTTCTTGGTTATTCTTCTGATAAAAAGGGTTATAAAGTACTCAGTCTTGACTCCAATTTTGTTTTTGTTTCTAGGGATGTAAAATTTTATGAGTCAGTGTTTCCTTTCAAGCTTAAATCCTCATCTTTAATAGACAAATTTGTTCTCACAGTAGACTTAAATGGCATGTTTTCCTATGATGACTCAATTGACTCTAGTTTTGTTCTAGATAACACTAGCATTGAAAGCTTGAGAAGTGACCATCAGTTGGATGGTGCTAATGCAGACCATAATATGGATGAGACTTGTCCCTCTAATGTCAGCAACCAGACTGGTGAGGCATATGTGCCTCCTTCTAGTGAGACGCTTCCAAGTTCTTCTGCATTGTATGAGGAAAATGTTTCACTTAATTCTGGTCCTTCTGATAATTTGTCAACTAGGGTTACTAGATCTGGTCGGAATGTTAATATGCCAGTTAAATTTAGTGATTATGTAGTAGAGGGTAAACATAAATATGGAATCGAAAGGTCTGTTAACTATTCAACTCTTAAAAAGGATAATTTTTGCTTTATTTCTAGTCTAAATAAAATTGTTGAACCAAAATCCTATAGTGATGCTGCCTTGAATCCTAATTGGATCAAGGCCATGAATGAGGAAATGGAGGCTCTCTATAGAAATAATACCTGGGAAATAACTAATCTTCCTAAAGGAAAAAAAGCTATTGGATGTAGATGGATTTATAAAATCAAGTATAAATCAAATGGTGATATAGAAAGATATAAGGCTAGACTTGTTGCTAAAGGTTATAACCAAAGAGAAGGTATAGATTATGAAAAAAAAATTTCTCTTGTAGCTAAAATAGTAACAATTCGTGTTGTTATTTCTATGGTTGTTCATAATTCTTGGCCCCTTTATCAGTTGGATATTAACAATGCGTTTTATATGGAAATTTGTCTGAGTGTGTATATATGAGTTAGCCTGAAGGTTATCATTCTAAGGATGATGTCATGGTTTATAGGTTATTAAAATCTCTTTATGGACTTAAACAAGCTCCAAGAAAGTGGAATGAGAAGCTGTGTTCTTCTCTTTCCAGTTTTGGGTTTAAACAGAGCATAAATGATTATTCTTTATTTGTTAGAAATTTTCAAGATACATTTGTTGTTCTCCTTGTTTATGTGGATGATATTATTTTAACTGGTAATAATGAAATTGAAGTAAATAATGTTAAGAAGTTTCTTAAGTCTCAGTTTTTAATCAAGGATTTAGGTGATCTAAAATATTTCTTAGGTATAGAGGTGTTAAAAACTGAGAATGGGATTTGTCTTAATCAAAGAAAGTATTGTATGGAGTTACTTCATGAATTTGGAATGCTTGCTTGTAAACCTGTTAAAACACCACTTGAGCCTAATTTGGTCATTAAAAGAGAGTATGATTTGGAAAAATCTGATTATTTGGTCAACATCACTGAATATCATAAACTTATTGGGAAATTGATATATCTTACTGTGATTAGACCTGATATTTCTTATGTTGTTCAACTGTTGAGTCAATACATGCACAAACCATACAAATCTCATGTTAATATTGCATTTAGACTACTGAGGTATTTGAAAAATGGTCCACGTATAGGAATACATTTGACAAAGTCCAGTTCTTTTACTTTGGTTGGTTTTGTTGATGCTGACTGGGCTAAATGTCTGATTACTTGAAGGTTTGTATCAGGTTATCTAGTGTACTTAGGTGGATCTCTTGTTTCATGGAAGAGCAAGAAACAAAGTACTATTTCTCGCTCCTCTACTGAATCTAAATACAAGGCTTTAGGTAGTATAACTTGTGAAATAATATGGATTTTAAAATTACTTTATGATTTGGGTATAAAATCAAACTTACATGTGGATGCTTTTTGTGAAAATGAATCGGCAATCAAATTAGCTCTAAATCATGTGTTTCATGAAAAAACAAAGCTTTTTGAATTTGATCTTCATTTTGTTAGGGAAAAATTGAAAATGAAGTTTTAAAAGTGAATAAAATTGTATCTTCAAATCAAAATGCATATATACTCACAAAATCTCTAGGTAGTATTCAGCATGAGTATATTGTGAGTTGGCTTAATATGACTGATGTGTTTAACAAGGATGGTTAATTTCATGTTTTCTCAAATTAATGTTTAGTTTGAGGGGGCATGTTGAGAAATGTTATTTTTATGATTATTACAAACCTAAACATTAATTATAGATTATTGGGTTTATATTGCATATTTGTATATTTGTGTGGGTGCATTGTGTTATTCTTGTGCAGATAGACGGGTTTACACGCAGGTTAGAAAACATACCAGATGGAGTTATGACCCGATGTATATAATGATTGGTCTCGGTCTCTTTTGATCAGTATGTAATAGATATTTTGTGTGTGTAAAAATTGTTCCTCTCTCTATGCTCTAGTTTAGGGTTTCCGTTTCTTCTTCGTGTTCTTGAGCAATCTGTATAGACTAGGTTATTGAGAGAGTGTGATTTTGTAGTGAGGTTTGTGTTGTATTTGTTGATGAAAACCACATGTTTTATAGTGAATAAAATGGTGAAGTTGGAAAGATTGCCTATTGATTTAGTTTTTTAAGAGATTTTTTGAAATCATCCTTAAAAATAAACATTTTCTTCTTTCTTGAACTTATAAACACTATGGACTTTTTTTTAAATGAAAACCTTTTTTCTACAAACCTTTTTGAAAAAAGAAAAAAAAAAAAAAATCATTAAGACCCTCTTCAACATATAGGAGAATCACTAAAAGATGTTTGCTAAAAAACGATCATATGCATATAACGTATATGCATATGCATAAGCATATGCATAAGCATATGAATATACACATCTGCACACATAAATATCATGTACAAAAAAAATAATAAAAATAAATAAATAAATAAATAAATAAACATATGTAAGTTGCATCTAAAAGTTTGGTTTTAGAAACATCAAAAACCAAGTTTTTTTGAAAAAAAAAAATATGCATATTTATATATGTAAATAAATAAATAAATAAATAAATATATATATATATATATATATATATATATATATATATATATATATATATATATATATATATATATATATATATATATATATATATATTCAACGATATTTTTAATGGCTGCTATAAGAGAGTGGATTGGTATTATTTATTTATTTTTTATTTTTTTGAAAAATATTGTATAGGAAAAAATTTCTCGTTTTAAGTGGGGTTCCTAGTGTTTTTAAGTTTTCGAAATGTATATCCATTTATAGAGAATAAAAATTAATGAATTTTGATATATTCAATTATTTTTTCAATATAATAAAATGCTGAAAATTATGTAGTAGAGATTCGTTCTTACGTTCTCGATTACAGTAATGTTTTTGTTCAATAGCATGACCCCATTAGCGATACTTTTTGAGCATTACATCAAAGCAATAGCGAAGCAATGTGTTAGCGTCCACATGATTATTAAAGCCTTTAGCGGCAACATATGAGAGCATTCGGGGAGCCATTTGTCGACGCTATTGAATTGAATCTTTGTAGTGAAATTAAAAGGGGCGGGGGACAAATTTATTTATTTGGGAAATCGGTCTTGGAGGTAAATGAATTCCATCTATCTTTAGTTCTCTGGGAAAACTTGGTTGAAAAAAAAAAAAAAAAAAAAAAAAAAAAGAACTCCACCGATCACCGAGATAAATTTATGCCTGTAAATAAGACGTTGAAGCATCAAAAACTAGTAGTTGATTTGAGTGCACCGTTGCTTATTTTTCAATGATTTCTCGCTAAATTAGCAAGAGAAGATCAATGATTTTGTCTATAATACATTTGTGAGTTTGTAAACCTCAAAGTATCAAAATACTATCATTTGCATATTTTTGGATATTTAGGATCATTTACGTTCATTTACGTTCCAGTGTTGTGTTCCCTCTTTTAGGTTGATAGTTCAAGTCTCGTCGTAAATATAGATAGTTTAGGAGTAGGTTAGATTTTCCAATAAAAAAATCATCTTAATGAACAACCATTTAACAACATAATAAATGAATAAACACTAACAAAAATAAACGATGTCGTTTTTTTAATGAACGAACATAATGAACAATAAAATTGATCCGTCCGTTTACGTGTTTGTGTTAGCTCCTTGGTTCAGTTAAGGTTAAAAGAACTTTCATGAATAAATTATCATCGTTCGTGTTCGTCAAGTTCGTTTAAAACCCTAGTTAATGGAAGGAAGTTTAAGAACTCAAAAGTTTGTTTATTTTTGTTGCGGAGAACCTTCAAAATTGTGAAGGTGGACTGAATTGCATTAACTATATGTATAGCTCAAATTGCCTGTACTTTCTACTTTCTAATAATAAAATGGGTTAAAGATACCTGTGCGAAAAGAACCAAAACAATTATAGTTGTAATGAGTTGTAATTGTGGATCTCAAGTAACTTTGGATATATATATATATATATATATATATATATATATATATATATATATATATATATATATATATATATATATATATATATATATATATATATTTGTCATGTATCAAGTTTATATATACAACACTACAAACAATATAATTTTGATCCATTTATATCCAAACTAATCATGATATATCTCTTTTACTATTCTTCCTTAATCATGTGACTTACTAAATCGATCAAATTTATGTTCTTTTTCTTCATTGTGTCTAAAAACTTAAATAATTAAAAATCATGACCATTTAATCAACCCTAATAAATTCTAAATGAAAACTAATACAATAAAAGATAAAAGAACAATGTCATAACTTAATCAAGCTTTTCACAAAATCATTAGATATAGTTTTTCAATTGAAAGACAAAACGCTTGAGTTATATTCGTTAAAAAATATTGGTTTTTTATTTTCTCTATAAATTTCAATAATTATTTGCAATAAAAATATATATAATTGATCTTTTTCATTCTATAATTAAAGTTAATTCAATGATATTCTATTTAAACAAAATTAAAAGAAAATGAAATTTGTTTTATTTTGTTTAAAACTATGTCATTTATAAGATTACATATCTAAGCTTAGATACATAATAACTACATATTCACTTTTCATATATATATATATATATATATATATATATATATATATATATATATATATATATATATATATATATATATATATATATATATATTTGTTTTTGTCCTAATGTTACACAACTCACTAATAAACTTGTCTAATTCTATAAAGATCAACAACAATTGAATTGGTTTTATCTACTTCATCTTAAGGTTTTAAATACTTATAAATTGATTTCTACGAAAATATATGTTAGATTTGAATATTTGATGTAAATAAGGTCCACATTGTAAACGTTTTGGTAAACACATGTTTAATGTTTTTACATATTTCACATTAATATGGTATATAGAAAGAAAATGCCCACTTGTCATTGCATAGAATGCTGCATAATTATTGTTTTGCTTAAATAGTTAAATTGCAAATGTTCATAACAAAGAAAAAAATTATAATCATTTACAAGAACATAAATAAAAAATCATTTCATATATTCGTGATTGGAGGTGATGGCTTAGACGACGTTGTCGATCAGCGGCTGCTTAAACGGCGGTGGCGGTGGCGGTGATTATTGCGATGGAGGTGGAGGCTGGCGTTAAAAACAAATGATAAATGGAGATCTCGTTTGATTTTAAAAGTTTGTGAGCGAAAAAATAGAGCAGCAAAAAATAGGTGTGATATTTTAATTACATGAAATCATGAATATATGAATATAGAACGGTTATTCCTCTGTAACCGTAGTAAAATTGCAGGTTAGTCCCTAATCCTATTAATACAATTAGTATTTAGTTCTAAAATATTTATAGAAATTATATACATATGGCGTATTTTGATTAATTGTTTTCATTTTGGCAAATTGTTATATATATATATATATATATATATATATATATATATATATATATATATATATATATATATATATATATATATATATATATATATATATATATATATATATATATATATATATATATATATATATATATATATATATATATATATATATAGGGTTAAGTTCATTTGAACCACCTATATTTTGTGAGACCGTGAGACGCATTTTTTTATTTATTTTTTATTTTTCTTTAGTTAATTCGTTTTCCGAAAATAATATTTAAAAAAAGAATTTTTTGATTTTTCCATTTATTTTGCATTTTAAAATTATTTTTAGAATATGTACAGTGTAATATGTATTTAGAATATTTCACGTATTTTTTAAAAAAAATAGAATTTTTTTTATTTTTTTTAGTTAATTCAAGTTCTGAAAATAATATTTAAAAAAAGAATTTTTAGATTTTTCCATTTATTTTGCATTTTAAAATTATTTTTTAGAATATGTCAGTGTAATATTCTATTTAGAATATTTCACGTATTTTTCAAAAAAAAACGGATTTTTTTTTTAGTTAATTCAAGTTCCGAAAATAATATTTAAAAAAAGAATTTTTGGATTTTTCCATTTATTTTGCATTTTAAAATTATTTTTAGATTTGGTCTCACGGTCTCACAAAATTAGAATGGTCTCAAATGAACCTATATATATATATATATATATATATATATATATATATATATATATATATATATATATATATATATATAAGTTTAATATGAGATCATCATATTTCATGAGACATAAAGATGCTATACTAGCCACTAATTTTAGAGATAAAAAAAATGCTAAATTAAAATTTTCAAAAAACTTTTTTAAAAAATTATTTTCATCATTAAAATTATTCAAAAAAAAACATTATCGTTTTATATATATATATATATATATATATATATATATATATATATATATATATATATATATATATATATATATTCTTGAAATCAAAATTTTTAGAATATTCAAATATTCTAATAGAATATTTGACTATAAATATTTAAACAATTCTAATAGATTATTAGAATATTCTAACGATTATAGTAGAATCTTAGAATATTTTAATATATCTAACAATTTTAGTAGAATACTAGAATATTCTAATATTCTAAGAATTGTATTTGAATATTTAAGTGTAATATTGAAACGTTCCAAAAATATGATGTAAAATTTCATTTTTAATTTAATAAAACCGTATTCCAAACATTATCCATACAACCCAAAACTATTTAAGTGTATCAAAGATTATATCAATCAGGCCCCTCCCGACATCGAGCCTCACTCAGATTAAAGATTTGTCCGTCACCAGGCCCCGCCTGACATTGCCCCCTGCCCGATACACACATAATCATATAACCATGTAATCATATAAACATATAGATTTACTAGCTCATGCAATAATCACAAAGACCATAGCGTACCATACAATCATCGAGCCCTACCTGTCATAGGGCCGTGCCCGGTAAGCATAAAACACATATTGATAACTAGCATACGATATAGTCATCAGTCCCAGTCTGGCATCAGACCTACCTCGGTAAGCATACTATCACATAACACATGCACGAGTCACGCGGACATCTAACATACTCATAGACTCCCTCCGTCCCAAAATAATAGTCCATCTTTCCTCTTTGGTTTGTATCAAAATAATAGTCCACTTCTAAAAATAAATAACATTTCTACCAAAATACCCTCTCATTATTACTTAACCAACTAAGCATTTAATGGAACATTAAATGCAAATAAGGACAAAACTATCATATTATTATATAAAGTTAGTGGCAATTAATGTTTTTCTTAATCTGTATGTTTTTTTGTCTGTGGACAATAATATTGGGACGGAGGGAGTATAAATCATGGGCCAGCATTGGTGCCTTCGACCCACTAAACTTAATGAGGAGACTCACCTAGCATTGCTGAATCACATTGATAACCCCTGACAGTTGGACCGCCAATCCTATGAACTATCAACATCAAATAACACCCATTTAACAATTGGAATCGATTAGATATATCCTTCAATCCATACATAGGGTAAAAAGACCATTTTACCCCTTATCTAGCTTGGCCCAAGACTGAGGCCCAAACATACAATCCAAAAGACCCAAACGTGGCCCAAAATATCTCAAGGTTAACCCTGATCAAACTTCTATTCAAAGTCAAAATCAAAAGTTGTAACAACCCATTATTTCAAGTCAATAAAAGTGAAACTGCATTTCAACCCTTGTTGCATTGTATTATCTATAGCCTTGGGGCTTGTTTAAAGAACTAACAAAGAAGTATGGATTCAAACCTAAGCTAAATTAGAGTATTATGAATGATAATAAGTTGAAAGACTAAGGGTTTAAAGCATAAATAAACCTGATATATGTGTTGCCACCCAATATAATCAATTCAAAGATGGTTTACAGATTGGAAATGACACCAAAAGGGTGTTTTCGGTTTGACTAAATTCGAAAACCCTTCCATGAAGTAAACCAAATCCGAAAACACCCCATTCTTGAATGCCAAAACCATAAACACCCCTTATAGAAGAACCAATTCCGAAAACCCTTTTCACCTTGACCTTAAATCCGAAAACTCAATCCCTTTGACTTTAGGAACGAAAACTCTGTTCCCTTAGGCCCATTTAGGGAGAAAACTCATTACGAAGAGATATTAGATTCGAAACCCCCTTTAATATATATATATATATATATATATATATATATATATATATATATATATATATATATTGTTTCATCCGAAAACACTCTTAAATATCTAATATTTTATCCTAATTCAACTTCCCTAGATGATAATTACATTTACCAATGCAAACGTTAATTCAACCTCTTATCCCTTCCTTCATTTATAAGTCGCAACTTACATTCAATTCTCATTCTTACAACCTGTAAACCAAAACACTCAATTCTCTCTCAAAGTATCAACACATTTCCTTTCACTTGCAAGGTATAAACTACTACAGTAGACACTCTTCTTCTTCCTTACAAATATAAATTTTGGTAAGCTTCCATTAGAATCCATGTATTTTTCATCACCTCTTACGATTCTTATCAACTATTCACACATTAATATGTGTTTGAACATTAGGATACAACTATCGTTACGTGTTCTAAATCAAAGTATTCATTTCAATCTCGTTAACAAAACTGTTATCACACTCAAGGTGAGTTCATACCCCTACATTTTCATAACTTTTCTATGTTTTAGGGGAGAATACAAGTAAAACACAAGAAATTGTGTTAATATACAAATTATTGTTTTATATTTTATTACGTCAAAGTATCTTTACGTAAAAATATCAAACATACAAAACAACGTTATTACCAAATTTACAAACGGTTACATGCAAAATACGTTAAAATGAAACAGTTATCATTTTCAACGATACATTACTTTTAAAATACAATAGATATAGTTTGGGTTATATTCACATCATTTTACCCTTTCAGGGCAAAGAAACGATTATATAAAAATACGATTATTTTTATATTATAACATAACGAAAGGAGTAACAACTTCATGTACGAACACTTTCATTAGAAAACATGTATCTCGTTGGAAATTTGTGAGTCATTTGTCTTCATTGTACCTACCAAAGGTATCCATGGAAGTTCTGTTTTATAACCAGAGTCTCCTCCCCGAAAGCGTGATATTTGTGTATAGATCTATACGGGACTGATGATCCCGCACCCTAGTTGTTAGCTACAGCACGACCGGCAGGTTATGGGTGACAAACATCATATCTTCTCGACGCCTGAAGAACGTCGAGACAGGAAATTCATTAATAGCACGGTTATGAAAACTCACATGATAAACTACAATACGTTACTTTTACGTGAAATCGATAATACACTTATTTTATGTAATTAAGGATTCATTAATGTCAGTCTTCAGATGATTTCATGTTTGTTAGCATGACTCCTGTGGATAATTGTTTAGATGTAGTAAACTATTTGTGGAAAATAACTAATAGTCTCTTTAAACTAATTTCTGAAAAGAACTATTTGCACCCGTCGCTTGGCGCGAGTAAACGACTAGTGTGTGTGCGTGTGTCTATATATATATATATATATATATATATATATATATATATATATATATATATATATATATATACACACACACACACACACACACATTTAGATGTCCATGAATATACAAGGATCTTGTTATTTTTCATCTAATAGTTCAAAAATGTTGTATTTCTTCAAGCAATTCATTTAATCAAAATATGTATTCTAACATTCTTATAGTATATCATTATAATAGAATGTCAATCTGACAAAATAAAATCTGATATAATTAAAAATTAAGTTATAATTAAAATTGCATTAATTAAAAAATCCGACTTTTTAAATCATGAGAATTAATTATCCCCAAAAATCTAGAAATTTTATTTTTTAAATGTATCTCAATTGACTAAAATATCCTTATAATGAATTAAATGATGTTTTTCTATTATTTTTAAGTCAATAATATGTATTAGGGTTTTTTTTCATAAAAGCCCTAATTTTACACAAAATAGTCGGTTATGCCCAAAGTTAGATTTTTTGCCACATATGCCTCAAATACCGGAGAATTGGTTCGATTTTACCACCTAGCCGGATCTCACCTTGGATAAATGGTCATCCCTCTTCTGATTAGGTGAAACTGCTGTGTTGGTCATGACGTGGCGTTGACGTGTTGCCACAATCAGCATGAATGGTTTTAATTGGAAAAAACTTACCTTAATGAAAATTATAAGCAGTAAGATTCAAACCATGCTCACTTACAAACAAGTGCATCATCTTTACCGCTGAACTAGGAAGCTTTGGCTTGAAAAAGTTCCTCAAACATTGTACTTATTATCTTTCGGTTTAATATTATTATTATTATGAATTTATACATGCGTTTTTATACGAATAATATATATATATATATATATATATATATATATATATATATATATATATATATATATATATAAAAACAAGTTTGTATGTAGTTATATATTAATTTATACGTCGAAAGTTTTTATACAAAATTATACGCATAAAAACGTTATATATGTATTTATATGTAACTAGTAATAAAAATGTATTTATATGTAACTAGTAATAAAAATGTATTTATATATAAATATATATAAAAACGTATTTACATATACGTACTTATATATACAAATATGTATAAAAATGTGCTTTTTTATATATATATATATATATATATATATATATATATATATATATATATATATATATATATATATATATATATATATATATATATATATATATATATAAAATAAGATATGTATATATGAATATGTATAAAACACATTTATATTTTATGTATTTGTACATATAAGTAAATACCTACAAAAATATATTTATTTTAATACAATTTTATATATATATATATATATATATATATATATATATATATATATATATATATATATATATATATATATATATATATATATATATATACACGTTTTCTATAAAAGTACATGTATAATAATAATAATTATTATAATAATAACTAGATATGTTGCCCATGCTCCGCATGGGCCGTGTGAGTTTGATTTGAGTGTTGTTTTTGTTAAAAGATGCAGGTGGGATAATTCAACCCCTAATTTTAATAGACGGAGACAGATAGATAGAGGCAGAAAAAAAAACAAAAAATAAATATGCGGACCAATATATAAAAAATATACCAAAAGAAGAAAATGAGAGCCGACAGAAAGTGCAACGGATAGGAAAAAACAAAAAAGAGTTAAATAAGAGGACAAACCCGGACTTTGCCCCGGGTATTTTTTGTGTTTTTTATGAAAAAATATAAAAGTTTAAACTGTAAGGATCAAACATGTCAAAATGAAAATTAAAGTGTTGAAATTAGAAAGTTTTTAGAAAAGTGGCCAAAGTTGTCAATTCCTTAAAGTTTTGTGGTCAAACTTTGAATGTTAAAAGTTTCAAAAAAATATAAAAATTTTGATTGCAAAGACAAAAGATGTCAAAATGACTAAAGAATAGGAGGCAAAATTGACAAAAAAAAAAAAAAAAAAAAAAAAACATGTATATATAAAGGAAGAACAACTTTTGTCAAATCCTTGGCAAAGGTAAAATGAGACACAATTGAACATTTATATATAAAAGATGGATCATTTTTGCCAAATCCTTAGCAAAGTTACTAAGATAGGAGAATTTTAATATATATATATATATATATATATATATATATATATATATATATATATATATATATATATATATATATATATATATATATATATATAGGGGTGAGCATTTGGACCGGCCCGGACCGCACCTGATCGGACCGACTCTTGGACCGGACCGGCTATGGAGAATTTTGTGGACCATAGATCGGACCGGATGAGTCGTGTTCGTGTCCGGGTCCAGGTCCGGGTTTTCCGGTTTTTGGACCCGTTTGTACCGGTACAACTTTAATTGCATAGAATATAATAAGTAATCTACATTGATGTATAATATTATAACTTGCAAAATTAATATGTTTCCGTTTCAAGCCTAACCAATTTACATTGATGTATAATATTATAATTTGCAATTTGCAAAAATTAATTTTCCAAATAAAAGCAACTAACATATCAATCAAGTTCACCAACAAAAGTTAAAAAAATTTAAGACAAACATACAAAAGTATTACCGTAACAACAAAAGTCATAGTTTAAACTTTAAAATCAATCAAACTAACAAATTTCATAAACTCATAATCTAATCTTCCATTGGCCTCTTCCCCATATCATTGTTATCCATATGTAACATATTTAAAGCTTGTGCAATCTCTACATAAACACAAATAAAAATGTTGTTAGTATTTAATAAAAAGTAATAATTGTATAAAAAAGAATAAAGATTGTAATTTTTTTACCCAAAGCTATATTATCATCGTTCAAGATGTCATCAACGTTGTCAACAATCTTGGACCGGTGGACCGGACCAGACCCGTTTGCCCTCGCAAAATGGCGGTGGCGAATAGTTTCTTTCAAGCAATTAGTTCCATTCGGAGACATGTTATATTTCTAAGAACGCATGCATCATTATTGATCGGTTTCACAAAAATAAAAAATGCAATGCCAAACCCAAATAATATTGTGGTGGTAGAATCCATGGAGGAAAAGGAGATGAAGATTTGAATTAGTCTCCAGTCAACTATATTTTATGCAAAAAATTAGGAAACTCCAATTTGAATGAGCTTTTAAATTTCAAACGATTTTTCGAAAAGAAGTGTTTCAGATTTCGAATGCACCAGATACCAGAGAAGAGATATTTTAAAAGTATAAATTGGGTCAAAATTGATGAAAATACTAATTCAATTTATAAAAATAAGGAAAATACTAATTTAAATGAGTTTTTAATACTTGTATCCCTATCATTATCATTTGTAAGATATATATTATAATATTATTATATTAATAGTTGGTTGTACTTTAAACTTAAAGACTTGAACGTCTTAAAAAAATATTATTATTATTATATTTATTCTATTTATAGAAATAATAAGATTTCTTTTATAAGGTACTATATATATATATATATATATATATATATATATATATATATATATAATACAACAATGAGATGACAAACGGAAAACAAATGAGGAACTTGAGAGAGATTCTTCATGCTCCCAAAACCACCATGAACTCCAAGAATACACAAGTCACTAGGGTAGGCAGTTTTAGGTCATCATATATGTATTTATATGTGTTGAATACTAAGAGTCATGGGTATAACCCAAACCTATAACCATGGGTTTTATGATCTATGGTTCACATGGCCCAACTCTGTATATATCCATACATAAACTTGGTCCAACATGTATCATAAGCCCAACACATATAAATATAACTAATTACCATAATTAGTCCCCATCGATTTAATTTGTATCTTTTGATCACTAAATTAATTCCAAATCAATTCTTGATCAACACTAGTTAAAACATATGATTTCATGTTAATATATTAGAACTTATAATATATTAATAAATTATATATAACCTCTTCTCTCAAAAGTCCATCCTAACAAATTATCCTGATGATATGCAACCCAAATGGATCATGCTACTCTCGTGTCAAGTACATACCAATAATAGTTATGGGCTTAGACATCTAATCCAATAGTCATGACTTCCCATCAACCGGATGAGGCATCATACCATCAATTGAGCGTCCAATATTATGCCAACTCATATTTTTAGTTGTGAATTTGGAGCTATACATTCGTCAAAGCCTTGGAGTCAAAGGAAAGTACCACAATACTTTTTGTGGTACTTTTTCCCCATTGTGGTTGCGTATACCTATCTGCTCTCCTTACAAACTGAGCAATTCTACATGGAATCATTTTCCTTCCAAAACAAAGCACAATCATTTTTGCAAGCGTGAATCGATTGATATCCTAACCCTATCTTTCTCAACTTCTTCTTAACTTCATAATGTGAGGCCGAAATATTGGTCTTTAGGAAATCAACTCTAAGTAACTCTACAAGTTGGTCAAACAAACTATCTGTCTATCTATTGATTACTTTAATAAGCAACAACTTTGCTAAAAAGTTTAAGGAAGACATCTCACTACATTATGGGTATAACTTGGTATTGAGCTCCTCAAACAAATCATCAAATTCCAAGTCTATACCTCATCCCTCCTCGTCTATATTTTCTTCATTTGTATTTTGTTCCGCCATAACATGATCAATTACATCAAACATCTCATTAGTTGCGGGAGTGTTTATTTGAGTGTTTATTCTTGGAGTTGAACTGTAGCCTAAATCCGAAGAACCAACATGTTTCTCACCGTGATGAACCCACATAGTAAATGTTTCTAAAAACCCAATGTCATGTAAGTGGGCATAAACTGTAGGCAAAACATGTCGATACGAATTCACACACGTTTTGCACAGGTAACACACTTTTCCTCTAGAGTTGACATGTTTCTCATCAATCTTCATAAAGTTTTTAAGACCTTCCAAGTATTTTGAAGACATTCAATTCTCTCCAATCAAACTCTTATCGATCGGCATTGATGTTTAATTATTAAAAATTATATTGTATATATATTTATTGAAAGTTAGGCTGTATTTGGGCTATATAAATTATATTGTATATATTGTTATTAAAAATTATATTGTATATATAGTTATCGAAAGTTATAATATTATAAGTACGATGTTATGATAGAACATAAACAAAAGTATAATGTTATAATTAACAAAAGTATCATATTTTTGTTAATTATAACATCATACTTTTGTTTATATTATACTATATTCACAAGTATATAAATTATAGCATCATACTATTTATATTATACTATATTCACAAGTATATAAAGAAACATAGCCGTTTAGTTCTTTACTTTTCTAAATACAAGCACTTTAACTTATTAATTAAGAACTATATCTACTCAGACTAGTAAACCTAAACATCTAACAAAATCAATTCCAATTTAATAACATACAATTTTATACATCAGTTCCAATTCTATACAAATATACATCAATTCCAATTTCATACAAGTATACTACAATTCCAATACATATAATTTTATACACTCAAACTAGTAAACCTAAATATCACATAATCATACATGTATAAAATACATTTAATTCCAATTTCCATTTCATTTTAGACATATAATACCACTTTCATATTCCAATTTCATACAATTAAGCATACAATACATCCAGTTTAAATTCCAATTTCAAACAAATAAGCAATACATCCAGTTTCATACAATCATACCTTATAGAACCTAGCATTTTAGACATCGAATTCCAATTTCATATAAATATGAACACATCTAGATACAAAATTAACAAATCATCCCTAGTTTCATATTCATGCCATTAATTTAATACACAATAGTGAGCATAAACAGAAATCAATTATACAATAGGTTGCATGAACACGATTTCATGCCAAAACAAGAAAAACAGGGAAAAAAGAGAAATCATTATCTTACCTCAAAATTAGTGGTGTAGGTAGCTGAATCATCGAAAATAAGTTTGGCCACCAGTGGTGAAGGCTAGTGTAACACCCAAAGTTTGGAAGGCCAAGAAAGGAAAGAAAACCTTAATTTTAAGGGGAGACTCGGCGAGTCCAAGGAGGAACTCAGCGAGTCCGAGCGGGATCCCAGTCGAGGAGTAAGTGACTGACTTGGTGAGTCGGCCAAGGTGACTCAACGAGTCTGGTCTGAACGAGGAAAACCCTAATCTCGGGAGTTGTATCCTATTTAAAGGGTGTTATGTCCCTCCCTCAGCCCCCATATCATCCTAGAGAACCAGTAAACCCTTGGTTTCGTGTGAGTTTCCATCATTTGAGAGAAATAGCTTCGAGGAAGGAAACTTTGGAAAGGAACTTGAAGATCAAGAAGGTTGCTTCAAAGGAGGAGGTGTAGATCTGAGATCTACTTCAGTTGGGTTCATCTTGGAGGTAACAAGCTGCTATCTTCCCTCCTTTACATCTAGATCTACTTTTGTTATAAGATTTGGGGGTTTTTATGGTTGTTTGAGACCCAATTCGAGTTTGGGGCCTAGATATGTTCTTGCCACTTCAGATCTAGTATTGGGATGGTCTAATATGTCATATAGCATCAAAAGATGAGGGGTTGGTGAAGCCCTTTTGTCCCAAAACCTAGCCCTAGAGTGTTTTGAGCCTAGATCTCTTTAGTTATACGTAAAGATTGCAACTTTACGTGAGGTTTGAGCTTTGGGACTATGGATCTATGAGTTGGAACCCCTGCATGATTCAAAAGCCCTCTGCATGTAAGGGATTTGAATGGACTCGGCGAGTCCTTTGAGTGGACTCAGCGAGTAGCATGAAGGTAAGGAGCAACTCGACGAGTGGGATGAACAGCTCGTCGAGTCAGATGAAGATTGCCTTGTACTCGGCGAGTCTGTTCTTGGACTCGGCGAGTCAGGTTGTGTAACGCCCGTGTTTCTAGGCTTGCCATTTTTAGCAATGTAATAGTCTGGGTTAACCTTGTAACTCAACTTGAAATAATAAGAATGTATTATTTGTGAATTATTTGAATTATGTGATTTATGTGTGTGTTTTCTTAATTTTTATAATTTAATAAATTAAGAATAAAATAAGCGTCAAAATTAAAATGTGAGATAAGCCCGATATCTTTGCATAAAGTTGTAGTGGTCGAAACAAGGATTCTGGAGATATAAGGAATGCCAAAATCCGAGTTATAACGAAGAAGTTATGACCTGTCGAAGTTTCGCGACAGAACCGGCACGACGCCGAGTGACGTAAAATATGAATTTAAGATAGAGCGATATTTAGCCTTATCGAACTAAACGAAAGTCGTAGATTTCGTTAAACCGAGAGCGTGCATAAAAGGAACGCCCAAATCTGACTTCGTATGAGGAAGTTATGATTTTATGAAGTTTCGACTTAGCAGTATACAGCCCGAATACTCGATTTGGGATCGAGCGGTTTTTAGCCGAAACAATCTAAATGAGAATCGAAGATCTTGTTGTTAGTAGCGAAACGATGAAAAGTTAGGCGAGATCGGACGTCAGACGAAGAAGTTATGAATTTATAACGAAGTTTTTCTGTCCCGGCCTTCTAAAAATAAATAATAAAAATAAAAGTCAAAATTAGCCAACGGAGTCTAAATGAAAGTTGTAGAGTATGGTCTGACCTTCGCGTGGATATAAAGAACGTCAAAAACGGAGCTCGTATGCGAAAGTTACGCAATTTAGAAGTTTGACAAGTCAATTACGCCCCGCGTACTCAGTCGGATGCAACTTGTATGACCAATACTCGAGTGCCACCAGTCGACGCACGCAGTGACGTCAAAGTACGCCCCGCGTAACCAGAGTACGCCCCGCGTACTGAGTACGCCCCGCGTAATTTGAGTACGCCCCGCGTAATCCCAGACCCAGCAGCCTATAAATAGAACTCGAATTCAGCCATTTTCTCTTGTTCAAACTCTTCTCTCTCTCAAAGTTTTGCCTCGATTTGCGTGCCAATCATACCCCAAAGCCCCGGTAATATTCCCGAGCCCCGAAGTAAGATCCGAAGCCCCGAGGATCCCGAAGAGTGTTATTCCCGAGCCGAAACGCTGCCCGCGAGGAGCCCGGTTTTGTGAAGATCTTCCAGATCTACGGAGAAACACCTCTTCTACAAGCCGTAGTGCTGCCCGATCATCTTTTGATCAAGTGAGTGTGTAGTTATTTTCATTCCAACACAATATTATGAAGTATTTTCTATAAAATACGTGTTATGTGTATATATTTGGTTGTTATACGTGTGAGTGTATATTCACTCTCTTCTATCTTACAGATCTGATGTATTCTCTATGAAATACGTGTTATGTGTGTAAGCCTCATCTGTTATGTGGAATATGTGTTGATTAAAACATGTTATACAGGTTTTTAAACTATGTATAAAAACGTATATTTTTATCTACTAATATGTTGGGTAGAACATGGGTAGGTAATTGGTGTGTAATAAACAGATGAGAGGCCTCGGTGTTATTGGTGTTATTGGTGTTATTCTAGTCATTCAGCAGAGTATGGATGACGACCACGGACTATTCTAGACTGTCCTGTGGAACACTAGCAGGCTCATTACCTGTAGGTGTTGTGAACGACGTGTTCACCGGTGTACTCTATCCCCCACATGGTTGCCTTTAGGATACTTATTGTTGAGGAAGCCCCTCTGCAGTAATATCCGTCCCGATGAAAAATCCTAAAATAAGTTCCTTATAATAGACGTTATTTTTAGGAACGTAAGGTGAGGATAACGGGAATGGGTAATCGGGTTTATTGTTGATGGTTGAAATTAAATATAATTATTGTGGGTTTGAAAACCCTATATGCTCACCAGGCTCCCAAGCCTGACCCACTCAGTTGATTTACTTTACAGGAAGTGGCGCAAGAGCTTAAGATGGGCGAACATCAAGTTGTTTTTGTTTACAAGTCTGTATATGTATATATTTGTTGAACGACTTGTAATGTTATCGTTTATGCTTTATGACCTGTATCGGAACATGACATCCCGACTTTTGATTTTGAAATGAAATCATATTTCTTTATGAAATGTTTTGATAAATATCTATTTTATCATGTTTTGTCTTTGGGAACAAATTCCGCATCTCTTTTAAAATTAAAAGGATTTACTCTGAAAATTATTTTAAAAAGCATAAATGAAATCGGTCTTTTCTGGCCGAGATTTTGGGGATGTCACAGTTGGTATCAGAGCATTAGTTTAAGCGAATTAGGAATTTGTAGGATTTCTAAACTTAAACTTAGCATTCTAAGTGGAGATTGCGAGGTGTGTGTCTGTTGGATTTTAGACACAAGCACTAGTTTATTTTAGGAAAGTTTCCTAAAATGCTTTTATGTGCTAAATGTTATATGTTGCCATATATGATATTATTTGTTCGGATCTACGGTTTGTTGCCAACCGGATCTGAAGGTTTATGTGTTTAGGATTCTAAGCGTATGTATACGATATTAGAACTAGCATGTAATCGTTTGGAGTAATAAGGTGAAATTATTCGGTGTATAGATCAAAATGGTGAGAACAAGAAGCGGAGTTGGAAATGCTAATGAAAACAGGAATCAACCGCCTATAATCGAGCAAGTACCTGTCGTAGCTGCTGCACCTGAGCCGATAACAATGGCTGGTGTACAAATGATGATTCAAATGATGTTGGATCGTCAGATGGAAGAAACAAGACGCCTACTTAGGCAGAATCGTGAAGAACCGTCAATTCAAGCGGAAGAGCCCGAGGAGAATGGAGGGCAGTCTGAAGGAGAAAACTTTAGTGGGATCATTGGTCAAGACGAACAACCAGTGGTTAGACGCAATAACCAGTATGGAGGAAATGA
The DNA here is from genome assembly GCF_052625555.1 of Lactuca saligna. Lineage (NCBI taxonomy): Eukaryota > Viridiplantae > Streptophyta > Magnoliopsida > Asterales > Asteraceae > Lactuca > Lactuca saligna. The sequence goes on along the minus strand of NC_136423.1, from coordinate 14,756,553 downwards.
TGGTCGTGGGTGCAAGTATAAGGATTTCATGGCATCCAAACCACCATGCCTATCCGGAAGCCCGACGTCGGTACAAGTTATGGACTGGGTCTCTGAAATGGAGACTATGTTTGAAAGTTGCGAATGCAGCAACAGGCAGAAGACCGCTCTTGCGATCCCTCTGCTAAAATCTGGCGTGTTAAGTTGGTGGAAGCTGTTAGCTGACTCTATGCCCAAGGGAGAAGCAAGCAAAATGTCTTGGGAAGACTTTGTGGAACAACTAAAGCTACAATACTGCTCCGAGCAGGACCTTCTGGAAATCAGTAATGAGTTTCAGAATTTGAAGAAAGGGAAATTGAGCGTTACTGAATACGCTACAAGTTTCACAGAAAAAATGAAGTTTATCCCATATTTGGTGCCTACAGAACTCTCTAAGGTCAACAAGTTTGCCCTTGGACTACCAGCGGACTATGGTCCAATGGTTAAGCAAGCAACCACATTGAAAGCCGCCATCTGGGCTGCTAGAAATGTTGAGACTCAGATCAAGGAAAAAGGTCTAGAAAGGTCAGAGGTTGGTGAGAAAAGGAAAATCGATGGATTTTCAGGGTCCAGCAAGAAAAGTAAATTCTCGAAGTCTAGTTCGAGAGGAAGTGGAGGAAAGGTAGAGGCGAAATGGTGCGACAAGTGCAAGAAGAAGCATCATGGGAAGTGTGGCGGGGAAACCACATGCTACAAATGTGGAAAGCCAGGGCATTATGCCAACGAATGCACCTTCACCAAGAATGTTTGTTATGGTTGTGGTGAGGAGGGGCACATCTCAAGGGATTGTCCGAAGAAGAAGGAGGCAGCAAGACCCAACATTCCGCCAAAGCCAAAGGCGAGAGCATTCCAGATGACACTGGAAGCTGCTAAAGATGAAGCTGATGTCGCTTCAGGTACCTTTCTCGTTAACAAATTGCCTGCCCAAATTTTATTTGATTCTGGAGCCAACTACTCCTTTATATCGCATGAATTTGGTAGAAAACTAGCTTTGCCTATTGTGAGACTAGATAATGCTTTATTAGTCGAAGTTGCTAGTGGCAAGATTGTACCTGTTAGCCATCATATGAAAAACATTTTAATTGATTTGAATGGGAATAAGTTCCACGAGGAATTATTACCTATAGAACTTAATGGTTTCGACATCGTTTTGGGAATGGATTGGCTTAGTGCCAATGATGCCGAAATTTTATGCAAGAAGAAAATAGTGAAAGTGAATCCGCCTGGAAAGGAATCGTTTATGGTGTATGGAGATAAACGCAGAGTAAATTCTTGAATCATTTCTCTAATGAAAGCCAGAAAATGTTTGACCAAGGGATGTACATCATATTTAGCATTCGTGATCGATGCTAAGAAGGAAAAGAAGGTGATGCAAAATATTCCTGTTGTGTGTGATTATCCGGAAGTATTTCCCGAAGATCTTCCTGGATTACCGCCCGATCGACAAGTAGAATTTCGTATTGACTTGTTGCCCGGAACAACGCCAATTGCAAAAACACCTTATCGATTAGCACCGACGGAGATGAAGGAGCTAATGATGCAACTTCAGGAGTTATTGGACAAAGGTTTCATTAGACCTAGTTCATCACCCTGGGGAGCTCCGGTGTTATTCGTAAAGAAGAAAGATGGAAGCATGAGGATGTGCATTGATTACTGAGAGCTGAATAAGGCAACAATAAAGAATAGATATCCGTTGCCAAGGATTGATGACCTATTCGATCAACTACAAGGTTCAAGTTATTTCTCAAAGATCGACTTGAGGTCAGGATATCATCAGCTAAAAGTAAGAGAGCAGGATATAGAGAAGACTGCATTCAGAACCCGATATGGACACTATGAGTTTTTGGTTATGTCGTTTGGACTAACCAATGCTCCAGCAGCATTCATGGATTTAATGAACAGGGTTTGTAACCCGTTCCTTGATAAATCTGTGATAGTGTTCATTGATGACATTCTGATTTATTCAAAAAGCCAAGAGGAGCATGGCAGACACTTGCGAGAAGTTTTGGAAGTCTTAAAGAAGGAGAAGTTGTATGCGAAGTTCTCCAAATGTGATTTTTGGATTCGAGAAGTCCAATTCTTGGGTCACGTGGTCAACCAAGAAGGTACAATGGTTGATCCAGCAAAGATTGAAGCTGTAATGAAGTGGGAACAACCAAAAAGTCCCACGGAGATTCGAAGCTTTTTAGGATTAGCCGGATATTACCGAAGGTTTATCCAAGGCTTTTCTTCGATTTCTAGTCCATTAACAACTTTGACCCACAAAGGAGCTACTTATGCTTGGAGTGATAAGCATAAAGAAGCATTCGAGAAGCTAAAGAAGAAACTATGCGAGGCACCGATACTTTCTCTACCCGATGGAGTTGAAGACTTCGCTGTTTATAGCGATGCATCTGGTGTTGGATTGGGTTGTGTTTTGACCCAAAGAGATAAGGTGATCGCGTATGCATCTCGACAGCTGAAAGAGCATGAAAAGAACTACCCGACTCATGATTTGGAGTTGGCAGCGGTAGTTTTCGCTCTGAAAATATGGAGGCATTACCTCTATGGCACGAAGTGCAAACTTTTCACTGATCATAAGAGTCTCCAATATCTCTTTAGTCAGAAAGAATTGAATATGAGGCAACGACGCTGGCTGGAACTACTTAAAGACTACAACTGTGAGATACTTTACCACCCTGGTAAAGCCAATGCTATCGCTGATGCTCTCAGTCGGAAAGTCAATCTTGAAAGGAGAAGGCCAAGAGCATTGAGAATTGAAGTTGTCTCAACCATTTTAGAAAGTATAAAGAAAGCTCAAGAGGAAGCTTCGGAGAAGAATGACCGAAAGGAAGAACGTTTGGGCAAAACGTTGGTGTTCGGTGTAAACAGTCACGGACTGAAGGTGTTCCAAGATCGGATTTGGATACCTAAGACAGGAGGAGTTAGAGATCTTCTGATGGAAGAAGCTCACAAGACCATGTACTCAATTCATCCCGGTAGCACTAAAATGTATAGGGACCTGAAACCCTATTATTGGTGGCCGACGATGAAGCTCGACATTGCGAAGTATGTGGCCGAGTGTGTGACTTGTGCAAGAGTCAAGGCACAACATCAGAAACCCTACGGGAGTTTAGAACCATTGCCTGTGCCTATGGGTAAGTGGGAAGACATTACTATGGATTTTGTCACTAAACTGCCCAGAACAAAGAATGGTCACGACATGATTTGGGTGGTCGTTGATCGATTCACTAAGAGTGCGCATTTCATAGCAGCCAATGAGAAATGGTCTATGGAAAAGCTTGCGAATTCTTATGTGAAGGAAATTGTGAGACTTCACGGTGTTCCGCTAACAATTGTGTCGGATCGTGATAGTCGTTTCACCTCAAGATTTTGGAAAAGTCTACAAGAGGAATTGGGTACCAAGTTGTGTTTAAGTACAGCTTACCATCCGCAGACTGATGGTCAGAGCGAACGGACGATACAAACACTTGAAGATATGTTGAGAGCGTGTACCTTGGAATTCCTAGGTAATTGGGATGAACATTTACCTTTGGTAGAATTTTCCTATAATAATAGTTTTCACTCGAGCATAAAGATGGCACCTTATCAAGCTTTGTATGGACAGAAGTGTCGTACGCCGTCTTGTTGGCTTGAGGCTGGGGAAAAGCAGTTTATGGGGCCGGAGATAGTCCATCAAACTGCTGAAAAGTTGAAAATAATTAGGGAGAGAATGTTAGCAGCTCAGGATCGTCAAAAGAGCTATGCTGACAAAAAGCGAAGACCGATGACTTTTGAAGTTGGAGATTTGGTTTTGCTTAAAGTCTCGCCGTGGAAGGGACTTATAAGATTTGGAAAAATGGGAAAGTTAAGTCCAAGGTTTATTGGACCGTTTAAAGTTCTTCAGAGGATTGGGAACCAAGCTTACAAGCTCGAACTACCAGAAGAACTGAATGGAATTCATAACACTTTCCATGTGTGTTATTTGAGGAAGTTCACGGGAGAAGTTCCCGACATAATTCCACTTTCAGAGTTGAGAATCGATGAGAACAAAAGGTTGATTGAGGAACCGGAGGCAATTGTTGACCGAAAGACTAAGAAATTGCGACGTAAGATGGTGGAGTTAGTGCTTGTCCGATGGAAACACACGAATGGGCCAAATCTCACCTGGGAGACGGAGAGTGACATGATGAGTCGCTATCCACATTTGTTTGTTGGTGTGTGATTCCGGGGACGGAATCATTCTAAGGTGGAGAGAATTGTAACGCCCGTGTTTCTAGGCTTGCCATTTTTAGCAATGTAATAGTCTAGGTTAACCTTGTAACTCAACTTGAAATAATAAGAATGTATTATTTGTGAATTATTTGAATTATGTGATTTATGTGTATGTTTTCTTAATTTTTATAATTTAATAAATTAAGAATAAAATAAGCGTCAAAATTAAAATGTGAGATAAGCCCGATATCTTTGCATAAAGTTGTAGTGGTCGAAACAAGGATTCCGGAGATATAAGGAATGCCAAAATCCGAGTTATAACGAAGAAGTTATGACCTGTCGAAGTTTCGCGACAGAACCGGCACGACGCCGAGTGACGTAAAATATGAATTTAAGATAGAGCGATATTTAGCCTTAGCGAACTAAACGAAAGTCGTAGATTTCGTTAAACCGAGAGCGTGCATAAAAGGAACGCCCAAATCTGACTTCGTATGAGGAAGTTATGATTTTATGAAGTTTCGACTTAGCAGTATACAGCCCGAATACTCGATTTGGGATCGAGCGGTTTTTAGCCGAAACAATCTAAATGAGAATCGAAGATCTTGTTGTTAGTAGCGAAACGATGAAAAGTTAGGCGAGATCGGACGTCAGACGAAGAAGTTATGAATTTATAACGAAGTTTTTCTGTCCCGGCCTTCTAAAAATAAATAATAAAAATAAAAGTCAAAATTAGCCAACGGAGTCTAAATGAAAGTTGTAGAGTATGGTCTGACCTTCGCGTGGATATAAAGAACGTCAAAAACGGAGCTCGTATGCGAAAGTTACGCAATTTAGAAGTTTGACAAGTCAATTACGCCCCGCGTACTCAGTCGGATGCAACTTGTCTGACCAATACTCGAGTGCCACCAGTCGACGCACGCAGTGACGTCAAAGTATGCCCCGCGTAACCAGAGTACGCCCCGCGTACTGAGTACGCCCCGCGTAATTTGAGTACGCCCCGCGTAATCCCAGACCCAGCAGCCTATAAATAGAACTCGAATTCAGCCATTTTCTCTTGTTCAAACTCTTCTCTCTCTCAAATTTTTGCCTCGATTTGCGTGCCAATCATACCCCAAAGCCCCGGTAATATTCCCGAGCCCCGAAGTAAGATCCGAAGCCCCGAGGATCCCGAAGAGCGTTATTCCCGAGCCGAAACGCTGCCCGCGAGGAGCCTGGTTTTGTGAAGATCTTCCAGATCTACGGAGAAACACCTCTTCTACAAGCCGTAGTGCTGCCCGATCATCTTTTGATCAAGTGAGTGTGTAGTTATTTTCATTCCAACACAATATTATGAAGTATTTTCTATAAAATACGTGTTATGTGTATATATTTGGTTGTTATACGTGTGAGTGTATATTCACTCTCTTCTATCTTACAGATCTGATGTATTCTCTATGAAATACGTGTTATGTGTGTAAGCCTCATCTGTTATGTGGAATATGTGTTGATTAAAACATGTTATACAGGTTTTTAAACTATGTATAAAAACGTATATTTTTATCTACTAATATGTTGGGTAGAACATGGGTAGGTAATTGGTGTGTAATAAACAGATGAGAGGCCTCGGTGTTATTGGTGTTATTGGTGTTATTCTAGTCATTCAGCAGAGTATGGATGACGACCACGGACTATTCTAGACTGTCCTGTGGAACACTAGCAGGCTCATTACCTGTAGGTGTTGTGAACGACGTGTTCACCGGTGTACTCTATCCCCCACATGGTTGCCTTTAGGATACTTATTGTTGAGGAAGCCCCTCTGCAGTAATATCCGTCCCGATGAAAAATCCTAAAATAAGTTCCTTATAATAGACGTTATTTTTAGGAACGTAAGGTGAGGATAACGGGAATGGGTAATCGGGTTTATTGTTGATGGTTGAAATTAAATATAATTATTGTGGGTTTGAAAACCCTATATGCTCACCAGGCTCCCAAGCCTGACCCACTCAGTTGATTTACTTTACAGGAAGTGGCGCAAGAGCTTAAGATGGGCGAACATCAAGTTGTTTTTGTTTACAAGTCTGTATATGTATATATTTGTTGAACGACTTGTAATGTTATCGTTTATGCTTTATGACCTGTATCGGAACATGACATCCCGACTTTTGATTTTGAAATGAAATCATATTTCTTTATGAAATGTTTTGATAAATATCTATTTTATCATGTTTTGTCTTTGGGAACAAATTCCGCATCTCTTTTAAAATTAAAAGGATTTACTCTGAAAATTATTTTAAAAAGCATAAATGAAATCGGTCTTTTCTGGCCGAGATTTTGGGGATGTCACAGGTTGCGAAACCCCAAACCCTTCGGGTTGAGACTCGAATCAGTGAGTTGGACAGGTTAGGACTCAGAAATCGGTAGACTCGGCAAGTCATGGACTGACTTGGCGATTCGAGACGCGAAGGGAAGGATTCTATCTATATGAACTCGGCGAGTCAGTAGGGTGACTCGGCCAGTAGGGTTCACCTGGAAGGTTGACCTTGACCAGGACTTTGACTTGGACCAGGGTTGACTTGGTTGTCTTTCGGGGGTCAGTTAGACTCAGTGTTGCATTGATATTGGTAGTTCGGGGAGCAAGGGGAGCAGGAATTCAGTAAGTTGTCGGGCAGCAGCTAGTGAGTTCATCAGCAAGTTCAGCCGGTGCAGGTGAGTTTCCCTTTGTGTGAATGGGTCTAAGGCCACATGTAGTTATGAGTAGAAGACCCCGGGGTTAGCCCTAGGCACAGTATTCTAGTATGATATTCAGGACGAGGTCCATTAATAACGGGCGGGTGCCCAAGGATTTGTTTATATGATAGTTTATACTTGTTGTCTGTGTGATGCATGTTTGTGTATGGTAGGGAGGTGAGTGTGGGCGAGGTCCCGTATCTCACCAATGACAGAGTGTGGATGGGGTTCCACATCTCATCAGTAGCAGGACATGGGCGAGGTCCAGGATAGGCTAGGCCTTAGGACAGAACCAGTTGTACGTATGTGTTGTGATATGTTTATGTGTTATTATTTGTTGGCGGGGGAGGCCCTGTGACAGGCGAGGCCTAAGTGAAACAAATCTGTATCTGAGCGGGGCTCGATGCCAGGCGGGGCCTGGAGCGGCGGGGTCGTTCTAGCGGGCGAGGCCCAAGGATAGAGGGTGTGGCCCAGTATGTGCAGTATGTGCTTATGCATGGTATGTGGTAGGGTGGGGAACTCACTAAGCTTCGTGCTTACGGTTTTCAATTTTGGTTTCAGGTACTTCCGGTAGCGGAGGGAAGAGCTCGAGGTGATCGCATGGCACACACCATAGATTAGACAACCTGGGAATGTTTACTCTGATAATGAACATGTGTTTGAAAACTTATACTCAGATTATGTTTTGGAATGATGATTTTGCTTAAAGTAATGTTTTATTAAAAGAAATTTGTGCTCTTAAATTTTGGGTCGTTACAAGTTGGTATCAGAGCCTTGGTTTGAGGGATTTGGATATGCTCTCGGGTGTGTCTGAACTCAAACTGAGGAATTGGTATAGAAGTTTTCAAAATGAAAAGACAGTTTTGTAAAAAGAGAGTTTTGAGAAAGAAAACGGTTTTAGACAAGCAAAAAGAATTCAGAAAGAAAAGAACTTTGAATAGAGAAAAGAGGTGTGGTGCATGCAATCAACCGAGCTCAAGTAAGTACCCCAAAATACCCATACAAGTCTATGTTTTGATTATCAATTAATAGAACAACATGCTAGATTAGGACTAAGGATCTAGGAAGGATGCCTTATGTGCCTGTTATATGTGCTTTTGATCTGCATGATAGTGCTGAATAGATAGTAGTAGGATAGCATGTTTAGGTTATGCCTGAGTTTATGAGTTTTGTTGCATGCTAGTTCGGATTGTTGCTATGTGGATATGATTGCTTGAGTATGTTATGGTTAGATTTTCCTTTTTGTCTGAATGATGCTTGCTTTGTGCATTATGGGATTCTAAGTGATGGGAGTTAGCCATTAGGTGGATACGACACGTCACATGTGATCAGGGTTGAATAATCTCAGAGTGTTGGATTTGGTCCTATTGCGCAACTCTTGTTTGAGTCCAACCATTGTAGGAGCAAGTCCTCTACTTGAAGGATTATCTGAGCCTCGTCACATGTGATGGTATTTAGGTGATGGCTAATTGGCATCACAAGGAGACCTTCAGCAGCTGAGGGTTGGTTTGAGTTGAGTCAGAGGTTTCCCTAGGGTATGCCTAGGATGAGGTAGTGCTGGGAGCAGTAGTAGTAGAAAAGAGACCTGGTGGAGTCGAAGCAGTTCTTGAGGAAAGTACGGATAGATGTGGAAGGTAGTATGGACCCGTACTACTGAAAGCAGAGGATCCGTACTCGATTCGGGAAAGGCCGAGACAAGACCGGGAACCTGGTAGTGAGTATGTTTGGTCTCGCAGTAGTGAGGAGAATTCTGATAATGGTTATGTTATATGTTTCAGTATGGTGACATTGCGAGAGAGACCAGCGGGCGGATCAGGTGCCAGAGAGGGATCGGGCTTGAGTTCAAGGGCCGAGCAGCTCGAGGAGCGGATGAGAGAGTTGATATCAGCTGAGGTTACGCGCATTATTCTAGCTTAGACTCCTGTGATCCTTGGCACGGTCAAGGAGGGTATATTGGAGATTTTGGATGAGAGGCTGGGAGCCTTCCGTACTGAGATGATGGTATTGATGGGAGCACGTACCTTGACATTTCGGGAGTTTAGGGCTTGCGGGGCACCAGATTATCATGGGGCTAGGGACCCTATCGCTAGCAGCAGATGGTTGGTTGATGTTGCCAACGCGTTCCGTACGAGCCGGTGTCCTGAGGGGGACAAGGTCAGACTCGCTTCCTGTCTTCTGAAGGATAGAGCGAGGGATTGTTGGGAAGAGATTGGTCATGCTTTGGGTGATGATGCCGCGTTGAACGCGATGACTTGGAGCGATTTCTCAGCTAGGTTCAGGGCGGAGTTTTCGCCAATTATTGAGGTGCAGCAGTTGGCCCAGGAGTTTCAGGATTTGACGCAGACCACTGAGACTGTGGCGGAGATCACCGCCAAGTTCAGGGAGAGGGCCCTTCTTGATCCGCAATATGTCGTGGATGAGGAGATGAAGAAGGCCCGATATCACGAGATGCTGAGGGATGACATCAGGGAGTTCGTGAGCAGGTCCGGTTGTAAGACGTTGGAAGATATGATCTCTCGGGCTAGGGAGAGGGAAATTGATTTGGAGCAGATCCGGAAGAGGAAGCCGGATGAGGTTCAGGTAGCCGCGAGTTCGGGCAAAAGGCCCAAGGGATCGGATTCGAGATCGAGGGATTATCAGGACCGCAGTCGATGCGGAAAGTGTGGCAGGGCACACGGGGGCGCGTGCAGGAGTGGTAGCGATGGTGAGTCTGGCTGCTTCAGGTGCGATCGGACTGGTCATTTTAGCAGGGATTGTACTGTTACCACCACTGAGGGATCAGACTTGATATGTTTTCACTGCAATCAGCGGGGCCACAAGAAGGCCCAGTACCCCAATTTGTTTTCAGCAGGACGAGTGATGGCACCTGCCCCTGCAACCTTGAGGATCACAGATGGCCGTTAGGGCCGTGCAGAGGCGCCTGCGGTAGGAGATAGGGCTTTTTCAGATGGCTACTTTGGAGACGCGAGCAGCACCATATATTGTAGGCATGTGATTTCCGTTTTCAGTTCTTTTGTTGAGTATGATGTTATATTGTTATAGTTCTGCATCATTATCGGTTTGAGCATTTCATTTTTTTGAATGCTTTGATTGTGATCGAGTTATATGCCATCTGCATACCTTGGATATTTGGTTAGTAGTTAAGGGATAGGTTCTATCGAAGAATGTTACTTAGGGTGCAGTAACTGTAGCATGCCTTGGAGGGACTCGGTATGTCTCGCTAGTTTGGAGCCGTATAAGTTTTAGAAATGGACTGGTTAGATCCCTAGCTATGGTAAGCGTGGGATTCCTTAGCAGAGTGATTATGGAATGGTAGCAAGGATTGGGATTTCTATTCATTGAGCAGCGAGGTGTGAGCAGGATCGAAGTGGGGGAGAACCCTCCAAATGTACAAGGGTAAGAGCACGCAAATCCATAACGAGTATGTGATTTTTGAGAAGGAAAAGAAGTAGTTCAGCGTTTGATGGATTGAGTAGTTCAGGGTTGGGAGTTTGAGAGACTCCCCATCAGTCCGAGCGTGTAAATGGTGATGGTGAGTATGTGGTTCGGATTCCGGTGAAGGGTCGCCAGTAGGACTTGTGTGAGTCGGAATGAAGATCTTGAGGTCAGATAGCATGGGATGCTTTCGTGTTAGCAGTCAGTGGTGGAAAGTGATGTAAGACTACGGGGCAGTCGTAGCATTCACTAGCAGTCAGTGGTGGGAAGTGTTGTCAGACTACGGGGCAGCCGTAGCATTCCGTAGTAGCTTCGTTGGCGGAGTCGGGGCGAGGCCCTTATCTCCTAGCATTCAGATAGGGATCAGGAATGGGTAATGGATGAGAATGGTAAGGAGTTTTCCTGTATAGCCCTTGAGAGGTGAGACCTTGGGAGAGGCCGCTCTAGGATATAGTCGGGTGAGACCCGTGGGGGAGGCCCGTATGAGAATAGCAGTATATGTGAGACCTGAGAGCAGGGTTGCTCAGTAGTATGGTTGGGTGAGACCTGTGGATGAGGCCCGTGAGTTTTAACAGCACAGGTGGGACCTGGTAAGGATTTTAGTGTCTAGACAGGGGATCGAGGATCCCAGTAGTGCCAGAATGGTAGAATAGATTGAGCAGTATAGGTGATTGAAGTTTCTTCGAATGTCGCTGGGAGCGACTAGTGGTTGTGTTGGGTCAGCGATCGGTGGGATCCGGCAATCCAGATATTGATAGGTTGGTAGGGAACAAGGTGGTCTCAGTTCGTCCGGAAGCCAGATAAGGAATAGCAGAATTTTCAGTCAATAGCAGTGCGAGTATGCAGGGTATGGTGGAATTTAGTTAGTTGATCGTGGGGTGCTCGACACCAAATGATAGTAGAAGGAATGCCCAGTGGATACTGGCGACGATGACCCGTACTGGGAGTAGCGAGAGTAATAGATTGGGTGAGGACAGGGTCTTCATAGTGGCAGAGGGGATAGATGGTTAGGGAGCGTTGCCTTGGGAAGGCAAGGGAATCGCGCAAGGAAAGAAGGGGTGAACCCCTATGTTGCAGTACTCGGAGAGTATCAGAAGGATTGTCGATTAGGTAGGGTTTGCTTCCAGGATGTTCTGGGTCAGGGTTGACCCGAGATTATTATCCGCAAGGGTTGACGTTAGTCTGAATGACTGAACGGAAGGCCATCGATGGTAGGCAGCTGGTGTTAGAATTTTTGGTGGGGTATCGGAGGCAGATCGCAGGCAGTGGAGCACAGCAAACTTCGAGGACGAAGTTTAGTTTAAGTGGGGGAGAGTTGTAACACCCAAAGTTTGGAAGGCCAAGAAAGGAAAGAAAACCCTAATTTTAAGGGGCGACTCAGCGAGTCCAACGAGGAACTCGGCGAGTTCGAGCGGGATCCAGGTCGAGGAGTAAGTGACCGACTCGGCGATTCGGCCAAGGTGACTCGGCGAGTCTGGTCTGAACGAGGAAACCCTAATCCCGGGATTTATATCCTATTTAAAGGGTGTTATGTCCCTCCCTCAGCCCCCATATCATCCTAGAGAACCAGTAAACCCTTGGTTTCGTGTGAGTTTCCATCATTTGAGAGAAATAGCTTCGAGGAAGGAAACTTTGGAAAGGAACTTGAAGATCAAGAAGGTTGCTTTAAAGGAGGAGGTGTAGATCCGAGATCTACTTCAGTTGGGTTCATCTCGGAGGTAACAAGCTGCTATCTTCCCTCCTTTACATCTAGATCTACTTTTGTTATAAGATTTGCGGGTTTTTATGGTTGTTTGAGACCCAATTCGAGTTTGGGGCCTAGATATGTTCTTGCCACTTCAGATCTAGTCTTGGGATAGTCTAATATGTCATATAACATCAAAAGATGAGGGGTTGGTGAATCCCTTTTGTCCCAAAACCTAGCCCTAGAGTGTTTTGAGCCTAGATCTCTTTAGTTATACGTAAAGTTTGCAACTTTACGTGAGGTTTGAGCTTTGGGAGCATGGATCTATGAGTTGGAACCCCTGCATGACTCAAAATCCCTCTGCATGTAAAGGGATTTGAATGGACTCGGCGAGTCCTTTGAGTGGACTCGACGAGTAGCATGAAGGTAAGGAGCAACTCGATGAGTGGGATGAACAACTCGTCGAGTCATATGAAGATTGCCTTGTACTCGGCGAGTCTGTTCTTGGACTCGGCGAGTTAGGTTGCGAAACCCCAAACCCTTCGGGTTGAGACTCGAATCAGTGAGTCGGGTGGAGACTCAGTAAGTTGGACAGGACAAGACTCAGAAATCGGTAGACTCGGCGAGTCATGGACTGACTCGGCGATTCGAGACGCGAAGGGAAGGATTCTGTCTATATGAACTCGGCGAGTCAGTAGGGTGACTCGGCCAGTAGGGTTGACCTGGAAGGTTGACCTTGACCAGGACTTTGACTTGGACCAGGGTTGACTTGGTTGTCTTTCGGGGGTCAGTTAGACTCAGTGTTGCATTGATATTGGTAGTTCGGGGAGTAAGGGGAGCAGGAGTTCAGTAAGTTGCCGGACAGCAGCTAGTGAGTTCATCAGCAAGTTCAGCCAGTGCAGATGAGTTTCCCTTTGTGTGAATGGGTCTAAGGCCATAATGCCGGCCCATGTAGTTATGAGTAGAAGACCCGGGGGTTAGCCATAGTCACAGTATGCTAGTATGATATTCAGGACGAGGTCCATTAATAGCGGGCGAGTGCCCAAGGATTTGTTTATATGATAGTTTATACTTGTTGTCTGTGTGATGTATGTGTCTGGTAGGGAGGTGAGTGTGAGCGAGGTCCCGTATCTCAGTAATGACAGAGTGTGGATGGGGTTTCACATTTCATCAGTAGCAGGACATGGGCGAGGCCCAGGATAGGCGAGGCCTTAGGACAAAACCAGTTGTATGTATGTGTTGTGATATGTTTATGTGTTATTATTTGTTGGTGGGGGAGGCCCTATGACAGGCGAGGCCTAAGTGAAAAGATTTGTATCCGAGCGGGGCTCGAAGCCAGGCGGGGCCTGGAGCGGCGGGGCCGTTCTATCGGGCGAGGCCCAGGATAGCGGGCGTGGCCCAGTATGTGCAGTATGTGCTTATGCATGGTATGTGGTAGGGTGGGGAACTCACTAAACTTCGTGCTTACGGTTTTCAGTTTTGGTTTCAGGTACTTCCGGTAGCGGAGGGAAGAGCTCGGGGTGATCGCATGGCACACACCATAGATTAGACAACCTGAGAATGTTTACTCTGATAATGAACATGTGTTTGAAAACTTATACTCAGATTATGTTTTGGAATGATGATTTTGCTTAAAGTAATGTTTTATTAAAAGAAATTTGTGGTCTTAAATTTTGGGTCGTTACAGCTAGGGTCGGAGGATAGGTTGATAATGGTGAGGGGTTTGAAGGCTCCAATAACTAGAAAAAAATCCGCCAAAATTGGAGTTAAAACTTCAGCATTCACAAACTAAGAAGAAAACAAGGACCAAGAAGCATACCTTTTAGTCGTCTGTGAAGGGGGATCGCTGGAGGATAGGTCTGGTCGTCAACAACGCAAGAGAGAAACATAAGGGAAAGCAGTTTGCAAAATGAACGCATGTCGCTCTTTGTTAATGCTAAACCCTATGCAGAAGACAAGTCGTAGGTATAGTGCAAGCAAAACTACGTTGTTTTGTATTTACGTCAATAAAAAATATAATAAAAAAACAGTTTTGCCGACAACATATCTATGTCACGCGCATCGCCACATCATTTTGCCGACAACATATCGTCGACATGATCTTAGGAAAACGACACCTTTTTTATTTTATGGGACACGGAATATAAATAAATTGAAATTATTTTTTTAATAACCTATATCCACGACAGATCGTCGGCATAGGTTTTCAAAACACCACAAAACTTTTTCCCTTTCCCCCGAATCTACGGTGACAACATGTCGTCTGCTTAGCTTTTCTAGTCAAACAAATAGCGTCAAAGTTGGAAAACACTATGCCGATGAAATTTCGTCGAGATAGCTCAACTTCTACTGACGACTTATGTCGTCGGGATAGATGTCTAGGTAGTTATTCTGTATATAGAAGAGCAGTCTACTACTTGTATATGTATATAAAAAAGTCCGAGTAACTGGAAACCAAATAAAACAACCAAATCCAAATCCAAAGAAATAGTTTGTCTTAATTGATACCTTTTTTTTTTTTTTTTTTTTTTTTTTTTTTTTTTTAAATAAGAAAAATGTAGAGCTTATTGGTCCCTTTTAAAAAATAATCCTCATATTCAGTTGATTAATGTAACACTAAAAGACTTCTAACTTAACAATATCAGATGGTGCATTCTTTTTTTAAGATCGAATATTCAAGTACCGTCATAGACATAGATAAAATTATGTATTAGTTTAGGATTAAATTATATATTTATATTTATCAGTTAAAAAAGATAATAATGTAAAATTATGAATAGTCTAAGGCTTAGTTTGGCGCGCACAGCTAGCTGATAAGCTAGCTTATTTTTCGAACTTTTTTATGTTGTCGTGTTTGGTAAGCCAAAAAGTAGTTGATAAGCTAGCTTTTTGAAAAGTTACTTAGACTAGTTTTTTAGGAGTTTTTTTAAAAATTTTCAAATACATCCTTAATTAATTATAGAAACACATATTCTTACATGTCATTTTATGTAATTTTATATATTTCAGTTAGCTTTTCAGCTAACGTTATTTTTTATCAGCTAGCTTTTCAGCTATCAGCTAGCTTTTTATTTAACAGCTAGCTTTTCAGCCATCAACTAGCTTTTCAGCTAACAGCTAGCTTTTCAGCTAGTTCGTCAAACATAATCTATCTAAGTAACTCTAATCAAGATCATGTTAGTAATTTAGTTTTCAAAAATAAATTTTAGCCTAGCGGTAAGATGTGACTCTCTCAAATAAGAGGTAATAGGTTTAAATCTCTTAAGAGACTTGTGTCATTTAAAAGTTGCTATTTAAAAAAAATCCACAATACCCACAGAATTTTGCCTTCAAATTATCATTAAATTCTGGATTTTCTCAATACAAATATAAGTTTCTTAATAGATACCACAAATGAGTGCCGTGATGCACCTTTGCGTGTAGTCATGGTTCAATCCACCACACCTTATGCAATAAAGTTTTTTCAGTCATTCTCTCCACTTGCCCACACACACTGACACACGTTCTATTTGTTTAATTGCCAAGACCCCATATATATTTCTAAGCATGGTAGCCATAATTTCAATGATGTTAAGGTTTTGCAACTGTGCGTTACTTTAGGGACTTCAAAAGTAAATATAGTAAGAGCTCAAGGGCTTGTTTTTTAAAATAGTTTATGAATAATGAACACACCATATTCATAACTACCACACAACAACCAAACAGTCGACATTGTTTACCTAAAAGATGTAAACAGTTATTATTATTAGTATTATTTTTTTGTATACTTTAAACCAAATGTAATATATTATAGTAAAATTTTATAATTTTGAATTACTCATTCAATCATTATTTTAGTAGACTTTTTAATGTCCACTTTTATTTATTTTTAAAGATAAAATATATTTACAAAATTACAATACAAGATCTTCTATTTTAACTAGTTTTTATTTTATACTTTGTATTTGATAGAATTAGAGTACCACAGATGAATTATAAAAAAATAATGAGAATATTTTTTCTATAAAAAAGAGCCACCTATGTCTAAATAACAAATTAAATCTTGAAAACATCTTAACTAACTTCTAATTTTAGCTTTATTGACTATCATCCAATCAAAATACATATAAAATGTCCGTCATTAATGTAGTTGAAATATCGGTCACCAAACACCCATAAAAGCGAAATATATTAAAGTATGAGGGTATATTTGATAATATGTCAATACATTGAGTACTGAAATGTAATATCTAGAAGTTTCTAACGAAGTCCGTGAAATGTACACAAACCCTCCACTGTTATTCTTCTTCCTGTCAAACTTTTGAGAGTCCGTACATCTCAAGCCTATGCTACCACCCTGCTAAACTGTACAGTCACGTCGGCGCTAATCGATTCACAGCCATGATTCATATTCTCTTCGCTCTCATACTCGCCGAGATGTTATTGATCCTGATTTTCGTGTTCAAAACCCCACTAAGGAAGTTTGTTATCATGGGTTTGGATCGAGTCAAGCGTGGTCAAGCACCGATCGTTGTGAAGGCCGTTGGATCGACCATATTCGTCGTGATGATGTCTAGTGTGTATAGTGTGATGCAGATCCATAATCGCCGAAACAGAGACGACGATGGCGGTGGCGAACTTACTCCAACTGATCAGATTCTTGCCGCCAGACATCTCCTTGAAGCTTCTCTCATGGGTACGACTTCAATTTTATTACTTTTTCTGTTTTTTGCGTAATTGAGGTTATATATGTGTGATTGACATCGGGATTTACGGTTTCATGGATTCAATTTTGTTTACTTGAGCATATTAGCGTTTGAATTATACTGCTTGATTGGGAATTTTTGGAATTAGGGCTAGAAAATGATTAACCCTAAATTCTTGCAGGATTCTCGTTGTTTCTTGCACTAATGATCGACAGACTGCACCATTACATCAGAGAACTCCGCATCAGAAGAAAGAACATGGAGGCAATCAAGAAACAAAACCGGATCATGGAAAACGGGAAAACTGGAAATCAAGATGAAGTGAAAGCTTTAGAGGACGAACTAAGTACCCTAAAAGACAAAATTACACATCTTAAATCAGAACTTGATGAAAAGACAAAAGAAGCAAGTGATGCAGAAGCCAATGCGACTGCAATGAAGAAACAATCTGAAGGGTTTCTTCTTGAGTATGACCGTTTGCTCGAGGAGAACCAAAACTTCAGAGCTCAGTTGCAGTCATCTGAACGAAGATCAAGAGCTATTTAGGGTTTTTATCACTTCTATTATCTAATCTCTAATACACTGGTTTCTTTCCTGTTTTTGAAATTTTGAGTTTGTGAGTTTTTGTGTATGTGTTATTATGCTCTCACCCCACATATTTGTTTGGTTTTTCCCTGTGATATAAAATGGTGGTAGAAACTAGTTAATAGGTTAAGGGGAAATACCATCTGGTTTGTACAAGGAATGATTTTTGATCTTTTCACAGAAAAATGGAAGTTAACATCGATCTGTCTTCAAGATGTGTGGAGTATACTTGGGACATATTGAGAGGATGTTGTGAATGATTAGTCATACATGTACATTAGTACATATTGAAAGTAAACTTCGGGTAAACATGATTTTGAACATGATTTCGAACGAAATTTTAGGGTGTACTCTGATACGAAGGTGAGATGTTGCAAGTTGTATTATAATCTTGATTTAAATATATTATTTTATTTGTATAATGTTAGATTCCTAATTAGGGATGAGCAAAAGAACCGGCCAGAACCGGTCCGAACCGGACCGGAACCGGGAACCGGCTTCGGCCAAAATCAAGAACCGAACCGGCCCGGCGGTTCTACCGGTTCCGGTTCGCGGTTCCTACCGGTTTTTGTCGTGTCTTCAAATCTTGGAATCGGTCCTCGAAAAATAGCATCATACGGTTCCGGTTCGGTTTTTGCCAGTTCTACTGGTTCCGGTTCTAAAAATCCACAAAAATAACGTCCCGGTCCCGGTCTGATCCGACCGGTTCTATCAGGTTCCGGTTTCGGTGCTGGTTTCGGCCGGTTCCCCGGTCCATATGCTCATCCCTATTCCTAATCTTAAACCAAAAAGAAAGAAACAAGGAATGGTAGAAGACTAGATCTTGTAGTTGTAGGTTAGTTAAAGGAGTTGGTTGATAGTTGTTGATTAGATTATAACAAATTAGGTTAGAAACTGATTGGGTTGGAAGTTCTGATTATGCTAACTTCTGATTGAAAATAGTTGTTTGATTTTATATCTATCTGACTATGAAAAATAACTATATTACCTCGGACAATACTTTATTCATAATTATTTCATTATAATTTATCATTTAATTTATAACATTATTTTTTTTTACATAATACATAGTAAGAACCAAAAAGTCAAAAAGTCATATAAAAAATAAGAATAAACAAAAGCAAAGAAGCTAATACAACAAAGAAAACTTTCTTAATAGAATCTTGGGAATTTTAACATTCATGATTTAATATCGGAATAATCGAAACCTAATACAGTTAACACTGATTAAAGACTATCTTTTTTTTTCTTTTTTTTTTCTTTTTTTTTTTTAATAATAATTTCATGGGGCAATTATTATTCCAAGGAACATTTAGATATATGTTTCAAAACATCAACTTTTACAACAGCATAAACAACATATAAAAACAAAAAAAATATATATATATATATATATATCAGTAACAATTCAACCAAGTGGAAAATTATTTTTTTATGTTTATGTCATATGCTTTAATGCAAGTTATGTTGAGATAAATATAAAAAATTAACAAGGGAAGCCAGAAAACAAGCAACACATCATCATTAGGGTTAAATTGGTAAAAAAAAAATAGACCAAACCAAGGCCGGTCACAAGAACAGCATCACATCATCATCTGGGGAAACGATACTTTGTTTCCACAGTTTTGTTTATATTCTACTGTAAATTCTACAACACAACAACACCAATTGCAAAATCAATATGTAAAGCAACAAACATGTATTTAAAACAATATATTGAAACATCGGTGTGTGTGAAGCCAACTACCTCATCATCCAATTCAACCAGTTGCAAATACTGTTTGTAAAAACTTCAAATAAACAATAAAAGATACAACTGAATCGCAAGAGCATTGATACAATTGAAGACAATTTACACACACACAAAAAAAACTAATTACAGGGATTTGATCTTAATATCGCATACCTTGGCTTGGAGATGATGAAATGATTGGAGAAATCAATAGGATCGACTATAGTTTTCTGGGAGATAGGATTCGATTTTGATGGTTATAAAACAAAATTATGAAGGGTAAAATAGGTATCCTTCATCAATCCCAGGCAAGGAATGAAGGAATTGAGAATATGTGTCGTCAAAGGAGAAGTGAAGGAGCGTTGCTGGTAGAGGGCAAAGCGTATCTTTTTCTTCATTCCCCCGGCCAACCGTTTTTTCCTTTGGACCGAATCAACACAAAAATGGGGACCCAATCAGCATTTTGGACCGAGTCGAAAGTTGCAGCAGCAAAACAAACACATTAACTCAAGAATTCTGATTGAGTCCAAGCATTGGACCTAATCAGAAGGTGCATCAAACAAGCCCTAACTCTTTAAAACATAATATGCATCATCATGACTAATATAAATATAGTCGATTTATGTTTTAACAGCCACTATGTTAAAAAATAAAACTGTGTAGTCAAGAATAATTTTACAAGTAGTGAAATATTGAAAATTTAATGATGAGATTCCAATTTCTAACCAACTTGACAAATTTATCTAAAAAGTCCACCTATAATATAAGTAATAGAAATTACCTTATTTCTTCCAACTTGATGTTGAGTTCATGTTTTCCTTATTTCTTCATTTTTCCCTTTTATTTATTAGCCCAACTTAAAAATGGGCTGGACATATTGTCTAAAGACCAAAATAAATATTGTTTTTACCATTGATATTTAATAAAAGGCCCGACTACCATTTTATATATATATATATATATATATATATATATATATATATATATATATATATATATATATATATATATATATATATATATATATATGGGAGATAAATACTTATATTTATAATTGTTTGTTACTGAGCTTTATGCAACAGGTGTGGAATCTATCTGGGGGCAGTGAATACTTTCTGTTCGGCTAATATTTTATTTCGAAAGATAGTTTCTCTTTGGTGGGCATTAGATAGTTTTCCTTGAAAGATTAATTATTTCGAAAAATAATTTTGTTTTAGAAATATGTAATTACAAAAAAGATGTAATGTTTCGCTGAATGGTTTCTTCACGTATAGTGTTTCATGTTTCATATTTGTTTAAGGTTTTGGATTTAAAGTTTAGATGATTTTTTTTACTAAAAGAAAGAATATGCAAGTAGTTATTGTAAAACATAATTTGCTTCTCTTTTTAATAGCATCGTAATTTTTTTAATAACTTATATTATATCTTGGCTTTTTTGGTTATTGATGATTTTGGTCCGGAGGTTGTCTAAGTGAACAACCTAACTTTCAATTTTTTAATAATCGTCATTTTTGCACTTGAAAATTTAAAACAAATTATATACGATAACAAAATTTGTAATTTCTCTTACCCTTTAACTTCGATATAAATTGTTCAATTTTGCAAATATTAGAAATTTTAATTAAAGGATAATAGAATGTTACAACTTTGATCCCTAGTCCTATGGTATCATATAGTTTAGTATAAAACAACTAGTCAATTATTACCATAAAAAATTATAATTTTACTACATCAAAAAATGATGAAATGTTTAATCTTGAAATATATTACCATCAACAGAAAAAAGCTTGTGCTTTTTAATACAATTACCATAAATAATTAATTATCGACTTCAACATAACGTTAAACTAAATTAATTATAAAAAATTGGGTAAATTACACGATTCGTCCCTACCGTAAGTGTCAAATTGCACATTGAGTCCCTATTTTCAAAAATTAACTCGGAAAGTCCCTCATTTGTTTAAAATTTTCACGTTTCATCCCTAATTTCGTTAGCTAGACATAAAAAGACGATTTTGCCCTTATCTTTATCTTTTTGATTTATTTTTATTTGTTAGTTATATTTAATTAATTAAATATTTATTTGTTTATTTAAAGTAATGGACCCCACCACGTATACCCTCTTTATCTCTTTATCTCTTCATTAGAGCACGAATCAATTAGAAGTCTGTATTCTCTTTGTCGTCGGTGACTGTGAATCTCATTTTTCCGACTTAATGAGAAAAAGGAGATTGATGAGAATGAGGAAGGAGCACCATGAATCTCATTTTTCTTGCTTAGGTGTTGCAATACATACAGTGGAGGAGGATATGCATCTAGTGACCTCCACTCTCCAGCCAGCCATTGACCTTCATCTCCGACTACCTACCATCACCTCCAAGCACCTACCAGCGCTCACATCTACTAAACATCAAAGAAGATGAAGGTTTCCGACCAGTTTTAGCTTCCACAACCCTTTGCCTCTAGCAACCACCACCATTTGCCTCCAACACCCACCTGTAAAGAGCCCCAAACCAAACCAAAATAAAAAAAGAAACTTGAAATTGGTTCCAGAAAATAAAATCAAAACTGGTTCCAGAAACTAAAATCAAAATCAAAATCCTACGTATGGTGGTTGTCTTCTTCTCCGGAAATCACTTCCATAAAAAACAAAGGAGCTTTCAAAGAAATCAGCGAGAACAGGAGACTCAATGCAAAAAAAGCTCCACCCGAACCCATCTTGTTCCACTCTTCCTTCGTCTTCTTCGACCACTCTACGAGTTGCAGGTATGGTGGTGGCATCGTTTTAGCGACGTTGTTGGAGGCGTTCAGATCTGATACATGGAGGTGAAGATTTGAAGAGATGATGAAGACCTCAGATCTGATACAGGGTTGTGGATGCAAGTGATAAAAGAAAGGGGGAGGAGAAAGATAAAGGGAAAGGGAATAATATCAGTTTCGTAATGGTTGTTTCCGGCAGGAGAAGCGATGTGCAGGTGGAGTGAACCGATGGCGGTGGTGGCTCCAACAACCCATTTCTCTCTAGCTTCGGGGACCCATGTGAAGGAGATGAACCAACTGGGATTGAATGGTGTGGGTAGGATTAGGGTAGATGGTAAGTGTTTGGGGGTGGTGGGCCCATTTTTTGTTTTCTAGATTTTTTATTTTTTTTTAAATAGTTAATAACAAACAAGTCATAAAATATATCAAAAAAGAAATAAAAAGGGTAAAATAGACATTTTATGTCCATCAGGGATGGTCCGAGTTAAAAAAATACATTACAGGGACGGTCCGAGTTAATTTTTGAAAATAGGGACTAAACACGCTTTTTGGCACCTGCACGAGGGACGATTGGTGTAATTTACCCTAAAAAATTAAAAGTAAATTTAAGTTATTAAGAAACTGTAGTTTGATTACGTAAGTTTTTTAATTGTAAAGATAACGGATCAAACACATGACATATGAGTAGACATAAAACAACCCTTTAAAACTTAGCCGAAGAAGCAGAAAAATATGTTAAGATATGCTTAATCCAATAATATGACTTAAGGTCGGAAGACTTGCGTTAACTTTTTTGCATAATTGCCATAACTTAAAACAATCTTTTTTACTGAAATATGTTAGGTAACTCACCAAAATTCTTTTAAAAGCATAAAATGTCGGCAATTGTATCTGTAATTTGAACAAAAAGAGAATAAGGAATCACTAAAATGGGTTATTGCAAGTAAGCCCAATAAACAGGTAGATAACCTGATTTCAGCAAGGACAATAATCATGTAATCTATGTACCAAAGCTCATAAAAATCAAAACTTTTAGTTAGGTCTATAACATCATCTTACAACCCATTCCATACATCAAAACCATTGCAAGCAATAAATAGAAAATCTTCAAAGTTAGTCGATTTGAGCAAACTCCAGAGGGTGATAAATTCTCTAAATTTGGCCTTTAATGCAAGGAAACAAAAAATGGATTAAAAGCTTTTATAAATAGCCTGGATTTCCATAAGAACTTGTGTAAGAAATGTACACATACAAGAACTTGTGTTGTTGAAGATAATTTCAGTTGGGGACCTTGATGAAACCTGCAACCAAACAAAGACAATATCAATGGATAGAAATGAGTGGTGGGAACACAATACCCAATCCAATTTTATATGCATGAATCTCCATGCCTCCCGTACCTAATCCTACTGTTTGGATCAACAATTCTTTGCCTAATAGCTTTGGGTGTTGTCACTGCACATTATAGTTTACCATGAGTATTAGTCTTCTTTCTAACATATTTAATTTGATAAAATATAAGCACTTGTAAATGTAAGTCTTAAATAAAAACTCCTCCAAAAACATGAAAGCAAAGGAGTTTACCTTCAAAGTTTTTCGTTGAGGCTCTCTAGTCGCTAATAGAAAGAGTAACATTAGCAACAAAAGGAGAGGTTATAAATTTATAAAATGGTCAAATTAATACATATATGATATCACATATACTATTTTTCTTCCCCAACTTTACAAATATAAAAATGTTGTGAGAATGTTTATAAGCTATCTGATTGAAATAACAAAAATTTGCTCCCAATACTCTACATTCCCAAAAAAGCATCCTGAGGACAAAGGTCACATAAACTTATAGAAGCTAACTCACACAAATTAAATATATATCTGAAACATAGTTTGGATGCTTTACAAAAGCAGATCAAGATGATAATTCCTTTCTTACTTTGACTCCCTTTCACCCATGGATCTTAAAAAGAACTCAAAATATAAAACCTTAAATTTTATAAAGAGGTTCAAATAAAAAAAATTCAAAATTATGAGAGAAAGGAGGTTGAACCCAAAATATATGATTCGGCTCAAATTCTAACCCTCATCTCCCACATACTGAAACCATTAACCCATAAACCTTAGCCCTAATCATAAAAGGACCATTGCGTAAACCAACCTACTACCATTTAAATGAAACACAAATCAGTTTAGAGCTCAAAAAAGAACAAAGCCGAAGGATGAATTTACTTTGTTACTTTCTTTTCCAGCAAGAAAAGATCATGTAGATAAGGAAAAACTAAGATAGTGTAAGCACTTTGTTGGTGTTCTGCAAGCCCTAATTACAAATTTAAGAAAAAGTGAAACCCATGCAAAGAGAAGATACATGGAAAAAAAAGAAAAATTGAAACCACTAATCACATATCTACCTGAAGCATAACGAAAATATAGGATTCAAGGTGTAAATATACAACATTTCATCTATGTACAAAATTTTCACAATACAAAATAACAAAATATCAAAGCATCTACCATCAAGAAAAAAAGAGAAACAACGTAACCTTGCCCAATTTACCATAAAAAATCGAACTCCTTAGCGAAAGAAACTCTCTTTGACCGATGTCTTCATCTTCGGGTTTTGTTGGTTGCGAACGGTGGTAATGGTAGTGGTGGTTTGACTAAATTCTTCATCTTCTATCACACTGAGATGAATGCCACTTTTTTGAAACCATTGATGTCTTCCTTCTCCCGCTTTAATTTTTTAATACTACATTAAATCATTCCATAGATTTCAACAATTATGAGGGTTCACTGAAATATGCTCTTTATGGTTTCTGGTAATGACATAGTACAAAGAAAAGGATAATAATGAGAGAAGGTAGAGAGTCTGTTTAGGTGGTGTTCGTGAGTGACAATGGTGACTATGATGGCGCTAAATGGTGGTGTTGTTCAGCATCAAATTCGGTGGTGTTAGCGAATTTGGATGGTTTTTGGTGTGCACTTGTGACCGAACAGTGAGAGAGGAGACTTTATATGGAGACGTTATATAAAGTGTAGTTGGTTATATGAAGTGTAGTTGGTGTTTGACGATTCATCTGGCTAAAAATGAGGAACACAAATTCAAAATCAAAGCGAGTGTAACAACCCGAAATTTCTGCATCATTTTAATGTAACTCTTTCATAATTCAATTCGCGCAACCGATCGTCGTTCCGATTTCCGATTTCCGATTTCTCCGTTTAATTAAGTCATTATCTAGTACACATTTAAAATGACTTAATGGGTGTCTTAATACCTTTAGAAATCATTTTAACACCCAACTTTAGTGATCGGAATAATTCTAGAATTTACCGTATCGGGTTACGGTAACTCAATCGGGTACGACCAAAAACCCCGTCTAACGCCGGTATCGGGTAAAATTCCACCGTGTCCAAAACTTAAACACTATATAAACGTGTTTAGGACTTCATTTGAAGCCTTTGGTCAAATTATCACTAAACATTACCCACCTCTCTCCTAATCCAAGTTTAAGAGGTCAAAGCTCAAAATTAAGGCTTCTAATCTCTAAGGTACCTTCCTAGTCTTAATCTATAACATATTTGGCATCCAATTTCGAGTTCAAATCATGAAATAGGCCAACATTCATGAGTTTACGGCCATGGAACATTCATGGGCCGTAAACTCACATTTCAAGGGTTTTTAAGCCCTAAAACCCTTCCTTTGCATAGT
This sequence comes from Lactuca saligna, assembly GCF_052625555.1. Taxonomy (NCBI): domain Eukaryota; kingdom Viridiplantae; phylum Streptophyta; class Magnoliopsida; order Asterales; family Asteraceae; genus Lactuca; species Lactuca saligna. The sequence goes on along the minus strand of NC_136423.1, from coordinate 14,731,051 downwards.
TGGACATTAGATATGACTTAAGGGCTTAAAGGAAAGAACTCATAACATGTAGAACATGGATTTAGAGGGACAAAAGTGAGTTTACGGCCAAGGAACTCTCTTGGGCCGTAAACTCATATACAAGGGGTATTTAAGCCAATTAACCCTTCCAAAACCTAGTTGGGACTTAGACATAAACCTTGGACTTGCTAATCTAGACTTAGAACACTTTAAAATTGATTTTTGAGTAACAAAGAAGAGTTTACGGCCAAGACACTCTCTTGGGCCGTAAACTCCTCTAAAAGGGTGATTTAAGGCCTTTAAACATGTTCAAATGCTTCCAAACTCAATCTATGGCTTTGTGGTAAAATCTAGATGCATCTAAAAATGGTTTAAAGGATTGAAACACAACAAAAGTATGATTTATGAGAGTTTACGGCCTAGGAACATACCCTTGGCCGTAAACTCATAAAACAATGTTTAAGATGCATCAAACACACCCAAATGGCTTGTACAAAATTCTAGAATCACATGTGATTGTTTTAAGCACCAAAAACTATCTTTTTCAAAGGTAAAAGAGAGTTTACGGCCTTAGAACATTCCTCTAGGCCGTAAACTCCAACAAAGGTCTTAATTGATGTTCTAAAATCATATCAATGCCTAGAAAATTAGTTTGAATCACATGTGATTACCCTAAGTAGCTTAAATCAAATTTTCAAAGCCATTGTGAGTTTACGGCCGTAAACTCTATGAGTGTGGCCGTAAACTCATGTTTTAAATGTTTTAAATCCATTTCAAGTGTTCCAAGGTGTTTAGATAATCATTCCTAGAAATCCCTAAGTCCAATTGAGCCTTTAAAACACCAAAACCTCACCCACATGAGTTTACGGCCGTAAACTCATGTATGTGGGTGTTCCATTGTTGTAAACTCTTTAAAATGTTTACTTATGGGGAGTAAACTCAAGTCCCAAGTCCCTTGTGTCATTACAAATCCAAAGATGTCACCCGGGTCACTCCAAACGCTCGTTTTGAGGTGTTTAACCTCATTGGAGTGTAATGTTCCATATGATTAGTGAATGTATCTCTAATTGTATATATATGGACATTATATCATTTTACATAGGGTCATCGCGAGTAATCAAACCCCGAACCGACGTCTAGCATTCAAAACCGACACGTTTCCGAGTCCGGTGAGTTCATACCCCTACCCTTTTTCACTGTTTTCACTGTTTTCAGGGGGAACACAAGCAAAGTACAAGGGAATTCTTGTACTCAAAACATGTTTTTAAATGTGTATTTCACATTTCGTATGCTTTTATAACTGATTACCACAACTGATAACAGATCGAACATACAGATCACGTAACATATATTTGTGAAATAAGTCTTTAAACTAGTATGTTTACATGTATTTCACAAAGGGTTTTCCACATTTTATCAGTTAAAAGCATGACATTAAAACATTTGAATATAATACCTGTACACTTTTTTGTCCTCGGTAACACTCCACGCACATACGCGAGTGGAGGACTTTCATATTATTACTAGTAAATTTGTTATTCCGGTACGATTGGAGACACGTCCTCGGAGAACACTCCACCTGGATTACGCGAGTGGAGGACTACACCCATAACCAGAATCTCTGGTATTTAGAGAGCGTGACTTGAGTGTATAGATCTATACGGGGCTGACTACCCCACACCTGGCTGCTAGCTACAGCCGAACCGAAATGGTTCAAGGGTGACGAAAGTCATAAGTATGTGGACGACTTATTGCCACATGTGGACTACTTATTGCCACAGGTTTCAGTCTATTGTATGGTTATGGAACTCGCAATTAGGATAACAGAGATTTACTTACAGTAATAATGAATTACTTTATACATCGTTTACATCTTTTACATCTTTTACTTACTGTAACTAACATTCAGTAAGGTACGGGACCTTCCTGGGGAAAACATGGAATCTAATCACGATTACATCTTTTACATGTTTCACATCGTTTACATAAGATACATACATGCAGGAAAGCATGGGGCTTTCCTGGGTAATACTTACATAACTAGAAAGAGTCACGGAATGGATAACATTACATCTTTTACAATTTGTAACATACAATAAGGAAAGTATGGGACTTTCCTGGTAACACATGATAAGTAAACAGAACAGTTAAACCAGTCAGATAACCAACTATACATTTTCACATGAGTAAACATGTTTTCAGTGTACAAACTTACTATACTTTACATTTGTGAAACAATAACCAACTTTTAAGAAAATACGGGATTTTCTTGGTGTACATAACATTTCAGAAACAGAAAGGAAACCGATACATTTTCGTAAAACAAAACCGCTTATGAACTCACCAGCTTTATGCTGATTTTCAAACCGCTTGTGTTCTCAGGTCAGCGTTAGAACAGGTACCCGAAGATCCTTTTGCATGAAGACGGTGTTCATGAAGACCCGTTACATTTTTTCTATATATACTATGTATCACAACTGTACAAACTTTACTTTTGAAATAACTGTAAAACTGTTATTATGTAATGTAATGCTTGTTTTACTTTGCTTACTATGTACATTGGATTTGATACTCAACACGGTAGTCAACCCCGTAAATGTATTCCGCCTTCGGTTTTCGGGGTGTGACAGATTGGTATCAGAGCCCTTGTTTATAGTGAATAAAGTATACCAAACCTTACATGGTATAAAACTATAAACACTAAAGGGCCTAAGTGCTCTGAATTAAAAGTATCTTCAAACTACAAGTATTTTCAAAAGTATACAAGTATACCGAACCGTCGCCATCCGTAACCACAAGTAGAACAGAACATAAGTAAATGGGTGTTGTGTACTACGGTTAAACCTGGGCAGTTATGTAGTCGTGTCTAGGGTCAATATGGCCTGGCCAACTATATTCATTCGAGACACGACCAACATGTGCTTGGGAGTGATTGCGGTATGTGGCATGCCTAAAACTTACCCTAATATCCCAAACATCGAATCATTGTCGTAAACAATTCATGAAATACTATGGGAGTATTTCTCGACCTCGATCCTCTGTAATAACCCTCATTCGAGTAGTTCTCTGTGATCACTCTTAGCGATAAATTATCTGTTCGATAACTCTTTCCTGCTTTATCGCTTACTCGAATCATATAACTGTCATATCTATCGATTCAATGTAAAGGACTTACCATCCTCTTTTCCTTGATCTTATTAGATCAAGATGCCTCCCCGAAAGAGACCTAGCTCAAAGAACAGCGACAATCCTTCTTCGCCGCCACCTCCTCCCCAGTTTGACTTAGCATCAGTCCAGACAATGATGACAGTTGCAATGGTAGCAGCTATGTCACAAATGAACCCTAGTGGTTCAGGTGGTGGTACTCAATCTCAAAACCCTGAGAGTAGCCAGGGACACCAAAGAGGGGGTTCCTATAAGGATTTCATGAATGCGAAACCAACATCCTTTAATGGCGCTGGAGGTGTCATTTCTTTATCTCGATGGTTCGAGAAAATCGAGTCCATCTTTGAAATCTGTGCTTGTGCGGAATCCGATAAAGTCAAATTTGCAGCCTGTACCTTCGCGGATAAAGCTTTGACTTGGTGGAATGGCCGAGTCAAATCTCTGACCTTACCCGTAGCCAATGCCATGGGCTGGGAAGCCATGAAGGAACTTCTCATTGCTGAGTATTGCCCCCGTGGTGAAATGCAGAAATTAGAGCACGAGCTCTGGAACCTGAAGATGAAAGGTTCCGACATTGCTGCATATACTTCCCGATTTGACGATCTCGCACTTCTCTGCCCGGGGTTAGTCACTCCTGAAAACAAAAAGATCGAAAGGTTTGTTTGGGGATTATCTCAACCAATAAAGAGTCATGTTTTGGCTGCTCGTCCGGATACCTATGATAGTGCCAAGACCTTAGCACAAATTCTAATTGATCACAACGACGATATTAAGGAAATCACTACCACTTCTGAGCCGACTCAAAGGAGTGGTGAAAAGAGGAAATTCTGGAAAAAGAAGAAAGGTCAATCTTCTCAAGGATCATTTAAGAAACAACAAACGGTAGCAGTCCATGCTGCTACTGCTACTCCTGTTGTTGCTGTTTCTGCCATGGGATCCACTGCCTCAACTCCTACCAGTAAATATGTTGGTAACCTCCCTCTGTGTGACAAGTGTAAATACCATCATCATCCTGGTCCTTGTCGAGAATTGTCTTGCACCAACTGTGGTAAGAAAGGGCACACAGTTCGATACTGCAGAACTCTTACCCAATCAGCTAATCAATCATCGGGAGCAGGTGTTAGTCAAGCCTGCTACAACTGTGGCGAAGTTAGGCACTTTAAAAGGGATTGTCCCAAGAAGTCAACTGCTGGTAACACTGGAAGGGTTCTGACCATGGGAAGGGAGGAAGCAGTTGCCGATCCCACTGTTGTTTCGGGTACGTTCCTTCTCGACAACTCATATGCTAGTATTCTTTTCGATTCGGTGCTGAAAGGAGTTTTGTTAGTCATGCATTCAAACATAATCTAAAACCAAATCCTCAACCACTAACTGAAACGTTTACCGTCGAGATGGATAATGGTGAGAAAGAAAGCGCTAACGACGTATTCATAGGTTGTACGCTTACCCTAAATGATCACTCATTTCCTATAGATCTCATGCCCGTTTCCATTAAGAGCTTTGATGTTATCGTTGGCATGGATTGGTTGAGTCCCAATCATGCTGACATTCTTTGTTACGAAAAAGCTATCCGTCTCAATCTTCCTTCGAATCAAACTCTCGTAGTCTATGGCGATAAACCCAGTTCCAACCTTCATATCATTTCTTGCATCAAAGCTCGAAAGCTCCTTCGAAAGGAGTGTGTTGCATTCTTAGCTCATGTGATCAATGAAAAACAAGAAGTTAGAGACCTCACGAGCATTCCCGAAGTCTGTAACTTTCCCGATGTGTTTCCCGAAGAACTTCCAGGAATTCCTCCTGAGCGTCAGGTCGAGTTCCGTATTGACCTAATTCCTGGAGCTACTCCCGTAGCAAAATCTCCGTATCGCTTAGCTCCCGCAGAAATGCAGGAGTTATCCAGTCAACTCAATGAGTTGCTCAGTAAAGGATTCATTAGGCCGAGTTCCTCACCCTGGGGAGCTCCGATTCTGTTTGTCAAAAAGAAAGATGGATCCTTTCGGATGTGTATCGACTATCGTGAGCTGAACAAGTTAACCGTTAAGAACCGATATCCTCTTCCAAGAATAGACGACCTCTTCGATCAACTCTAGGGAGCCAGTTACTTCTCTAAGATAGACCTTCGGTCGGGGTACCATCAGTTACGAGTCCAGGAGAATGATGTTCCCAAGACAGCTTTTAGGACTCGGTATGGACACTACGAGTTTGTAGTGATGCCCTTCGGTCTAACCAATGCACCGGCTGTGTTCATGGACCTGATGAATCGGGTGTGCCGTCCCTTCCTAGACAAATTCGTTATCGTGTTCATTGATGACATCCTCGTCTACTCCCGAAGTGAAGAAGACCATAAACAACACTTGAGGCTAGTGTTGGAAACCCTTAGATCCGAAAAGCTTTACGCAAAATTTTCCAAATGCGAATTCTGGTTACGGAAGGTAACTTTCCTCGGTCACGTAGTAAGCAAGGAGGGTATTCATGTAGATCCTTCCAAGATTAAAGCGATAGAGAGTTGGTCGGCACCGAAAACACCCACGGAAATTCGTCAATTCTTAGGTCTCGCCGGCTACTATCGATGATTCATTCAGAATTTTTCCAAAATCGCCAAACCGTTAACTACTCTAACACAGAAAGGTGTACCCTTTTGTTGGAGTGATAAGCAAGAAACTGCATTCCAAACGTTGAAGAGAGCCTTATGCAGCGCGCCTGTTCTGTCTCTGCCTGAAGGGACAGAGGACTTCGTTGTCTATTGCGACGCGTCTAATCAAGGTTTAGGCTGTGTGCTTATGCAAAGAGGAAAGGTGATTGCCTATGCCTCTAGACAGCTAAAAGCACACGAGATCAACTATACCACACACGACTTGGAGCTAGGAGCAGTAGTCTTCGCATTGAAGATTTGGAGACATTATCTCTACGGAACCAAGTGCACAATCTTCACTGATCACAAGAGTCTGCAGCACATCTTTAATCAAAAAGACTTAAACATGAGGCAACGGCGATAGGTAGAATTACTCAGTGACTATGAGTGTGAAATCCGTTACCACCCCGGCAAGGCCAATGTGGTAGCAGATGCCCTTAGCCGAAAGGATAGTACAAGCCACAAAGTGAAGAACCAGACGATGACCATCCATTCCAACTTACCTACGCAAATCCGAGAAGCTCAGTATGCAACCCTCAAACCTGAAAACGTGTCAGATGAAACCTTGAGAGGAATGGAAAAGAAACTTGAGATCAGAGGAGACAGAGTTCACTGTTTCATGAATCAAATCTGGATTCCCAAATCCGGTGGATTCAGGGAAATAGTCATGGAGGAAGCACACAGAACTAAATACTCTGTTCACCCAGGTTCGGATAAGATGTACCTGGATCTCAAGAGGCAATACTGGTGGCCAAACATGAAAGCTGAGATAGCTACATTTGTGGGCAAGTGTCTGACTTGCGCCAAAGTCAAAGTCGAACATCAGAAGCCTTCAGGTCTACTCCAACAACCCGAGATTCCCGAGTGGAAATGGGAGATGATTACCATGGATTTCATCACCAAACTACCCAAGTGTTCTAGTGGGTACGATACCATTTGGGTAATTGTCGATCGTTTGTCAAAATCCGCTCACTTCATCCCAATTAAAGAATCATACAAGATGGAGAAACTCGCACGAATCTACATCCAGGAGGTAGTGCGTCTTCATGGTGTACCTGTATCCATTATCTCCGATCGAGATAGTAGGTTTACCTCCAGATTCTGGCAATCTCTTCAGAAAGCTCTTGGAACCAAACTAGATATGAGCACGACGTATCATCCTCAGACCGATGGACAGAGTGAGAGAACAATCCAAACCCTGGAGGACATGCTTCGGGCATGTGTCATTGACTTTGGAAAGTCGTGGGATACACACCTATCCTTGATCGAGTTCTCATACAACAACAGTTACCACACCAGTATTAGGGCTGCTCCGTTCGAAGCCCTATACGGTCGTAAGTGCAGATCTCCTTTGTGCTGGGCCGAGGTAGGGGATACACAGTTAGCTAGGAATCGAGTCCCCGACAGTGCTCTCACTGGTCCTGTAATCATCCGCGAAACCACCGAAAAGATCATTCAAATCCGTAACCGACTGAAAGCCTCACGTGATCGTCAAAAGAGTTGCGCTGATAATCGTCGGAAACCATTAGAATTCCAGGTTGGAGACCGTGTCCTGTTAAAAGTCTCGCCCTGGAAAGGCACTGTACGCTTTGGCAAGCGTGGGAAACTTAATCCAAGGTATATTGGACCCATTGAGATCCTCTCCAGGATTGGTCTAGTTGCCTATAAACTTCATTTACCTCACGAACTCAGTAACATTCATCCTGTCTTTCATGTTTCAAATCTTAAAAAGTGCCTATCCGATGAAACACTAACAATTCCCTTAGACGAGATCGAGATCAACGAAAACCTCAACTTTGTGGAGGAACCGATCGAAATCATGGATCGAGAAGTCAAACGTACAAAACAAAGTCGCATCCCGTTAGTGAAGGTTCGCTGGAATGCCAAGCGGAGACCGGAATTCACTTGGGAACGGGAAGACTCCATGAAACAGAAGTATCCACAACTCTTTTCTTATCCATGATTTGTATCTTGTCTTATGTTCTAAACTTGAATTTCGGGACGAAATTCCCTTTAACGGGGGGATAATGTAACAACCCGAAATTTCTGCATCATTTTAATGTAACTCTTTCATAATTCAATTCGCGCAACCGATCGTCATTCCGATTTCCGATTTCCGATTTCTCCGTTTAATTAAGTCATTATCTAGTACACATTTAAAATGACTTAATGGGTGTCTTAATACCTTTAGAAATCATTTTAACACCCAACTTTAGTGATCGGAATAATTCTAGAATTTACCGTATCGGGTTACGGTAACTCAATCGGGTACGACCAAAAACCCCGTCTAACGCCGGTATCGGGTAAAATTCCACCGTGTCCAAAACTTAAACACTATATAAACGTGTTTAGGACTTCATTTGAAGCCTTTGGTCAAATTATCACTAAACATTACCCACCTCTCTCCTAATCCAAGTTTAAGAGGTCAAAGCTCAAAATTAAGGCTTCTAATCTCTAAGGTACCTTCCTAGTCTTAATCTATAACATATTTGGCATCCAATTTCGAGTTTAAATCATGAAATAGGCCAACATTCATGAGTTTACGGCCATGGAACATTCATGGGCCGTAAACTCACATTTCAAGGGTTTTTAAGCCCTAAAACCCTTCTTTTGCATAGTTGGACATTAGATATGACTTAAGGGCTTAAAGGAAAGAACTCATAACATGTAGAACATGGATTTAGAGGGAAAAAAGTGAGTTTACGGCCAAGGAACTCTCTTGGGCCGTAAACTCATATACAAGGGGTATTTAAGCCAATTAACCCTTCCAAAACCTAGTTGGGACTTAGACATAAACCTTGGACTTGCTAATATAGACTTAGAACACTTTAAAATTGATTTTTGAGTAACAAAGAAGAGTTTACGGCCAAGACACTCTCTTGGGCCGTAAACTCCTCTAAAAGGGTGATTTAAGGCCTTTAAACATGTTCAAATGCTTCCAAACTCAATCTATGGCTTTGTGGTAAAATCTAGATGCATCTAAAAATGGTTTAAAGGATTGAAACACAACAAAAGTATGATTTATGAGAGTTTACGGCCTAGGAACATACCCTTGGCCGTAAACTCATAAAACAATGTTTAAGATGCATCAAACACACCCAAATGGCTTGTACAAAATTCTAGAATCACATGTGATTGTTTTAAGCACCAAAAACTATCTTTTTCAAAGGTAAAAGAGAGTTTACGGCCTTAGAACATTCCTCTAGGCCGTAAACTCCAACAAAAGGTCTTAATTGATGTTCTAAAATCATATCAATGCCTAGAAAATTAGTTTGAATCACATGTGATTACCCTAAGTAGCTTAAATCAAATTTTCAAAGCCATTGTGAGTTTACGGCTGTAAACTCTATGAGTGTGGCCGTAAACTCATGTTTTAAATGTTTTAAATCCATTTCAAGTGTTCCAAGGTGTTTAGATAATCATTCCTAGCAATCCCTAAGTCCAATTGAGCCTTTAAAACACCAAAACCTCACCCACATGAGTTTACGGCCGTAAACTCATGTATGTGGGTGTTCCATTGTTGTAAACTCTTTAAAATGTTTACTTATGGGGAGTAAACTCAAGTCCCAAGTCCCTTGTGTCATTACAAATCCAAAGATGTCACCCGGGTCACTCCAAACGCTCGTTTTGAGGTGTTTAACCTCATTGGAGTGTAATGTTCCATATGATTAGTGAATGTATCTCTAATTGTATATATATGGAAATTATATCATTTTACATAGGGTCATCGCGAGTAATCAAACCCCGAACCGATGTCTAGCATTCAAAACCGACACGTTTCCGAGTCCGGTGAGTTCATACCCCTACCCTTTTTCACTGTTTTCACTGTTTTCAGGGGGAACACAAGCAAAGTACAAGGGAATTCTTGTACTCAAAACATGTTTTTAAATGTGTATTTCACATTTCGTATGCTTTTATAACTGATTACCACAACTGATAACAGATCGAACATACAGATCACGTAACATATATTTGTGAAATAAGTCTTTAAACTAGTATGTTTACATGTATTTCACAAAGGGTTTTCCACATTTTATCAGTTAAAAGCATGACATTAAAACATTTGAATATAATACCTGTACACTGTTTTGTCCTCGGTAACACTCCACGCACATACGCGAGTGGAGGACTTTCATATTATTACTAGTAAATTTATTATTCCGGTACGATTGGAGACACGTCCTCGGAGAACACTCCACCTGGATTACGCGAGTGGAGGACTACACCCATAACCAGAATCTCTGGTATTTAGAGAGCGTGACTTGAGTGTATAGATCTATACGGGGCTGACTACCCCACTCCTGGATGCTAGCTACAGCCGAACCGAAATGGTTCAAGGGTGACGAAAGTCATAAGTATGTGGACAACTTATTGCCACATGTGGACTACTTATTGCCACAGGTTTCAGTCTATTGTATGGTTATGGAACTCGCAATTAGGATAACAGAGATTTACTTACAGTAATAATGGATTACTTTATACATCTTTTACATGTTTTACTTACTGTAACTAACATTCAGGAAGGTACGGGACCTTCCTGGGGAAAACATGGAATCTAATCACGATTACATCTTTTACATGTTTCACATCGTTTACATAAGATACATACATGCAGGAAAGCATGGGGCTTTCCTGGGTAATACTTACATAACTAGAAAGAGTCACGGAATGGATAACATTACATCTTTTACAATTTGTAACATACAATAAGGAAAGTATGGGACTTTCCTGGTAACACATGATAAGTAAACAGAACAGTTAAACCATTCAGATAACCAACTATACATTTTCACATGAGTAAACATGTTTTCAGTGTACAAACTTACTATACTTTACATTTGTGAAACAATAACCAACTTTTAAGAAAATACGGGATTTTCTTGGTGTACATAACATTTCAGAAACAGAAAGGAAACCGATACATTTTCGTAAAACAAAACCGCTTATGAACTCACCAGCTTTATGCTGATTTTCAAACCGCTTGTGTTCTCAGGTCAGCGTTAGAACAGGTACCCGAAGATCCTTTTGCATGAAGACGGTGTTCATGAAGACCCGTTACATTTTGTCTATATATACTATGTATCACAACTGTACAAACTTTACTTTTGAAATAACTGTAAAACTGTTATTATGTAATGTAATGCTTGTTTTACTTTGCTTACTATGTACATTGGATTTGATACTCAACACGGTAGTCAACCCCGTAAATGTATTCCGCCTTCGGTTTTCGGGGTGTGACAGCGAGGGACTTGAAGGAGGGAAAATATGTGAAGTGATGGTGGTGTGGTGGCAGTGGGAGGCTGAAGCAAAGATGGTGGGGGTTTGGTGATGATGGCAGAGACTTGAAGGAGGGACGCTAAGGTTATCAAAATTCTACCACGGGAGGATCCGAAGATGGGAGATAAAGGTCGACGGCTAAGGTTTCTAGAGAGAGCCATGCCAGATCAATGTGAAGAGGGAGTGACGGGGAGCATCTATATGATTGTGTATTTGTATGAACAATGAACAGAACTACCGAGATATAGGGAAATGTTGGGATAAGATAATGAGTCAGGTCAAAACAATAAAGCATTATAAGAGGCGATAAGAGCTTTCTTGACTTTGTCAAATATTGACCAGATATTTTTTAATGCATAAAATAATTGTAAATATGTAGTAAAGATTTGTATCTCTTAAAATTCAGCAAAGCAAGTTAAAAGCTTATTAAGGTGTATATATATATATATATATATATATATATATATATATATATATATATATATATATATATATGTTATTACATGACATTTAATTACAATATATTTTTAACATACATTTAATACAATTTAAAAAAAAAATGCAAATTTGCTTTTTAGGCTTTGTACTTGCAAATACAAAATTTTCATATATAAACATCATTTTTAGTTATATATACATTTTACTTTGTAATATCTCCATTTTACTATGTTAATTGGTAAAACAAATTAACACTTTTTCAATACAATTATGTTAAAATAACTAATATTGTTTTATAGATTTCAATACGATATGAATTCGACCGACCCTAAACACATATGAAAACAAAGCAAATTACTTATGGATAATAGAAAATCCAATGTTATGTCTATCATTGAAATTGGTAATTGTTTATCTTCAAGTAAAATTAATTTTATTGCCATTCATTTTCTAAATTTATTTTTTCTTATAAAAATATTGTTTTGTATCGTATCTAATTTTCATGTTAAGTAACCAAATAATTCTACGTATATTGTCAGTGGACAAAATGCCAACCCAAATTATATCATATGGATATCAACATAAAAATTTCCAATTTTCTTTCAATTTTAATATTATAAGTCCATTATCTAACGATGTTAAAGAAAAAAGAAAACTTAAAAAATTATATTTGGATAACAAAATATTATGTCCACCACACCAAACAATATTTCTTTTTTTATCATGCAATTTATTTGACTTTTCATCGGTAAATTTGTGTTAAACATTTTTGGTTAGTTAATTGCTAAATTTATTATGGGTAGCTTTTTGTGAAATAACCAATACATATTTGTATTAAGTATTGTTATTATTTCATACTTAATGTTTATCATGATCACATTCATTTTATTCTATTTCCAATTTTTATTTGATAAATCCATTATATATCATTTCCAATGATATCACTTCACTTATTTTCTCTTTTTTTCTTAATATATATGTTAAGTTGCAAATATTTTTTTATTTTTAGTGTAACTTATATCTTCTAATTTTTTAAACAATGATAGTAAACTTAGCAATAAAACATCTAATTTTGTATTCAAATAAGTCTTTGGAAATAAATGATTCATAACATTATTTACAATATATCAATAGTTTTTTTTTATTAGTATAGATTCAGTTACCTATTTATTCATCACTTCGTTTGTACTTATTTCAAAAGTTTACTTTAAAAAACGTTTAATGTTGACATCTTCATATTCAACACAATTATTTAGAATATGTGAATAGTTTTTTATTAGTATACATTGAATTACTTAGTTATTTATCATTTCGTTTTCATTTATGTAAAAGTAGTACTTTAGTTTGTATTTATGTAAAAATAGTACTTTAAGTTTAAACGCTTAATATTTCACCTTTATATCATTATATTTTTAATAAATACGTATAATACATGAGTCTCACACCTAGTATGTGTGTGTGTATATATATATATATATATATATATATATATATATATATATAGAGAGAGAGAGAGAGAGAGATAGAGAGAGAGTTAGATTCATATGTTTTCAATAAGTATTATGTGCCTCTAACAACCAATCAGAATTAAGCAAAAATAAGTTCAATAATAAATCATAAAAGGGTATAATAGTAATCTTGACTACACTTAATTATGGTAAATATTTAAAACATTTAATATCCTTTAAATTAGAAAAATTAGTTTGTTAACCCTACAAAAACACCGAGCCTTCATCATCTTGTTTCCCCTGCACAATCGACAAGCATTCTATCCCATTTCAAACCTCTAGTGATTGAAAAAGAGAGGAGAGTCGGAGTCGGCACCATTTCCCATCGATTATGACACACATCCTAGGAGGAAACCTTACCACTCTCTTATGCGTATCTATGATTCTTCTGTGTTGACGTATCAACAAGTAACTCAATTTTTTCTCTGTTATGTTTTTAGGGTTCATTGCTACGGTCTCCTCGATCAGTTGTATAGACCTTGTAACTAAATTGAATTTGAAATAAAAAACCATCGAGATTTTGTTCCAAGTTGCATCTTTAGGAATTTGGAGCATGGGTTTCATGTTTCAAAACCATTACAAACACAACTTACAATAATAAGAAGAGGTTTGGGTTTCTTATACAAAACTATAACAAAACCTACAACTACATCCCATTGAAAAAAAAGTTTGATTAATATTTGAAGACACTAACCATTGATTTCAAGTACGTATTCAATTTTTATCTCGTGTAGTATAAAAAGAAGAATTTTTTCAAATCATAAGTATATATTTAAAAGTTAATTTGTTTGTGTATTTTGTTTTGGATTTGGAATGCTAAAGCTTTCGTAAGGTAAGATGATAAATATTACAATAACTTTTTTTAATCAACATATTAGTTGTTTTTAGATGTGTAATGCTTACATGTCTTTGGAGTTTGTGTGTAATTCTTTATTCATACATTCCTACATAATGGCTTAAATATGATTAAAAAATAATAAGGATTTGAATCATTCATGATCCAACGTGCTACTTGATTATTCTTGTAGAATGGATCAAGTACTATTAACTGATAATGTAGTTGCACTGATTATTCTGTCACAACCCACATTGTCAATTTAAAATATGGTATGCATTCTCTCAAAATTAAAATGTCATATATATTCTGTCCGTAACATCCCAAAATCGAGACCCAATTTTTTTATTTAATTACATTACTTATGAAAATAGTTTATGGAAAACATCGGTGCTATCATTTCAAAACATCAAGTCACAAATCACAAGTCTCGAAAACAAAAACATAAAATAGTAAAATTTCAGAGTACAATCCCATGGTTCTCAACGTGGAAATCATATGTGTGCGATGCGCTACTACCATGCCGATTCCTTCGTCTTAGTTGAAGAGGCACCTGAAACCAAAAACATGAAGTTTAGTGAGTTCCCCCATCATACCGCATACCATACAACCATACATACTGTCGGGCAGTTTTATGGTGCTCGACCTACTCGTGTCAAGCCATTCTAGGGTGTTGACCTACCTATGTCAAGCCATTCTAGGGTGCTGGCCTGCCCGTGTTAGGTCATTCTGGGGTGCCTACTTACCCTCCGGTCTATCTTACGCGGTCATGAGGACTATTTTGTTAAAATATTTCAAGGGAGGGACTGAAATGGTTTAAATGGAATTTAAGTTTACGAAACGGGCTGATTTTTTTAAGAAATCTCCAGAGGGGGGGGGGGGGGGGGAGACTGTTTTTAATAAATGAAATCAATGTTTGGGTAATGAGACTGATCTTGTAAGGTATTTGTCAAATGAAGGTAGATTTTGATAAATTTAAATGCAAGTTTGAGTCTCTTTAGATTTTGACTTGGTCAAAATCAACATGTTTTTGTTGAAGCCAGGGAGACGATCGGCTGATACATTATGCTTACATCGTGGGCCTCAAACTTTTGTATATTTCTTCAATTTATTCCTAAACACTTATACTTTAGGTACAAGGAACTTGTAGGTATTCTACTTATTCATTAAGTAGTAATTGAAATAAGATTTATACGTAATAGAATTGAAATAAGATTTATACGTAATAACCTTCTTTGATTTAAGTATATGGAGATTTTAGGTATATCAATTATTTAATAAGTAAAAATAAGATTTTAACTATGTTTTATAATTTTGAACATGGAAAAAAAAATACTATTTTACTCGGAGTCAAAACATGTGGACTCACCAACTTTATATTGACATATTTTCAAAATACATATGTTTTCATGAACTTGATAAGCTGAATGTTTCTCGAATAGGAGAAGTTTTACTATTATCCTTTCTGTTTGTATCGAACATATATGTGTTCTCACGTGTACAATATTTCGGATACTATGTAATAATTACTAGGAAACAATAATAATGTAACTTTCTATCATCAATAAAGATATGTAGTTTATAAAATTGTTTTGTACTGTTCAATATATATTTGATAATTGTGATACAAGAATGAATTTACACAGCACGATGTTTCTGTCGCCGATCGGGGGTGTGACATGATGATTAGATTATGGATTATAGGCCATTAGAGTATTAGATGTTTGTAAGACCTGTATTATTTCTGTTTATACTTATACACTGCATTGATGACATCCCAAAGTTTTTAAAATGACCATAATACGTACATAAAAATTTTATATTAGTTTATTCGTAACAAAATGGTAAATTGTTAAATAATGATATTTTTATAAACTAGATTTATTGTATTTACGCATAAAAAGAAATTGATTTGTATCAACAAAATAATTAGGCACCCCACCGAAATAATTAAAATATTAAAAAAGGATAGTAAGCACTCACCAGTGAAGCGTGAATTCCAATCGTTCGAATTCGGTGAACTGCAAATCCACAATTCTTGAACTTTGAAATACTTCTCGATTTTGTAAAGATTTAAACTATTAGGGGGGTGATTTGGTAATTTAATTAACCAAAAATAGGACTGCATTGGATAAATATATATTTCAAAGGAGATACTGAAATGGTTTAAATGGAATTTAAGTTTATGAAATGGACTGATTTTGTTAAGAAATCTCCAGAGGGGGGGGGGGGGGGGGGGGGGGGGGGGGGGGGTTTAAATAAATGAAATCAATGTTTGGGTATTGAGACTGATCTTGTAGTTATTTGTCAAATGAAGGTAGATTTTGATAAAGTTAAATGCAAGTTTGAGTTTCTTTAAATTTTAACTTGGTCAAAATCAACGTGTTTTGTTGAAGCCTGGTAGACGATCGGCTGATCTAACTTAAAGGAAGTTAGGGCTCATTTGTCCCCGTCATTTGTTGAAGGATGAAATGAATCAACAAAGTTAGTGGAACGGATGATTACAGTTGAGAAGAGGCGCACGAAGGCAGCAGCACGGCTTCTGTTGAAAGAAAGGAGAAGCTCGCACGAGGAGGTGGAGGCGGTGAGGCTTCTTCTTCTCGTCCGGCAACGGGGTGTGAAGGGGGATAATAAACGGGTCTGCCTGGTGCAATGCGAGCAGCAGTAGCGACGAGTCTAGATCTTCGGTGGGTTTGCTCGACGGAAGAAGTGGAGGGTGCGAGGGGCTCGATCAGTGGAAAGGGAGGGTTCCGGTGTGGCCGAAGAGAAAGAAAAAGGGGAAAAGGCTTCGGTCTCGGTGCTGATCGACGAGCAATATGGCGAGGGACAGCCTTCCTCCGGCGATTTGTAGGTAATTAAATGGGGGATGCTCCGGCAGCTCCCCCCTCTCTCTCTCTCTCTCTCTTTGTTGGCTGATATCGATGGATGAACTGGGATAGATGTATAAGTTTCAATTATTATATATATATATATATATATATATATATATATATATATATATATATATATATATATATATATATATATATATATATATATATATATATATTAAAACCCAACACGTATGGGAAAAGTAAACTGCCAAGGTTTCAGATTCTCACCACATCACTTTGGACATAATTACTATTTTATCCTTCTACGTTTACGTTTTGAACATTTTTATATTGTAATCCACAAAAACATGGACATCACTTTGTAAATTCCTCCACCCCTTTCTTCTTCATTCGTCTCTGGCTATCTTCGTTTGATTCTCCCGACGACTTCATCCGATAATATAGGAATTGGATTTCTCTCACCAAAAACCTTCTGCGCTCTGATGCCTCCACCAAATGCCGCCTGTATCATGTTGCCTGAGGAATTTCGATATGTTGTTGGTTGTTTCAATTTTCTTATGATTTTCGTTCAATTGGTCTTCTTTCTAATCCTATTTTGTTTTTGAGTGATGTTGCTAACTTTTTGGGTATGAAGATCGACAATTTCACTCTTTTTCTTCATATTTTAGATTTAGTTGTTGCTCTAATTGATATTCTCTACATGTTACCCTTGATTTAAAGTAGGTACTGCCCTATATGATATACATGTTTCATAAATAAATGTGGACTTTTGATCATTCCTGTTTCATGGGTTTTTTTTTTAACTTTTTACCTGAATGATTGTGGCAAATTATTATTTTCATGTCGATTTGTATTAGCAACAAAAACACTTTAACATGAACATAAAGATAATTCCATTACTAATCTGCGTGTTCCTTGATCAGATTTTCAAGTCTTGAATTTTAGGTTTCTTGTGTCCGTTAGAAGAATATTGTTACTCATTTATAACCTTGACAACCCCACATGAGAAAGTCAATTGATTCTCACAAATATTTTTGTTGTAAATAAGGATAAATAAATCAAGTATTAGATCCATGTATGCAATCCTGTTGTTTGTAAATAACTTTCTTACTAACATGATGTTTACTGTTGTTATCAGGGGAAATGTTGATGCAATTTTTTCTGTATTACCTTGATTACCAAAATCTTTCAAAGCCATTTCCCCATCACCTGTATATTACTTTATAAAAACCTTAGTTAGAATTTAGAAATATGCATATTGTAAACTTCTTGATTCCATATCAAAGAAAAAATGGAATTACCATATTTAACTTTAACTGCATCCAATCTCTTGAATCACTTATTAAAAAATTTAGATATTCTAAAGTATAATGCATATTTTGATTCACAGAATTGTGTAAATGGATTGATTGGTTTATTTGAAGTTGCAACATAATCAGGTTAAATTGTATACAGAGTATGTTAGAAGGTTGGATTATCTTGGAGCATTCTTTGGTTCAGGTTATATAGGGTAGCAAGTCTGTTCTAGGTTGCATCAATTGTCCTCCATAAAATTCACCTCTAATCAGGAACAAGCCCCAAGTCTGCGAAGAACTGACAATCTAAAAGCAAGACCTTTAGAAACCGGTTGGAATTTTGGAACGTTCCAGATTTGAACCTACATGAATGTAGCTGTTTTGCGTGTTACAAACCTTTCAGAGGTAAGTTTTCTTTCGACAGTTTTTAATTTCAATGCATATTTAATAAAAAAAATTGACGTACAATAGCAGATTGGGTATTTTTTTCACACAGGTGAAGACCGAAGGAATGAATGAAATACATGCCTTTATCTTGGGGGCTTCATATTTAAATCGTGAGAAAATTCAGGATATAACCAAAAAATAGGATTGGTTTAAAGAAAAATAACCATGAAAAAAAAAGATTTCGGAAAATAACCAACGATCCACAGAGCACCCTCTGCGGATCACTCTACAGCTCTGCGGATCACTCTACAGCTCTGCGGATCCCTCTACAGCTCTGCGGAATGTGGGGTTTTTAATTTTTTAATTTTTTTTTTTCGGTTTTCGTTTTTTTTGCGTTCAGTTTCGT
This sequence comes from Lactuca saligna, assembly GCF_052625555.1. Taxonomy (NCBI): domain Eukaryota; kingdom Viridiplantae; phylum Streptophyta; class Magnoliopsida; order Asterales; family Asteraceae; genus Lactuca; species Lactuca saligna. Next base: position 14,712,274 of record NC_136423.1, on the reverse strand, counting down.
TTATTAATATTAATTTTTAATTTTTTTTAAATACACTAATACCTTATGTAATTATTATGTAAAAAATTTGACAAAAAATTGTTAAAAATAATGAAATTTCTATAGGATCCGCAGAGCACCCTCTACGGATCCATTAAAGGCTCTCTGCGTGTCCTCTAGAGCTCTGCGGAATCTTTGTTTTTTGATTTCTTTAATTTTTTTTCGTTCTTTCCTTTTTTGCGTTCATTTTTGTTTATTAATATTAATTTTTTTTAAATACACTAATACCTTATGTGATTATGTAAAAAAATTGACAAAAAAGGTTAAAAATAATGAACTTAGGATCCGCAGAGCACCTTCTGCATATCCATTAAAGATTCTGCGAAATCTTTGTTTTTTAATTTTTTTAATTTTTTTTGCATTCATTGTCGTTTATTAATATTAATTTTTTTAAAACACACTAATACCTTATGTGATTATGTAAAAAATTTGACAAAAAAGGTTAAAAATAATGAACTTATGTTTAATATCAATCCACAGAACTGTTAAAAATAATGAACTTCTGTTCGGCTAATATTTCATTTCGGAAGATAGTTTCTCTTTGGTGGGCATTAGATAGTTTTCTTAGAAAGATTAATTATTTTCGAAAAATAATTTTGTTTTAGAAATATGCCATATTACAAAAAAGATGTAATGTTCCGTTTCATGTATAGTGTTTCGTCTTTCATATTTGTTTAAGGTTTTGGATTTAAAGTTTAGATGATTTTTTTAATAAAAGAAAGAATATGCAAATAGTTATTGTAAAACATAATTTACTTCTCTTTTTAATAGTATCATAATTTTTTTATTAACTTATATTATATGATTTTGGTCTGGAGATTGTTTAAGTGAAAAACCTAACTTTCAATTTTTTAATGATCGTCATTTTGCTCTTGAAAATTTAAAACAAATTATATACGCTAACAAAATTTGTAATTTCTCTTACCCTTTAACTTCGATATAAATTTTCAAAAAATTGTTCAATTTTGCAAATATTAGAAATTTTAACTAAAGGATAATAGAATGTTACAACTTTGGTCCCTAGTCATATGGTATCATATAGTTTAGTATAAAACAACTGGTCAATTATTACCATAAAAAATTGTAATTTTACTACATCAAAAAAGTGATGAAACATTTAATCTTGAAATATATTACCATAAACAGAAAAAAAGCTTGTGCTTTTTAATACAATTAGCATAAATAATTAATTATTGCCTTCAACATAACGTTAAACCAAATTAATTATAAAAAATTAAAAGTAAATTTAAGTTATTGAGAAACTGTAGTTTGATTACGTAAGTTTTTTAATTGTAAAGATAACGGATCAAACATATGTCATATGAGTAGACATAAAACAACTGTTTAAAACTTAGCCGGAGAAGCAGAAAAATATGGTAAGATATGCTTAATCCCATAATATGACTTAAGTTCGGAAGACTTGCGTTAACTTTTTTGCATAATTGTCATAACTTGAAACAATCTTTTCCACTGAAATATGTTAGGTAACTCACCAAAATTCTTTTAAAAGCATAAAAAGTCGGCAATTGTATCTGTAATTAGAACAAAAAGAGAATAAGGAATCACTAAAATGTAATCTGTGTACCAAAGCTCATAAAAAATCAAAACTTTTAGTTAGGTCTATAACATCGTCTTACAACCCATTCCATACATCAAAACCATTGCAAGCAATAAATAGAAAATCTTCAAAGTTAGTCCATTTAAGCAAACCAAACTATTCTCACTATGATAACTCCAGAGGGTGATAAATTCTCTAAATTTGGGCTTTAATGCAAGGAAAAAAACATGGATTAAAAGCTCTTACAAATAGCCTGGATTTCCGTAAGAACTTGTGTAAGAAATGTACACATACAAGAATTTGTGTCGTTGAAGATAATTTCAATTGGGGACCTTGATGAAACCATCAACCGAACAAAGACAATATCAGTGGATAGAAATGAGTGGTGGGAACACAATATGCAATCCAATTTTATATGCATGAATCTCCATGCATCCCATACCTAATCCTACTGTTTGGATCAACAATTCTTTACCTAATAGCTTTGGGTGTTGTCACTGCACATTAAAGTTTGCCATGAGTATTAGTCTTCTTTCTAACATATTTAATTTGATAAAATATAAGCACTTGTAAATGTAAGTCTTGAATAAAAACTCCTCCAAAAACATGAAAACAAAGGAGTTTACATTCATAGTTTTTCGTTCAGGCTCTCTAGTCTCTAACAGAAAGAGCAACATTAGCAAGAGAAGGAGAGGTTATACATTTATAAAATGGTCAAATTAATACATATATGATATCACAAATACTATTTTTTCCCCAAGTTTACAAATATAAAAATGTTGTGAGAATGTTCATAAGCTATCTGATTGAAATAACAGAAAATTGCTCCCAGTACTCTACATTCCCAAAAAAGCATCCTAAGGACAAAGGTCACATAAACTTCTAGAAGCTAACTCACACAAATTCAATATATATCTGATACATAGTTTGGATGCTTTACAAAAGCAGATCAAGATGATAAATCCCTTCTTTCTTTGTCTCCCTTTCACCCATGGATCTTAAAAAGAACTCAAAATATAAAACCTTAAATTTTATAAAGAGGTTCAAATAAAAAAAACATTCAAAATTATGTGAGAAAGGAGGTTGCACCCAAAATATATGATTCGGCTCAAATTCTAACCCTCATCTCCCACATACTGAAACCATTAACCCATAAACCTTAGCCCTAGTCATAAAAGGACCATTGCGTAGACCAACCTGCTACCATTTAAATGAAACACAACTCAGTTTAGAGCTCAAAAAAGAACAAAGCCGAAGGATGAATTTACTTTGTTACCTTCTTTTCCAGCAAGAAAAGATCATGTAGATAAGGAAAAACTGAGATAGTGTAAGCACTTTGTTGGTGTTCTACAAGCCCTAATTAAAAATTTAAGAAAAAGTGATACCCATGAAAAGAGAAGATACATGGAAAAAAAATTGAAACCCCTAATCTCATATCTACCTGAAGCATAACGAAAATATAGGATTCAAGGTCTAAATATACAACATTTCATCTATGTACAAAATTTTCACAGTACAAAATATCAAAGCATATACCATCAAGTAAAAAAAAAAGAGAAACAACCTAACCTTGCCCAATTTAGCATAAAAATTTGAAGTCCTTAGCGAAAGAAACTCTCTTTGACCGATCTCTTCATCTTCGGGTTTTGTTGGTTGAGAACGGTGGTAATGGTAGTGGCGGTTTGACTAAATTCTTCATCTTTTATCACACTGAGATGAATGCTATTTTTTGGAGCCATTGATGTCTTCCTTCTTCCGCTTCAATTTTTTAATACTACATTAAATGATTCCATATATTTCAACAGTTATGAGGGTTTACCAAAATATGCTCTTTATGGTTTCTAGTATCGACAGAGTACAATGAAAAGGATAGTAATGAGAGAAGGTAGAGAGTATGTTTAGGTGGTGTTCGTGACTGACAATGGTGACAATGATGGCGCTAAATGGTGGTGTTGTTCAACATCAAAGTTGGTGGTGTTGGCAGATTTGGGTGGTTTCTGGTGTGCGCTTGTGACCGAACAGTGAGAGAGGAGACTTTGTATGGGGACACTATATAAAGTGTAATTGGTGTTTACTGATTCATCTGGCTGAAAATGAGGAACACACATATTCAAAATCAAAGCGAGGGACTTGAAGGAGGGAAAATATGTGAAGTAATGGTGGTGTGGTGGCAGTGGGCGGCTGAAGCAAAGATGGTGGGGTTTCGTGATGATGGTAGAGACTTGAAGGAGGAACGCTAAGGTTATCAAAATTCTACCACGGGAAGATCCAAAGATGGGAGATAAAGGTTGACGACTAGAGTTTCTAGAGAGAGCCATGTCAGATCAATGTGAAGAGGGAGTGACGGGGAGCATCTATATGATTGTGTATTTGTATGAACAATGAACAGAACTACCAAGATATGGGGAAATGTTGTGATAAGATAATGAGTCAGGACAAAAAAATAAAGCATTTTAATAGGCGATAAGAGCTTTCTTGACTTTGTCAAATACTTACAAGATATTTTTCAATGCATAAAATGATTGTAAATATGTAGTAAAGATTTGTACCTCTTAAAATTCAGCAAAACATGCTAAATACTTATTAAGGTATAATATATATATATATATATATATATATATATATATATATATATATATATTATTTATGTTATTTCATGACATTTAATTACTATATATTTTTAATATACATGTAATACAATTTTAAAAAAAAATGGAAATTAGCATTTTTAGGCTTAGTACTTACAAATTCAAAATTTTCATATATAAACATCATTTTTAGTTATATATACATTTTACTTTGTAATATCTCCATTTTACTATGTTAATTGGTAAAAGAAATTAACACTTTTTTAATACAATTATATTAAAATAACTAATATTGTTTTATAGATTTCAATACAATATGCATTTAACTGACCCTAAACACATATGAAAACAAAGCAAATTACATATGGATAATAGAAAATCCAATGTTATGTCTATCATTCATTTTCTAAATTTAATTTTTCTTATAAAAATATTGTTTTTTATCGTATCAACTTTTCATGTTAAGTAACCGAATAATTCTACGTATATTGTCAATGGACAAAATGTCAACCCAAATTATATCATATGGATGTCAACATAAAAATTTCCAATCTGCTTTCAGTTTTAATATTATAATTCAATTATCTAACAATGGTAAAGAGAAAAGAAAAGTTAAAGAATTATATTTGGATAACAAAAGATTATGTCCACCACACCAAACAATATTTCTTTTTTTATCATGCAATTTATTTGACTTTTCATCGTTAACTTTATGTTAGACATTTCTGGTTAGTTAATTGTTTAATTTATTATGGGTAGCTTTTTGTGAAATAACCAATACATATTTGTATTAAGTATTGTTATTATTTCATACTTAATGTTTATCAAGATCACATTGATTGATTTTATTCTGTTTCCAATTTTGATTTAATAAATCCATTATATATCATTTCCAATGATATCACTTCACTTATTTCCCTTTTTTTCTTAATAAATACGTTAAGTTACAAATATTTATTTATTTTAGTGTAACATACATCTTCTAATATTTTAGACAATGATAGTAAACTTAGCAATAAAACATCTAATTTTGTATTCAAATAAGTCTTTGGAAATAAATGATTCATAACATTATTTACAATATATCAATAGTTTTTTTTATTAGTATAGATTTAGTTACCTATTTATTCATCAATTCGTTTGTACTTATTTCAAAATTTTACTTAAATTTTTTTTAATGTTGACATCTTCATATTCAACACAATTATTTAGAATACTTGAATAGTTTTTTATTAGAATAGATTGAATTACTTAGTTATTTATCATTTCGTTTTTATTTATGTAAAATTAGTACTTTAAGTTTGTATTTATGTAAAAATAGTACTTTAAGTTTAAACGCTTAATATTTGCACCTTTATATCATTATATTTTTAATAAACACATATAAGATATAGGTCTCACACCTACTGTGTGACTATATATATATATATATATATATATATATATAGAGAGAGAGAGAGAGAGAGATAGATAGATAGATAGAGATACAGAAAGAGTTACGTTCATATGTTTTCAATAAGTATTGTGTGCCTCTAACAACTAATCAGAATTAAGCAAAAATAAATTCAATAATATATCATAAAAGGGTATAATAGTAAGCTTGGCCACACTTAATTATGGTAAATATTTAAAACATTTAATATCCTTTAAATTAGAAAAATTAGTTTGTTAACCCTACAAAAACACCGAGCCTTCATCATCCTGTTTCCACTGCACAATCGACAAGTATTCTATCCCATCCCAAACCTCCAGTGATTGAAAAAGAGAGGAGAGTCGGAGCCGGCACCATTTCCCATCAATTATGACACACATCCTAGGAGGAAACCCTACCAATTTCTTATGCGTATCTATGATTCTTCTGTGTTGACGTATCAACAGGTAACACAATTTTTTCTCTGTTGTGTTTTTAGGGTTTGTTGCTACGGCCTCCTCGATCAATTGTATAGACCTTGTAACTAAATTGAATTTGACATAAAAAACCATCTAGATTTTGTTCCAAGTTGCATCTAATATAAGGTATTTAGGAATTTGGAGCTTGGGTTTCATGTTTCAAAACCATTACGAAACAACTTACAAGAAAAAGAGGTTTGGGTTTCTTATACAAAACTATAACAAAACGTACAACTACATCCCATTGAAAAAAAAATGCTTGATTACTATTTGAAGACACTAACCATTGATTTTAAGTACGTATTCAATTTTTATCTCGTGTAGTATAAAAAGAAGAATTTTGTCAAATCATAAGTATATATTGAAAAGTTAATTTGTTTGTGTATTTTGTTTTGGATTTGGGATGCTAAAGCTTTCGTAAGGTAAGATGATAAATATTACAATAACTTTTTTATCAACATATTAATTGTTTTTAGATGTGTAATGCTTACTTGTCTTTGGAGTTTGTGTGTAATACTTTATGCATACATTCCTACATATTGGCTTAAATATGATTAAAACATAATATGGATTTGAATCATTCATGATCCAACGTGCTACTTGATTATTCTTGTAGAATGGATCAAGTACTATTAACTGATAATGTAGTTGCATTAATTATTTTGTCAGAATTACAACCCACATTGTCAATTTAAAATATGGTATGCATTCTCTCAAAATTAAAATGTCATATATATTATGTCCGTAACATCTCGAAATCGAGACCTAAACTTTTTTGTTTAATTACATTACTTACGAAAATAGTTTATGCAAAACATCATTGATATCATTACAGAACATCAAGTCACAAATCACAAGTCTCGAAAACCGTAACATAAAATAGTAAAATGTCAGAGTATAATCGCAGAATGTGTGCTATGTGCTGCTACCATGTCGGCTCCTTCCTCTTAGCTGAAGAGGCACCTAAAACCAAAACTAAAAATGGTAACATGAAGCTTAGTGAGTTCCCCCATCATACTGCATACCATACAACCATACATACTGTCGGGGGTTCTATGGTGCCCGACCTACCCGTGTCATTCTGGGGTATTGACCTACCCATGTCAAGCCATTCTAGGGTGCTGGCCTACCCGTGTTAGGCCATTATGGGATGCCTGCCTACCCTCCGGTTTATCACACCCAGTCACGAGGACTATTTTGTTAAAATATTTCAAGGGAGGGACCGAAATGGTTTAAATGGAATTTAAGTTTACGAAATGGACTGATTTTGTTATGAAATCTCCATGGGAGGGGCTGTTTTTAATAAATGAAATCAATGTTTGGGTATTGAGACTGGTTTTGTATGGTATTTGTCAAATGAAGGTAGATTTTGATAAATATAAACGCAAGTTTAAGTTTCTTTAGATTTTTACTTGGTCAAAATCAGCTGAAACATTATACTCACATCGTCAGCCTTAAACTTTTGTATATTTCTTCAATTTATTCCTAAACACTTATACTCTAGGTACAAGGAACTTGTAGGTATTCTACTTATTCATTAAGTAAACAAATTATACCTAGCATATGTACTCGTATAGAATTGAAATAAGATTTATACGTAATAACCTTCTTTGATTTAAGTATATGGAGATTTTAAGTATATCACTTATTTAATAAGTAAACTATTATACCTACGATATATACTATATGTTGGAGACAAGTATGAGTCAGAATGACACTTTTAAACTATGTTTTATAATTTTGAACATGGAATAAGTACTATTTTACTCGGAGTCAAAACATGTAATGCCCGTTGATCCGGGTTAGTCAATTTAGAGACGATAAACATCAAAAATGACTTTTTAATGAAAGATTATTTATAAGGATTAATCTGAACTAAATTGTAGTATATGTTACAAGGATTTCGTACATATAAAGAACGCCGAAATCCGAGTTATAATGAAGAAGTTACGACCTGTCGAAGTTTCGCGACAGAACCGACACGACGTTGAATGACGTAAAAAGTGAATTTACGTTAGATTGATATTTAGCCTTAGCAATCTAAACAAAAGTTGTAGAGTTCGTTAAACCATGAGCGTTCATAAAAAGAACGTCCGAATCTGACTTCGAGCGGTTTTTAGCCAAAACAATCTAAACGAGAATCAAAGATCTTGTTGATAGTAGTCCAACGGTAAAAAGACAGACGAAAACGGACATCGGATGAAGAAGTTATGAATTTATGACGGAGTCTAAATGAAAGTTGTAGAGCATAATCCCACCTACGCGTGGATATAAATAACATCAAAAACGGAGCTCGTATGCGAAAGTTGTGAATTTTTGAAGATCATGGCACGCATACAAAAGCTTATCTGAAGCGTACGCCCATCGTAAGGCTTAGTACACCCAACGTAGTGAGTACGCCCATTGTACCAAGATTTATGCCTAGCGTAATCCCAGATTCAGCACCCTATAAATAGAATGCGAGGCTGCCTTATTTCTTTGCTCATTTCTCCTCTCTCTCTCTCTCTCCCGTTTTGCCTCGATTTTTATGCAAGAAATATCCCGAAGCCCCAGTATCATTCCCGAGCCCCGAAGCAAGTCCCGAAGCCCCGAAGATCCCGAGAAGTGCAATTCCCGAGCCGAAGCTCTGCCCGCGAGAAGCTAATTTTTGTGAATATCTTCCAGATCTACCGAAGAATACTACTTCTACAAGCCGTAGTGTTGTCCGATCATCTTCTGATCAAGTGAGTGTGTGGTTACTTTCTTCTACCGCATAGATATGAAGTATTTGCTATGAAATACATGCTATGTGTTTATACGTTGTTTGTTTACTTGAGATGGTTGTTAGATGAATGTTTTATACATAATTTTAAATGATTTAAGCTGTATGTGTAATTTATATATCTACAAATATGTTAGGTAGAACATGGGTAGATGAAATAGTTAATGTGTGTTGAAATAACGTGATAAGAGATAGGTGAGGATATAATGGTGATGATAATTAGGTGATGAATTATGAGTCTAGGCTATGTTATGGCTACGTATTCATGTGATGATAGTCTAATCTATATTATGAATTACGAGTCCAGGCGATGTTGTGGCTGCGTATTCATGCAATGATAGTATAGCCCTTATTATGAATTACGAGTCTAGACGATGTTGTGGCTGCGTATTCATGTGATGATAGTCTAACCCTTTTTATGAATTATGAGTCCATGCGATGTTGTGGCTACGTATTCATGCGATGATAGTCTAACCCTTATTATGATTTATGGGTCCAGGTGATATTGTGGCTGCGTAATCATGCGATGATACCCTAACCCTTACTAGACACATATTGAGGGAGTGATCCCCGAATTAGTATTGTCTATGCGATACAGGCGATGGTCCTTAGGAACAAACATATAAGGAAATAAGATGTAAGGAGATGAGAGTTAAACATGATATAAGAGATGACCCTTAAGATAATATCTTTTGGTAAGATTAAACAAAGATAATGGGGATGGGTAATTGGGTTCTTATATTATTGTGGGTTGATTGTTTGATTATTAAATATAATAATTATATTATTGTGGGTTGAAAACCCTATATGCTCACCAGGCTCCCAAGCCTGACCCACTCAGTTTCCTTTGCATTACAGGTAATGGCATAGGAGTATAAGTTGGTGGACTTGACGAGATATTTTGGATTATTGATCAGTTATAAATAACTGTTGTAAGGTCTATTTTATACTATTTATGCTTTTGGTCTGTATCGGAACATGACATCCCGAGATTTTGTTATTTAACAAGAGGTTGTAAGCACTCACCCGTGAAGCGTGAGATCCAATCGTTTGAATTCGGTGAACTGCAAATCCACAATTCTTGAACTTTGAAATACTTTGGGTTGATTTTGTAAAGAATTTAAACTATTTCGGGGGGGGGGGGGGGGGGGTTCATTTGGTATTTAATTAACCAACAGTAACCAAATATATATTTCAAAGGAGAGACTGAAATGGTTTAAATGGAATTTAAGTTTATGAAATGGACTGATTTTGTTAAGAAATCTTCATGGGAGGGGCTGTTTTAAATAACTAAAATCAATGTTTGGGGATTGAGACTGATCTTCTAAGGTATTTGTCAAATGAAGGTAGATTTTGATAAATTAAAATGCAAGTTTGAGTTTCTTTAAATTTTGACTTGGTCAAAATCAACCCGTTTTTGTTGAAGCCTAGGAGACGATCGACTGATCGAACTTAAAGGAAATTAGGGCTCATTTGTCCCCGTCATTTGTTGAAAGATGACATGAATCAACGAAGTTGGTGGAACGGATGAGTATAGTCGAGAAGAGGTGCACGACGGCAGCAGCGTGACTTCTGCTGAAAGAAAGGAGAAGCTCACACGAGGAGGTGGAGTCGGCGAGGCTTCTTCTTCTCGTCCGGCTGCAGAGTGTGAAGAAGGATAAGAAACGGGTCCGCTTGGAGCGATGCGAGCAGCAGTAACGACGAGTCTAGACCTTCAGTGGGTTTTCTCGACGGAAGAAGTGGAGGGTGCGAGGGGCTCGATCAGTGGAAAGGGAGGGTTCCGGTGTGGCCGAAGAGATGGAAAAAGGGGAAAAGGCTTCGGTCTCGGTGGTGATCGACGAGCAATATGGAGAGGGATAGCTTTCCTCCAGTGATTACAGGTAATTAAATGGGGGCTGCTCCGGCAGCTCCCCTGTTCCCGTCCCCCCGTCCCCCCCCCCCCTCTCTCTCTATCTCTCTCTCTTTGTATTGGCTGATATCGATGGATGGACTGGGATAGATGTTTGGGGTTTATGTTTTATAGGGAAATCGATGGGTGTTTGTTCTCGTGTCCTTGACTGGAACTGATGCAGCATCAAAGGAAACATGGAGGCGTTTGGGTTTGTTTCATTTGACATTTCACGAAGAAGAAGAGTTCAGGTGAAACTTTGACTGGTTTGAAGGTAGTTGTTATAATTCTTGAAGTCATTTGTTATACGTTGAGCTTGAGTGTTAATTCTTTCTTTCCTCCTTGAATGTTCAGTAGACGGAATGGCTTCAATGGAAGGACAGCAGAAACTTGGCGTGTGGTTTTGTTTAGGATGAAGCTTGGAAGTAATGAGTGACAGTTGTACAATAACTGGCATAAGTTGTATTGTATAAGTTTCAATTATTATTATTATTATTATTATTATTATTATTATTATTATTATTATTATTTTTTTATATTTTGTATTTGTTTCATTATGAAATGTGTGTGCATTGATGTTTGTTTTAATTGGGTATGTATTTGTGTCTATTAGTTTGATTTGGTATGTATTCTTGGTGTTTCCCTCTTACATACATATGTATGTATACTTAAAACTGTTACAAACCATTTTTTTTTTAATAATTTTAATATACTTTCATTTATCATGAATATGTTATATAACTTGTATAATATATATATATATATATATATATATATATATATATATATATATATATATATATATATATATATATATATATATAACTCGTACGTTAGGAATGCAAATTTTATAAATTTGTTGAACCTTGGTTTGTTAAATTTAGAATACACACATATTTATGACAATATAACTAACCACATGTAATTGATCATGATACATGTCGATACCAGTCATATATATATATATATATATATATATATATATATATATATATATATATATATATATATATATATATATATATATATATATATATATATGTTCACAAAATTATTGATTTTTGGGCTTTTACCATCGTTAAAGTCCACAACAACTGGTTTAGATTTCTATATTTTTCTGAAATACATTACCAATAATAGAAATTATGTCGAAATCAATAGATTAAGATTTCGCGATTGATAATCTGAAAACGTCTGATTTTTTTTTTAATTTTTATAAATATTTTTATAAAAATATTTGAAATATGAAATTAATCTTAGGCTATGCAAGTCCCTCAACGGATAGAAATTATTTTAACAGTTTTAAGAAAATCATTATTATATTGGTTTTTTATTCTTAAGACAATCATATCTTTTGCATACGAACTTCGTTTTGGATGTTCGTTATATTTACGGAAATTAGGGAAAGATATTCTACGTTACGAGACTAGAGTGTCTGTATTGTTCACAACGGCTGAATATGAAATTTTAATTTTTCAGATGCATTCCTAAGGTTGCAGTTTGAGCTATTTGATTTGTTTGTTAGATTCCATATTTTGAAGTAAGATACCATCTAGTATCTTATGATAGTTGAAATAATTCATTCATTTTATATTAGATGCACTAAAACTCAATGAGTCAAATAACCAAGAGACTTATTGTGAACTTGAGCATTCACAGTCTTTGACTTAAATTCCAGGACGTCAAATTACCTACCCGTTAAGGGAATTTCGTCCCGAAATTATTATGTTCATGAATATTTCGTTCCATTATCATTTTTTTTCTATTAGTATTTCATTCTAGTAGTGGAGGGAGCAACGCTGAAAAGTTGCGGATGCTTTTGTTTCATTTGATTATCACGTTTCCAAGTAAATTTCGGTTCTCTACTAGAGTTCATTCGGGTATTTACTATTGTTATTCTACTTCGTTTGAGGCTTTTGATTTCTTGATCCATGATCTCTACTTGTTCCTTCACGATATGAAGTTTAGTGTTGAATTGGATCTCATCAAAAGGAGAGACAAGGTTCTTATTAGAGAGACACTTTCGAAATTACATACATGGGAGGTGTCGTGAACTTTGTCGAGTTCTTGAGGTAACTTTAGTTTGTAATCCATCGGACCAATCCTTGCTAGGATTTCAAAAGGACCGATGTGATAGGGATTTAGTTTACCTTGTTTCCAAAATCTAATGACACCTTTCTACACTGCGACCTTTAGCAGGACACGGTCTCTTGTTTTGAATTCTAAGGGTTTGCATCTCATGTCAACATAGCTTTTCTGACGACTACATGCGGTCTTTAGTCGTTCCTTAACCTGAACATTCTTTTTGGTTGTTTCATGAATGATATTAGTACCAAAGAGTAGAGTATCTGTAGCATGCTTTTTAGTTAGTTGGGTATATCCAACTTCCGTCCAGCATAACAGAGAACAACATCTACGTTCGTACACGGCCTCGAATGGAGCAGCCTTTAAACTAGTGTGATCACTATTATTGTATGGAAATTCAACTAGTGGTGAGTGCGTATCCCATGAATTATTGAGGTCTATCGCCCAAGCACATAATATATCTTCTAGAGTAGGTATTGTTCTTTTGCTCTATCCATCTGTTTGAGGTTGGTTTGCTTTACTCATATAGATTATGGTTCCTAGGAACCTTTGTAATGATTGTCAAAATATGGAAGTAAGTCTGATATCTCGGTCTGAGGTGATTGATATTAACACACAATGTAGCCTGAATATCTCCTTGAGATAGTTCATGGTGAGTTTCTTCATCTAGTCGGTTTCTTTTATGCCTATGAAATGGGCAGACTTGGTCAAACGGTTAACCACTACTCAAATGCTATCATGTCCGCTTGAAGTTCGTGGTAACTTCATTATGACGTCCATGGTTATTTGTTTCAAATTTTGTTTTGGGATTGGCGGTTGTTGTGGTAGACCTAATGACTTCTGGTACTTTGCTTTAACTTTGGAGCAAGTCAAACATTTACTAACATTGATGGCAATCTCTGCCTTCATGTTGGGCCACCAACAAAGCTTTTTGAGATCAAGATACATCTTATCTGATCCGGGATGTATTGAATATCTTGATTTATGAGCTTCATTTAAGACTAGAATCCTGACTTCACTAAACTTTGGGATTCAAATTTGGTTCATGAAATATCATGTTCCGTCTTCCTTGAGGTTGAACTATTTGTCCATACCTTACAGGTTTTATTCTATGATATTTTCGAGTTTGAGTGCTTCCAGTTGAGTATCTCGAATTTTGGTGGTTGGTTAGGGTTAGAGCCTTTACATGAAGAGGCCTTGCTCGCTTTTCCTATTTAAAGCATTTTCTACTACATTTGCTTTACCAGGATGATAACAAATTTTGCATTTGTAATCATTTAGTAAGTCGACATACTTTCTTTGTCTCATGTTGAGCTTCTTCTGGTCGAAGACGTGTTGAAGGCTTTTGTGGTTGGTGAACATGACACACCACGCCCCATATATGTAGTGCCTCTAAATCTTTAAGGCGAACGATACAACTCTCAACTATAAACCATGGGTAATGTAGTTGGTATTATTTGGATTAAGTTGTCTAGATGCATGTGCAATGATTTTATTCCTTTGCATCAGTATGCTTCCTAACCCTTTGTGTAAGGTGTCATAGAGTACTACAAAGTCTTATGTTCTCTCTGGAAGAGACAATATTGGTGCACTGCACAACAATTGTTACATTTTATGGAAGGTAGATTCTTTTCTGTCTCCCCAATCGAAAATTTTGTCTTTATAGGTTAGAGTGGTGAGAGGCTTGACTATTATGGATAAATTCTCGGTGTATCTCCGGTAATAGTCTGTCAACTTTCCCGAGTCCTGAATGTCGTCTTTGGAATGTCAGATTCTTGCACTCTGAGTTGATGGTAACCGGATCTTATATCGATCTTTGAGTAGTAGCGGGATCCTCATTGCTAGTCGAACATGTCATCAATCATCGGCAGCAGATATTGGTTCTTGATGGCGAGTTTGTTCAACTCTAGTCAATGCACATCCTGAACGATCCATCCTTCTTTTTGACAACAATATCGGCGCTCCCCATGGAGAGAAGTTTGGCCGGATAAAGCATTTATCAAGAAGTTCTTGGAGTTGACCGGATAGTCGCATCAATGCGACTATATCTTTGATTTCCTTATCATTTTCTTGCATATCCACCACGTGGGCTAAGAAAGAGAAGCATCTCTTATGTAAACACTTTCTTGCCTTCATGCAGGAGATGATTCTTAGATTATTTGTTGATTTATCTCTGTAAATCACGAGCGTTTCACTGTTCGACAAAGGTAGTCGGATGACTTTTTCATAACATAAAATTTATACTCGATGAAATAATAACCAATCTATTTCGATGATCACACCGAAACTTATAATGGTCATATGTATTAGGTTGACATGAATGATGTGGTTATTCAAGGTGAGAAGGCAATTAATGAGTATTTCTAAGGTGCTTTCTAATTGGTTGTTTGGTAATTCCACCGTGTAAGCTTCATTAAGTTTTATTGATTCATGGTTAATCATGCTTCCAAACTTATGGGAAACAAAGCTTCTATCTGCAGCAAGGTTCGAGATTGCGGTGTTCGGGTTCTTCTAGAAAACTTAGTGGTGTGACCTCTCAAGTTACAGATTCTGCAGACCATGCAGTTTCCGACAGGGTAGAAATTTCACTTGGTATAGTGAGGTAAAGTTCAAAAGTAGGGCTTTGATTGAGTGGGAGTGTTTATGATTACAGTGTCCAGAAGATCGCAAAAACCTTAAGCCAACTTGTTGAGTTCCCATATGAACTCTCTGAGTTCTCTAGTCTGTCAACCCACTTAATGCATTAAGCCCTTTTTCTTGAACCCAAAGGTTCCAAACTTCATATCCCTAACCATAGAGATGTCTAGGAGGGTAAAGTTTCCAACTTTACCCCCAATGGTCATCCAATAAGCTTTAGACCTAAACCCTAGCTCCTTTGAGGAGGGTCTTGACCCATCAAGCCTCTAACACTTTGCTTTAACGTTTCATATTGCATATTTGAGGTTCTAGGTTGGTTTAATTACGTAAAGTTTCTAACTTTACGTCCATGCATGGCATTAAGGGGCTAAAACACTCCAACATGGCTTATTAAGAGATTTAGGGCATGAGGGAGGGCGATGACTTAATAAAAATGGAAAGTTTACGTCCAAAGAGGCCATGGGATGTAAAGATCTGAAGTCATAGCTTCAAACCATGCTCAAGTCCAAGAATGACCCAAGAATAAGCTAAAATGGCACAAAATCCTCTAATGGAGAGATATAGCAAATGAATGATCAAGGTATCAACTTTATACCTCAATATGAACGCCTCAATAGTGAAGACACTTGATCTACAACCTCTTTCTTTAGCTATGCACTTCCTTCTTCAAGCCTCCTCAAACAAACACCAAGAATGCACTCTTTAAGTGATGGGTTTCGAGCATTCTAGCACTTCCTAAGTGTACATGAAACCCTAATAACCTTGGATCTATGTTTGTCTAATAAGCATGCAAAGTTTTTTTTCCAAGGTTATGAACCTATCTAGCATACATGGGGTACAGTTTTTCTTTGTATAAAAGATAGAACTACATACCTTGATGTTGAAAGTGTTCCTTGAAACCTTGTGAGCCTAGCACCTCAAGTGTGATGCCTCAAATGCTTCACACAACGCCAAATGCAAAGAATAAACTTGAGAGAATACTCTAACACATGCAAAATCGTCCAAGCCCTCTTATTTCTTAGTGTAACCGATTTTGGGGAGAGTTACGTTGCTTATATAGTGTATTGCATTAGGTAAACCCTAATGTTCCATGAATCTTCATTTCTTGATCCATGGATTAACTCCATGGAGCATCCATGGAGCATCCTATGGGTGGAACCCAACTTGACAATCCATGGAGCCTCTTAGCCCACTATATAAGATATGGAAGATTTACTTAATCTACCCATATATCTAATTAGTTATCTTTTGATAACTTAATTAATTTTAAATTAATTCTTGATCAAAACTAATTAAATAATATTATTTATATATTAGAACTTATAATATATTAATAACCATAAGTGTTATTTCTCTCGTTTAGTTTATTCAATTTCATGATGCCATGCAACCCAAATGGACCATGCCGGGTCGGGTCAAGTATTTACCAGAAATAGTTATGGACTTAGACACCTTATCCAACATTCTCCCACTTAGATAAGTCTAATAACTATCACTGCAATACTTAAGGAACCGATAAACAGTCGTAACTCTTTCAAGGTCTCTCGGAACTGAGATGATGTTGATACGCCATTTAAGATTAGTGATCATATAATCCTCTGTTCAAGATATCAGTCGGGCAATTACATGGAACAATGTCTTACTTATTGTCCAACAGTTTGTTTCCCGATTCCCGATTTGTTTGACAAATAACTTAATTGAACACATAAACTTAGTTTTGATCGGGCCCAGTACATAGGTCAAAAAAAATCATCGAGGGGCCCAGATATCAGCTTCTAATCCAAGAAGGAACAGATAAACTTTGACTCATATGTTTGTTCTAGTACTAGTTGAATTATACACAAAAGCACGTTTTATAACATCGAGTTACCAATGTGTTTTCGTACAATCAATGCATAATCAATTCATAGGCAACAAACCATATCTCTAGGTTTGAAGACTTATATGATATTACCGTCTCACGATCACTCGAGATAAAATTCCATGAAGTGATTCCAGTGAGCGTGGGTTGATTCCAATACTCAGAACTTATGAGCACTCATGAAGTGTTGTCTTATATCCTGACACCTACAACTAACTTCATGATAGTCATACTTCATATCTACTTCCAACATATGACTGACTGTGGAAAGTTTAAATGATATGTGAAACCACAACATACTATTCTAGAAGTCAAAACATGCAAAAGAAATTATAGTAAACGATTGACAAAAGATAGTAACACTTTACTCATAAAAAAAACACAACTTTTATTCATCATAAAATGTCAATTACACTTTACAAATTTCATAATTTATCTAACTACTAAAACTTATATCATCCTTCAGCCCTATGCTCCGAGCATGCTGGAGATGCTTAACCCTACTCAGTCCCTTTGTGAGGGGATCTTCTGGGTTCTCATCCGATGATACCGTCTTTGCCACGAGGATTTCTTCTTCTATGCGATGTCTGATAAAATGATATTTTCTGTCGATGTGTCTAGATCTCCCATGATCCCTTGGTTCCTTGGCTAAGGCAACAACACTTTCACTATTACAGAAAATTTCCATGGGCTCCTTTATAGTTGGTACTACTCCAAGGTCTCATATGAAGTTCTTCAGCCATATAGCCTCCTTTGCTTCCTCGCTTGCTGCTATATACTCTGATTCACAAGTGGAATCAGCCACTGTCTCCTGCTTGGAACTCTTCCAAGTGATTGCTCCTCCATTTAAGGTGAAGACCCAGCCTGACTGAGAGCGGAAATTATCCCTATCAGTCTGGAAACCAGCATCACAATACCCTACAAATCTCAAGTCATCACTCCCACCGAGGGTAAGGATCCAGTCCTTAGTCCTCTGTAGGTACTTGAGGATATTGTTTACCGCAGTCTAGTGTGCCTTGCCAGGGTTCCCCTGATACCTGCTAACCATGCTCAAGGCAAAGGCTACATCAGGTCGAGTACACGTCATAGCATACATGATCGATCCTACAGCCGAAGCATAAGGTACTTGACTCATTTCTGCTATCTCAGCTTCAGTACTTGGGTTCTGAGCTTTACTCAATCTGGCATTACTTTGGATCGGTAACTCTCCTTTCTTGGAGTTCTGCATGTTGAATCTCTTCAGCACCTTGTCCAAGTAGGTACTTTGACTAAGTCCATTTAGTCTTTAACTCCGGTTTCTCAAAATCCTTATCCATAGAATATAGGCAGCTTCTCCTAGGTCCTTCATAGAGAAACACTTCCCAAGCCAGGACTTAACTTCCTGCAGAGTTAGGATGTCATTTCCTATGAGTAGTATGTCATCCACATACAATACCAAAAAGCTAACAATACTCCCACTAGCCTTGACATACACACAAGATTCACTCCTAGAAAAGCCAAATTCCTTGAATTTCTCATCAAAGCAAAGATTCCATCTGCGAGGTGCTTGCTTTAATCCATAAATGGATTTCTCAAGCTTACACACTCTATTAGAGTACTCGTTACTGATAAAACCTTCTGGCTGACTCATGTAAACATCTTCAGTCAACTTTCCATTAAGGAAAGCGGTTTTGACATCTATTTGCCATATTTCATAGTCATGAAATGCAACTATGGCTAACATAACCCTAATAGACTTAATCCTGGCTACTATAGAAAAGGTCTCATCATAAACCACTCTAGGATTTTGAGAGAAGCCCTTTGCAACCAGTCGAGCCTTATAAGTGTCTACATTACCATCCATGTCGGTCTTCTTCTTGAAGATCCATTTGCACCCCACAGTCTTATGACCTAGTACATTCTCAACCAAGTTCCAAACTTGATTGTCATACATGGATTGTATCTCGCTATCCATAGCCTATTTCCATTTAGCAGACTCAGGGCCTGCCATAGCTTCTGCGTAGCTGTTAGGTTCATTCAGACCTACTAGTGTCTCGTCGCTAATAAGTGTCTCACCTTCCACAATAATATGGAAACCATAGTAATGCTCAGGTGCATTCCTAACTCTTGTGGAACGCCTCAGAGGTACAAACTCGTCAATTGGCTCAACAGGAGTTTCCTCCTCAAGTTGAGGGCTAGGGTTTGAAGTTCCTTCACCACTTGACTCTTGAATTTCTTCAAGGTCAATTTGCCTCCCACTGTCTCCTTGGCTTATAAACTCTCTCTCTCTCTCTCTCTCTCTCAAGACTCCTCTTCTTGCTACAAAGACCACATTATCACTAGGTCTGTAGAAGAGGTAACCAAAGGATCCTTGTGGGTAGCCGATGAAAATACACCTCCCGCTTCGGGGTTCTAGCTTATCATGAGACTCGCGCCTCACAAAAGCCTCGCAACCCCAAATCTTGACGTGGTCTAGTTTGGGTACTTTACCAGTCCACATCTCGTGAGGAGTTTTGGCAACTTTCTTTGTAGAGACTAGATTAAGAATATGGGTGACAGTCTCTAAGGCATACCCCTAGAATGAGATTGGTAGCGAAGCTCGACTCATCATGGAACGAACCATATCCAACAAGGTTTGATTACGAATCTTAGGCACACCATATGGGTGACAGTCTCTAAGACAATCCCACATTCCCTAAGATAGTCGAGGAACTCTGAACTAAGATACTCACCACCTCGATCGGATCGAAGAATCTTAATGTTCCTGCCCAATTGATTCTTGACTTCCTGTTTAAATTCCTTAAACCTCTCGAAAGTCTCTGACTTATGCTCGATTAAGTAGACATATCCATATCTACTGTAATCATTAGTAAAAGTCAAATAATAACGATTAGCATCCCTTGTGGCATGTTTGAATGGTCCACACACATTCGTGTGTACAAGATCCAACAAACCTTTACCCTTCTCACAAGAACTTGTGAAGGGCGACTTTGTCATTTTTCCAAGTAAGCATGATTCGCAAATATCATCTGACTTTAGGTCAAATGACTCCAAGACTCCATCCTTTTGGAGTTGCCCTATGCGTTTCTTGCTTATATGTCCAAGACGACAATGCCATAATGATGCTTAATCCAAGTTATTATTATTAAGAGAATCAATACACAAAACATTATTTCCTAAGTTATCAACCACAGATACAGTTTCATACATACCATCACAAGGTAATGCTTTAAAATAATGAATATTATTAAAGAAAGCATTAATCGAACCAACTTCATTATCAAACGAAAAGGTAAAACCTTGTTTGTACAATGCATGAAAGGAAATAATATTTCTTGCCATTTATGGCGAATAACAACATTTATTCAAATCTAAACTAAACCCACTACTTAGCGATAAAGTATAAACTCCAATCTTGGTGACAGGTGAAGCTTTCCTGTTTCCCATGATCAAGTTTATTCTTCCTTGCTCTATATTCTCACTTCTTCTTAGTCCCTGCAGATAAGAAAAGATATGAATACCACAACTGGTATCAAGGACCCAAGAGTTAGAATGGGGTGAGTTATTAGATAAGATAGTGTAAATACCTGCATGGTTGGGTTTGACTTTCCCATCCTTCACATCTTGCTGGTACTTTGGGCAGTTCCGCTTCTAATGTGCCTTTTCATGGCAATAGAAGCATTCAGCCTTTTTTTGGGTCAGAAGAAGGAGTGATGAAACCTTTCTTGGTTCCACTTGAAGATGAGCCATTAAGGGTCCTAGCCTTGGTACCCTTCGAAGAACTCTTTCTCTTCTTCCCTCTTCCTTTCCCGATTGCCAAGACAGGGGCAGAGTTGATAGGAGTAGGAGTAGTAACAATCACCTTACCCTTAAGACCACTTTCCGCAGTCTTTAAGAGTCCTTGAAGTTTGCTGAGAGTTACCTCTTCCTTGTTCATGTGGTATGTCATGCGGAATTGATCATAACATGAAGGTAAGGAGTGAAAAATGATATCTATTGCTAGCTCCTCGGGGAAGTTCACATTAAGCTTCAGCAAGCGGTCCACAAATTTTTGCATTTTCTACATGTGGCCCGTGATGGGTTCACCATCCTTCATTCGGGTTGTTATCATGGAGGAGATGATTTCATACCTCTCTTGTCTTGCACTTTGATGGTATCTTTCCATCAAATCTTGGCGCATTTCCAAAGGGTAGAAGTCCTCGTAGGACTTTTGGAGGTCGGCTGTCATAGTGGCCATCATGATGCATGCCACTCTGGTGGCATCCCTTTCATGTGCCCTAAAGTCAGCGATCTCTTGAGGAGTAGCAACTGTCTCATCAATCTCCTTAAGCTCCTTATCGAGGACATATTCTTTGTCCTCGTAACGGGTAATCATTCGGATGTTTCTAATCCATTCATTAAAGTTGGATCCATCAAAAATGACTTTCCCATACAAGTTCATTAGAGAAAAGGAGCCATTAGGATTAGAGCCAGAAGCAGCAGTGTTTGCAGACATCTGAAAAGAAGAAAAGTTTAGTTTAGAAATAGAGATAGTCCTTAATAAAACACCCAAATGTAGTATTAAGGCTAGGACCCAATCACAATATATTATACTTAGAATAGGTATGTGATAATCTAAGTAATAACATATTTGAAAGGTAGGTGAATGACGATTCACCAATTTCCACCAAAGCCAAAATATTAAAAATATTTAATTTGGTTCTTAGAAACTCCTAGATTCTTTTGAGATTCAATGAACTTTTCAAAGGGATGTTTCAATCTCGAGTGTGCCCTCCAGGTTTTGTGACTGGGATGCCGAGGATCACAAAACGAGGTGTGAAGTAACCATGCAAATTACTTGGTACCCTTAATGTATTACCCCTCAATCGATGTGCCGATTAACCACACACGCTCCATCGATACTATGATAAACATTAAGTCACCCTTTACCTACCTTGTTAAGTTCAAGTTAGTGTGCCGGTTAACTACACACTCTCCACTAACGACTTAGACAAAGTGTAAAGTGTAATTTCATGGATTAGCACCTTATTCACATTTTTCCTAAAGTAACTAAGATTGGGAATTTAATAAAACATTTAGTTACTTTATAATTATCATTATTCTTTTAATGAGAATTTATAAGACCTTGTCCTACCCGTTCGGCTAACGACCCTCCACCAATCAAGCAAGCAGTGGGTGAGAGTGGACACCCATTAAGTTGTCAATTTAAAGGCAACAACCTTATACCTGTTGGAATAGTGTCTAAGGCTGCAACTATATTAGGCAAGTATTTGATCCGGTTGTGCATGGTCCTTTTGGGGTTCCTTCACCATAGCAACTTGATGGATGATTTGTTAAGAGAGAGTAAATATTATAAGGAATAATATATGGTTATTTGATTAATATAAGTCATAGATTAATTGGACTTAATTTGGTGACTTAAAGAGATTAATTAAATAAGAGGGTATAAACTGTCAATTGTTTGATAGTTTCACTTTAGACTATAAATCCTTATCCAAGATAGGATGGACAATTTCTAGGGCTTGGATAAGCCAAAATCGTTCATAGGGTTATCAAGGAAAGGATATGGATCAACTTAAAGTCTAAGTTATCCAATTAGGGTTAAAGCTGTAATTCTTAAGGAGTCTACAAGTATAAATAGACCCTAGGGGTGAGGGAATTCGACACACCATCTAAAGTAGAGATACTCTGGCCAAATTCCTCACCTCTCCTCTCTCCTAAATCATCTTACTTGCTATTGGTGTTTGTAAGCCATTAGAGGAGTGACATTTGTGACTCTAGAAGCTCCAAGACAACAAGATCAACAAGGAATCCAAAGGTATGATTCTAGATCTATTTCAATGTTGTTATTTAACCTAATTAGCCATTAGAAGTCTTGGATTTAAAGCATGTTTAATTAGAAAGCCTAGATCCGAGCAATAGGGTTTTGCATGCGCACATAGGAAAGTTCTTATGGCTAAAACCCATCAGTGGTATCAAAGCCTAGCTTGGTTTTCTTTAAATTGTTGCTTGATTAACTGAAACAAACCTGCAAAATTCGATTTTTGGGTTTCTGAGTCATGGGCTCGGTGAGTTCCAAAGTGGACTCGGCGAGTAGGCTTGACTCGGCGAGTCCCTTTGTGTACTCGGCGAGTCCGGGCGTCAGGATTAGGCAAAACCGGGATTTTTTCATGTTTATCTTATGGAAACTTACCTTAATCATATTAGATCAACCTTAATCCGATTTTTTGATATATATGACTATAATCTTGATATAATTAAAGATATTTATCCTCTAATAAAATATTTAATTTCCTTATATGATAATTGATTAATTATTTTGATAATTATCTTAAAAGAAATCTTGGATAAATCAAATAAAGATAATTAGGATATTAATTGTTAATTGGAATTATTTGTTATTTGATCCTCCATGTTTTAAATGTTTAAAACTTGCCCTAAAGTTTTGAAATTTATATTTGTGATTAAAAGGTTTTAATTTAGACAACTTAAATTTCAAACCCTACGTTTTAAAAGGTTTAAAACACAACCTTATACTAATATGATATTACTAGAATAATATATATATGTATAACTAAATGCTAGTCTTACCGTTAGTAGGCCTCATTCACGAAGCCGGTTTATAAGGTGGGTATAAGGTTGCGGCCTATAAAATGGCGCTTAATAGGTGTACACTCACACCCACCGCTTGCTTGATTGGTGGAGGGTCGTTAGCCGAACGGGTAAGATAGGGCAACCTCATCCTCTCATTAAAAGTATAATAAGAAATACAAAGTAACTACACGTTTTAAAAATTTCCCAATCTTAGTTACTTTAGGAAAAGTGAATTGATGCAATCCCATGAAATTACACTTTGCACCCTTGCTAAGAAGTTAGTGGAGCATGTGTGGTTTACCAGCACACTAATTGGTTCTAAGCAAAGGTGGAAAGGGTGATTCATTGTTTATCATAGTTCGATGGAGCGTGTGTGGTTTACCGGCACATCGAATAGGTGATCGTTACAATGAAGGCACCATGTGAATTTGCATGGTAATTCACACCCGCTTTGTGATCCTCGGCATCCCAGTCACAAACAAGAGGGGCATATCGAGATTTAAACATGCCATTGAATAGTTTCAATGAATCTCATCCGAACCTAGGAATTCTCAATACACTTAGGACTAATAGTCTAGGTTTTGTAATGGAGAATTAGTGAATCGTCATTCACTTACCTTCAATTTATTTTCATGTTAGATTACGGCATCCCTTTTCTAATATGTAAATGTTATTGTTGGATCCTAACCCTAATTTTTCTTATTGGGTGATAATTAGGGATTCTTATTCTAATCTATCTTTGTCCTTTCTATAGATGTCGAACACAAACAATGCTGCTGCTAGTTCTTTCACGTTGATGAGCCTTTGCCAAAAGGTCACCTTCGATGGAACGAACTTTAGCGAATGGATAAGATACATTCGCACCATTGCTCGATATGAGGATAAGGAGTATGTCCTCGATGAAAAGCTTGAGAAGATCAACCCCGAAATCTCTACTCCGGCTGAAATCACTGCTTTTGAGACTCATGAGCGAGATGCAACGAAGGTACATTGCATCATGATTGCTACCATGAATTCCGAATTCCAAAAGTCCTACGAGGACATGTATCCATAAGAGATGCATCAAGACTTATTGGAGAGATACCACCAAAACGCGAGACAAGAGCGTTATGAGATTTTCACTAACATGATCTCCGCTAAGATGGGTCATGGAGAATCTCTTACCATGCACCTGCAAAAGATGCAAAGGTATGTCGATCGCCTTCGCAAGTTAAATGTTGACTTTGGGGAAGATTTGGCGATCGACATGGTGCTTCACTCTTTGCCTCCGATGTACAACCAATTTAGGATGACCTACCACATGAACAAAGAGGAGGTCACCCTAAGCAAACTCCAAGGTCTTTTGAGAGTCGCTAAGAGCAACTTCAAAGACAAGTCTGTTGCACCTACTCCCAATGCGTCTGCTGCTCCTGTCTTGGCAATTGGTCAAGGAAAGGGAAAGAAGAGGAAGGCTTCATCAAAGAACTATCACAAGGTTAAAGCCCGAGATGGTGCCTCTTCTAGTGGGACCAAAGTTGATCCCTCTAAGCCCTATCCTAACCCGAAGGAGGCAGAGTGCCACCACTACCACAAGATAGGACATTGGAAGAGAAGCTGCCCAGAATACCTGCAAGCAATCAAAGAAGGAAAGATCAAGCCATCTTTCGCAGGTATATACACAATTAAATCTAACGATTCTAATCATGCTATTTCTTGGGTTCTTGACACCGGTTGTGGTTATCACATTTGTTCAAATGTGCAGGGACTAAGAAGAAGTAGGGATGTGGAGCAAGGAAGGATCAATCTAATCATGGGGAACAGAAGATCGTCGCATGTTACCAAGATTGGAGTGTATTCTTTAGTGCTTAGGAATAATTTATGTTTAGATTTGAACAATTGTTGCTATTCGCCAGAAATGGCTAGAAACATCATTTCATTTCATGGTTTATATAGACAAGGATTTAGATTTTGTTTTAATAATGAGAATGGTTCTATTATGGCTTATCTAAATAGTGTCTTTTACTTTGAAGCTATACCGTGTAATGGAATATATGAAACTGTTATGATTGTTGATAACTTAGGAAATGATGTTTTGAATATTGATTCTTCCACTAGTTTGGATAAAGCATCCTTGTGGCATTGCCGTCTTGGACATGTCAACAAGAAACGCATAGCCCAACTCCAAAAGGATGGAGTGCTGGAGTCATTCGACCTTAGGGAAGATGACACATGCGAGTCTTGTTTACTTGGAAAGATGACTAAGTCACCCTTCACGAATACTTGTGAAAGGGGTGAGGGGCTATTGGACCTAATACATACCGATGTATGTGGACCCTTTAGATCAACCACAAAGGATGGGAACCGCTTCTATGTGACTTTTACCGATGATTATAGTAGATATGGGTATATCTATTTAATCAAGCAAAAGTCAGAAACCTTTGAAAAGTTCAAAGAGTTCAGGAATGAAGTGGAGAATCAATTGGGCAGGAAAATCAAGATGCTTCGATCCGATCGAGGAGGAGAGTACCTAAGTCTTGAATTCCACGATTATCTCAAGGAGTGTGTAATAGTTTCGCAATTGACGCCTCCCAGGACACCGCAGTTGAATGGTGTGGAAGAAAGGCGTAATCGAACCTTATTGGATATGGTTCGCTCTATGATGAGTCATGCTTCACTACCTATCTTCTTTTGGGGGTATGCCTTAGAGACTGCTGCCCATATCCTTAACCGAGTCCCTACTAAGAAGGTTGCCAAAACACCTCACGAGATGTGGACGGGGAAAGCTCCCTTGTTGGCACACATCAAGGTTTGGGGTTGCGAGGCTTTTGTAAGACGAGATACTCACGACAAGCTTGAACCTCGAAGTGAGCGATGTATTTTCATCGGCTACCCGCAGACATCCTTTGGATATCTCTTCTATAGACCGAAGGACAACGTTGTCTTTGTTGCGAGGAGAGGAGTTTTCCGAGAGCGAGAACTCATAAGCCAAGGAGATAGTGGGAGGCAAATCGAACTTGAAGAGATTCAAGAGTCGATAGATGAAGGAACCTCTACCGCTGGCATTCAACCCGAGGAGGAAACTCCGGTTGAACCGATTAACGAATCCTTACCTCTTAGACGTTCCGATAGAGTTAGAGTTCATCCCCAGTTTTATGGTTTTCATATTACTACCGAAGGGGACACGTATATTAGTGATGGTACACTAGTAAATCATGATGAACCTAATAGCTATAAGGAAGCCATGGCAGGCCCAGAGTCTGAAAAATGGAAAGAGGCAATGGATAATCCATGTACGATAATCAAGTTTGGAATTTGGTTGATTATGTGCCCGGACGTAAGATCGTTGGGTGCAAATGGATCTTCAAGAAGAAGACCGACGTGGATGGGAACGTACACACATATAAAGCGCGATTGGTTGCGAAGGGCTTTACTCAAACTCCAGGAGTTGACTATGATGAGACCTTCTCACCAGTTGTGAAGATTAAATCTATTAGAGTGATGCTAGCAATTGCCGCATTTCATGATTATGAGATTTGGCAAATGGATGTCAAGACCGCCTTCCTTAACGGAAAGTTGGCTGAGGATGTTTACATGGCTCAGCCAGAGGGGTTTGTGAATCCGAAGCATCCAAATAGAGTGTGTAAGCTTGAGAAGTCCATTTATGGACTTAAGCAAGCATCTCGCGGATGGAATCTTTGCTTCGATGAGAAAGTCAAAGAGTTTGGATTTGTACGAAGCGAAGACGAATCTTGTGTATATGTCAAAGCCAGTGGGAGTATAGTAAGCTTCCTCGTTCTATATGTTGAATACATATTACTCATAGGAAACGATGTCCCGACTCTGCATGAAGTCAAGTCCTGGCTTGGGAAGTGTTTCGCTATGAAGGACCTCGGAGAGGCTTCTTACATTTTGGGAATAAGGATAGTAAGAGAAAGAAGTAAGAGACTAATTGGACTTAGTCAGAATACTTACTTAAAGAAGGTACTAAAACGTTTTAGTATGGAAAACTCAAAGAAGGGAGAACTACCAATACAAGGAAATGCCAAGTTGAGTAAGACTCAAAGTCCGAGTACTGAAGCTGAAATAGCAGAAATGAGCCGAGTACCATACGCTTCTGCAGTTGGCTCAATCATGCACGCTATGACTTGTACTCGCCCTGATGTAGCCATCGCTTTGAGCATGGTTAACAGATATCAAGGAAACCCTGGCAAAGCACATTGGATTGCGGTGAAGAACATCCTTAAGTACCTTCGGAGGACAAAGAATGGTTCTTAGTCCTTGGAGGGAGTGATGACTTGAAGGTGCGAGGGTATAGTGATGCCAGTTTTCAGACCGATAGGGACAACTACCGTTCGCAGTCGGGCTGGGTCTTTACCCCAAATGGAGGAGCAGTAACTTGGAAAAGTTCCAAGCAAGAAACCGTAGCTGATTCAACGTGCGAATCAGAGTACATCGCAGCGAGCGAAGCGTCGAAGGAGGCAATATGGCTAAAGAACTTCATTGGTGATCTTGGAGTTGTGCCTGCCATAAAGGAGCCCATGGAAATTTTCTGTGATAACGAAGGTGCGGTTGCCTTGACCAAGGAACCGAGGGATCATGGTAGATCTCGACATATCGACATAAAATATCACTTCATTAGACATCGTGTAGAACAAGGACAACTCATAGTTAAGAGGATATCATCAGAAGATAACCCAACAGATCCGCTTACGAAGGGACTGAGTAGGGTTAAGCACTTGCAGCATGCTAGGAGTATTGGGCTGAAGGATGATATTAGTATAGATTAGATAGTATTAGAAACGTATAATAGATAAATGTAATTAACATTTGATGATTAAATAAAGGATTTTTATTTATAAGTAAAGTTACTGTCATATGTTAATTGTTTAACTATTGTTTCACTTTGCATGTTTTGACTTCCAGAATAGTTGAGTTTATTAGGAATAATCGAATTATTCAAATTGTCCACAATCGTTCATATGTTGGAAGTAGATATGAATAAAGATTGTCATGAATTGGTATGTAGATTGTCTAAATGGTGTTAGACATAGCAAGGGTTGCTGCAACGTTCATGAGTGCTTATGAACTGGTTTTGAGCATTGGAACAAACCCGCGCTTGCTGGAATCACCTTATGGAATACGATATAAAAGGTGATCGCAAGACGATAATATCATATAGTGTTAAAACCTAGATATATGGTTTATTATTTGTTAATTGATTGTACATTGATAATGCGAAAACGCATCAGTAACTTGGTGTTATAAAACACATTGTTGTGTATAGTTGGTTAATGAATAAGTAAATGCATATAAGTCGAAGTTTATCTGTAAATTTTATCCTAAGAGGGTAGAAGAGATATCTTGGCCACTCAATGATTTGATTTGACTTATGTGCCGGGCCCGGTCAGAACTGAATTGATGTGCTTGATTAAGTTCTATGTCGAATAAATCGGAGATCGAGAAATCAAATGCTAGACTAACCATTCCATAGGATTGTCAGCATGATATCTAACAGAGGACTGTACGATCCCTTATCTAAAGAACAAGATTGATTAGATCAGAGTTTGATAGCGTCTTTGAGAGCTACGATTGCAAACCGAATTGTACTTGTATAGTTACTAGACTTATCCAAGTGGGAGACTGTTGGAATAGTGTCTAAGGCTGCAACTATATTAGGCAAGTATTTGATCCGGTTGTGCATGGTCCTTTTGGGTTGCCTTCACCATAGCAAGTTGATGGATGATTTGTTAAGAGAGAGTAAATATTATAAGGAATAATATATGGTTATTTGATTAATATAAGTCATAGATTAATTGGAATTAATTTGGTGACTTAAAGAGATTAATTAAATAAGAGGGTATAAACTATCAATTGTTTGATAGTTTCACTTTAGACTATAAATCCTTATCCAAGATAGGATGGACAATTTCTAGGGCTTGGATAAGCCAAAATCGTCCATAGGGTTATCAAGGAAAGGATATGGATCAACTTAAAGTCTAAGTTATCCAATTAGGGTTAAAGCTGTAATTCTTAAGGAGTCTACAAGTATAAATAGGCCCTAGGGGTGAGGGAATTCGACACACCATCTAAAGTAGAGATACTCTGGCCAAATTCCTCACCTCTCCTCTCTCCTAAATCATCTTACTTGCTATTGGTGTTTGTAAGCCATTAGAGGAGTGACATTTGTGACTCTAGAAGCTCCAAGACAACAAGATCAACAAGGAATCCAAAGGTATGATTCTAGATCTATTTCAATGTTGTTATTTAACCTAATTAGCCATTAGAAGTCTTGGATTTAAAGCATGTTTAATTAGAAAGCCTAGATCCGAGCAATAGGGTTTTGCATGCGCACATAGGAAAGTTCTTATGGCTAAAACCCATCAATACCCACCTTATAGACTGGCTTCGTGAATGAGGCGTACTAGCGGTAAGATGACTTTGATCTTATTCATACATATATATATATATATATATATGTATATATATATATATATATATATATATTATTAACTTATAATATTATAAGTATAAGGGTTGAATTTTAACTTTTGAAATTCTAACGGTTGGAACTAAAGTTTTAATCAAGACTTTACTTGTTCCAAAACTTGAGGGCAAGTTTTGTAAACTTTCAAAACTTTTCATTTCTTGTAACTTATGAGTTAATAGAGTATTAAAAATGAAGACTCTTCATTTTTATAACTCATGTGTTATTTTAATGGTTTTTAAAACAAAGTGACTTTTGGTTTTCCATAACTTGAGGACAAGTTATGGACTCCATTAAAATACATTATGATCATGAATTAATCTACCACATAGGTTACAAATAATTCGTATGATCATCTAAACATCATAAGAACAAGATCATCAATATGACCACTTTCAAGAATTAAAAATTACACTTAAAACTTGTAATTTTGATAATTGTCATTGTAAATGGATTAGCATAAAGATTACACCATCTAAAACATGTTTTCAAGTACCAAAACAATTTAGGGTAATGTTTCTAGTCCATTTCCAGCAACTAAAATCGAAATTATGAACACAACAGCCTCTACTCATCGAGTGCAAGAACAAACTCGACGAGTAGCTTGCATTTGTTCATGGACTCGTCGAGTCCCCCCATGGACTCGGCGAGTTCATACGAGCAGAAAACAGAAAATCAATTTTTTCAAGCAGATTGCACAAAAATCAACAAACAAGCCTAGGATCTAATACCACTGATGGGTTTCGAGCTTTCTAACACTTCCTAAGTGTACATGCAACCCTAATAACCTTGGATCTATGTTTGTCTAATAACCATGCAAAGTTGTTTTCCAAGGTTATGAACCTATCTAGCATACATGGGGTACAATTTTTCTTTGTATAAAAGATAGAACTACATACCTTGATGTTGAAAGTATTCCTTGAAACCTTGTGAGCCTAGCACCTCAAGTGTGATGCCTCAAATGCTTCACACAACACCAAATGCAAAGAATAAACTTGAGAGAATACTCTAACACATGCAAAATAGGTCAATCCTTCTTATTTCTTAGTGTAATCGATTTTGGGGAGTGTTACATTGCTTATATAGTGTGTTGCATTAGGTAAACCCTAATGTTCCATCACTCTTCATTTCTTGATCCATGGGTTAAACCCAACTTGACAATCCATGGAACCTCTTAGCCCATTATATAAGATATGGAAGATTTACTTATTCTACCCATATATCTAATTAGTTATCTTTTGATCACCTAATTAATTCTAAATTAATTCTTGATCAAAACTAATTAAATAATATTATTAATATATTAGAACTTATAATATATTAATAACCCTAAGTGTTATTTCTCTAATTTAGTTTATTCAATTGCATGATGCCATGAAACCCAAATGGACCATGCCGGGTCGGGTCAAGTATTTACCAAAAATAGTTATGGACTTAGACACCTTATCCAACATTAAGCTCTTATACACTCACATTGATAGAAAAAGCACGAAGTAGGGTTTCTTTGGACAAAGGGGGTGATGAGGGAGGCTAGCAAAGGGGTTTAAGGCCTTTAAATATGGTGCAAACCCTAAAACTTAAGGTTTTCCTTTCCAGTATCTACCCGTCAAGTTGGGGTTCCCTAACTCGTCGAGTTGAGTCCTTAAAATCGCATCTAAAACAATTCCTACACAATGAGTTGGAGCTTCCCAACTCGTTGATTTCCAGTCCAAAACTCTAAAATATTGAAAAATTAATAATACCTGGACCAAGTATTACAAATCTCCCCCACTTAAACTAGACTTTGTCCGCGAATTCTGCTCGTGCGAAAGGCCCGGGCAATGCTCTCGCACCTCATCCTCTGGTTCCTATGTCCATTCCGAGACCTTCCGGTGGTGCCATTGTACCTTTGCTAGCTTCACCTCTTTGTTACGTAGCACCTTAGTTTTTTTATTCAATACTGCAATGGGCCTCTCAATGTAGTTCAGGATCTCATCCACCTGAATGTCATCCAAGGAAATAACCGCAGTCTCATTAATGAAACACTTCAAAAGCTAAGACACATGGAAGGTGTTGTGAATCTGGCTAAGCTCGTCCAGTAGGGCCAAACGGCATGCCACCTTGTCCACCTGGACTTTAATCCTAAACAAACCAAAAAATCGGGGCCCTAACTTGCCCCTCTTCCGAAATATGATAACACCTTTCCATGGTGACACTTTCAGCAAGACGAAGTCTCCCACCTGGAGCTCGAGATCCGAGCAACGCCGGTCAGCATAACTCTTCTGACAACTCTTCACGACCCGCAGCCTGTCGCGCACTTGCTGGATCAATTAGGTAGTCTTAAGCACAACCTCAGTGCTTCCCATGACTCGGTGCCCAACTTCTCCCCAACAAACTAGGGTCATACACCTCCGGCCATACAACATCTCAAACAGGGGTCGGTCAACACTAGCATGAAAACTATTGTTATATGAAAACTCTGCTAGTGGGAGGTATGTATCCCAACTCCCTCCGATATCCAATACGCATGCCCGCAACATATCCTCAAGCGTTTGGATTGTCCGCTCGCTATGGCCGTCTGTCTGGTGGTGGTAGGCAGTGCTAAAGTGTAACTGTGTGCCCAGTTCCTCATGGAACTTCCTCCAAAATCTGGATGTAAATCGAACACCCAGTCAGAGACCACTGACACCAGCACCTCGTGCCTGACCACCACCTCTCACACATAAATATATGCTAATTTCTCAGTATAGATGCTCTCGGGGATCAGAATAAAATGAACACTCTTCGTCAACCTATCCACAATGACCCAAATGGAATCCACACCCCTAGCTGTCCTCGGTAACTTCATGATGAAGTCCATGGTGATCTCTTCTCACTTCCAAATAGGAATGGGTAACAGCTGAACCATTCCATGAGGGCTCTGATGTTCGGCCTTGACCTTCTTGCAGCTCAAGCACCACTCCACGAACCATACGATTTCTCTCTTCTTGCAGAGCAACCAGTAGCGCAACCTCATATCCTTATATATCTTGGTAACCCCTGGGTGAATAGAGAACTTGGATTTGTGTGCCTCCTCCAAGATCTTTCTCTTCACATCCCCGGCTACCAGTACCCACACCCGGCCACACTGTGTCAAGACTCCCCAACCATCCCGTACAAACAAGGGAAACTGAACCCGAATCCGCTCTATCCTCCAGTTCTCTTTCTTCAAACCCTCCACTTGAGTCATGTTGACCTTATCCAACAATGCAGAGATGATCGTCATCCTCAAACACAGATTCCCAATCAGAGAACCCACCTCCTTGCAGATCAAAGCATCGACCACCCCGTTGGCCTTCCATTGATGGTACAAAATCTCATAATCTTAGTCCTTTAGGACACCAACCATATCTTCTATCACATGTTAAGGTTCTGCTGATCCATCAAATACTTCAGACTTTTTTGATCAGTAAAGATGGTGCACCAAACTCTGTACAAGTAATGCCTCTAGATTTTGAGGGCAAACACTACCACCCCCAGTTCCCGGTCATGAGTGAGGTAATTCGCCTCATGAGGCTTCAACTACCTCGAGACGTATGTGATCACATGCCCTTTATGCATCAAAACTACTCATAACCCTGAGATCAACGCATCACAATACACTACCAAATCGTCCACTCCCTCGGGGAATACTAGAATCTGGGCCTTAAATAATCTCTATCTCAATGTCTCGAAAGCAACCTGCTGGTCCGGGCCCCACCGAAAAGTCACATTCTTCTTGGTCAAGCGAGTTAAGTTATGACAATCTTGGAGAAATCCTGTATGAATCTCCAATAGTAGCCCGCTAAACCCAAGAAGCTACGGATCTCAGATGCATTCTTCAGTACTTCCCACCGTATTACCGCCTCAAACTTGGTTGGGTCAACCGAGATACCCTCTTGGTTGATGATGTGCCCCAGAAACTGCACCTCTCGTAACCAGAAATCACACTTTGAGAACTTGGTATAAAGCCTTTCCATCCTTAGTGTCCCCAATACCTCCCTCAGATGCTGCTTATGTTGCTCCTTGGTCTTAGAATAGACCAAGATGTCATTGATGGAAACGATCACAGACCGATCCAACATTAGCATATACACCATGTTCATGAGGTCCATGAATGCTGTTGGGGAATTGGTGAGGCTGGATGGCATCACCACACACTGATAGTGGCTGTACCGAGTCCTAAACGCAGTCTTCGGTACATCCTCATCCCTAATCCTCATCTGATGATACCTCGACCGAAGATCAATCTTGGAAAACCAAGATGCACCATACAGCTGATCAAAAAAATCATCGATCCTCAGAAGTGAATAGCAGTTTTTCACTGTTATCTTGTTCAGCTCCCGATAATCGATCCACATCCTATGCGAACTGACCATCTTTTTCACGAACAGGATCGATGCTCCCCACGGGGAACTGGTCGGATGAATAAACCCTCAGTCTAGCCTCTCCTAACGATGCGTAGACTGCTCATGAATCTCGAGTGGAGCTAGACGGTATGGTGCCTTGGCTATCGAAGCGGCACCCGACACCACATCAATGTAAAACTCTACTTGCCTCTCCGGAGGCACCCCATGCAACTCCTCTAGAAAGACATACCGAAAATCCTATACAACCGGTACACCACCCAAATCGAACAGGGCCTCACCCCTCGTATCGGAGACATACGCCAAGAATCCCGAACAACCCTGATGAAGAAGTATCACAGCCCTCGAAGCTAAAAAGCGACTTGGCCCTTGTAAGGCCCTCTCTCCATGAATAACCAGTTCACCTCCACTTAGGGTTCGAACTCTCACAAGCTGGCGCTCACAATCTATCATGGCCTCGTTGGCCCTCAACCAGTCGATCCCAACGATCACCTTCAACCCTCGCAATGGTATCGGAACCAAATCAACCCAGAACCTCTCCCCAAAAACATTTAAGACATAGCCCTGATATAACCTCGCAGCACTCACGGTGCGATCATTAGCAATCTTAACCTCCAGCAGGGAATCCAAAGTCCCCGAAGCATCCTGGAACTTCTTACTAAGCGCAAGAGATATGAATGATCAAATAGCTCCCGAATTGAAAAGAACATGAGCTGACATACCGTTGACCAGAAAGTTCCTAATACAAGTGCACATACATATACATATAAGTATAACAAATAATATCAAACAAGAAAAATAAATTACATACCAGCCACGACGTCTAGTCCAGCTCGAGCCTCCTTCTTGGTCAGTTGAAATGCGCGACTCCTCACCGCAGGAGCATCCGTCTTGGCAAGGTGGCCAACAGTGATCCTTATTGTGGCGGGCGCAGTGTGACAACCCAAGTTGTCCCGTTACATTTCTCCGTTACCGTTAACGGAATTTTCCACTGTTCAAAAGTTCCGTTAATAAGAAGCCGTCAAATTTAATAAACATTTCAATTGTGTATGTTTACATGTCGTTAATTCATGAAAAAGGAAATAAAACACAGGACACACATTTTCATTCATTTGGAAAATGTCAAGTTTTATTATTACGACCACTAAATCGGGTGCGACCAAAAGCCCCGTTTAACGGCAGTATCGGGTAGAATTCCACTGTGCCCTGACTCAAAACCCTATATAAGGGTGAGTGGAGCCTATTGGAAACTTTTTACACTCTCTCTCTATACTCTCTCTCTAGACCCGTTTTCGCCCCGAAACCGCAACCAAACGCTTCAAAATTGTGAGTCCGCTTACCCTAGCTTATTCTAAACATATTGATTTGTGTTTATAGCCCAAAAATCGGACTTAGAAGCTATGGAAAAGGAGTTTACAGCCTAAGAACCTCCTTAGGCCGTAAACACCCAAAACAAGGCCAAAATGACCCAAACTTGTCCCTAATGGCTTGGAAATAAATTGAGGTATTAGCCTAGGAGTGTTTAAACATTAAAACTCATGGATTTGGGGGTTAAAAGAGAGTTTACGGCCCAAGCACAAGCTTAGGCTGTAAACACCTCAAAATCATGTTAAAAGATCCCAAATGCACTCCAAACTCATCCTAGGGCTTCATACATAATTTAGGGACTTGGTATTTGGGTTTAGATCAATTAAACACATCAAAATGAAGGATAAAAAGGAGTTTACGGCCCAAGTCTATTCCAAGGCCGTAAACTCCCCAAACATGCCCAAAATGTTGGTTTTTGTCCCCCAAATGGCCTTAGACTATTTCTATAAAATGCTAGAAAGGATTTAAGGACTTAAACACATGAAATAGAGGGGTAAAAAGGAGTTTACGGCCCAAGAAATTGTCTAGGACGTAAACTCCCCAAAACACACTCAAATGGTAGTTTTAATCCCCCAAAATGGCATCACACTTCATTAGAAATCACTAGGAAGGCATTAGGGGCTTTAAACTTCCCAAAACTCTAAGGATTAGAGTTTACGGCCGTAAAATCCTTTGGGAGTAGTTCCTTGGCCGTAAACTCATAGATAAGGCCCTTAGGAACCTCAAATCCACTCATGCCCTTTAGGAAAAATGCTTAGAATAATTCAATGAACAAGCTAGAAGCATCAAACACCCAAGAATAGGACCTTGGGAGTTTACGGCCGTAAACTCCCTTAGGTTGGGCCGTAAACTCCTTGCTTGGTCCATGTTGGTGTTTTAAATCCATTTACACACTTGATATATGAGTATAGCAAAGTCCCACAACTGATAAGAGACCCTTAGCACCCGTAAATGCTACCCGGGACCCCAAACACTCAACCAAAAGTGTTTTCCACTCCTTTGAGTGTGTATAATTGTTTAATTAGTATATTATATGCTAATTGTATGTGAACATATGTTATTATATGTTAAAATAGGTCCTTGTGTGTGTTCAAGTCCTTGCGTGACCCTGAACGCCCAATCAGCACTCTCGTTGGACCTACGTACACCAGGTGAGTTCATACCCCTGAATGAACCTTTTAAATGCTTTTAAATGTTTTATAGGGGGGAATAAAAGTTAAACATGCCAGTTATCATGTCAATCGCATATGATTGATAACCCGCATGCACTAGATTTTACCACTTTACACTGTTTTACCGAGTGGGACACTAAAATGACTTTTACCTGTTTCATAACTTTTACTTATACTGACTTATTCAAATTCATTCTAAACTGGTTTATGAAAGATCCTCTAAGGTTTTAAACGTATTTTATGAAGGAATACAATTTATGATTTTCTCTGTACATAAAGATTTTTCATTAAAGATTTCCCTTTTCGACGTATACTTTTACTTATAAAATACTGCTGCTTCACTTATACTTATTTTATACTCTGACTCGGTAACACTTTCACTTATACCTATAGTCGCTTATACTTGATGACGCTTATACTTATTCACGCTCTTACTTAGTGATACGATTTCTCCTTCACTTATACTGGATAACGACTTTACTCCACTTATACTTGATAGACATTCTTACATCACTTATTGTCGTCTCTGCTTCGTGATACACTTATACTTGGTACGCTTATACTTCATGGTTCGATTATCCCACACGGTACACGTATACTTCACGACTCGGATGTTCCACTGTACTCTTATACTTCACGACTCAGATGTTCCACTGTACACTTATACTTCACGACTCAGATGTTCCACTGTACACTTATACTTCACGACTCAGATGTTCCACTGTACACTTATACTTCACTGTATGATACACACTCAAGCGTAGTTGGATGTATGTTTATGCTTGTATAGATGCATATAAATAATGATTGAAGGACTTAGGAAGGCTTGTCCGCCCTATTTCCTTTTCTTCGTTGAGATGTGGTCTGGTGGGATCGGATGTCCATCTGAAGGTCGTTCGATTCATTAGTTATATATTATGTATACGAGCATAGACAAACGATTTTTCTTCAGTCAATTCAGTTAAGAATCTATACCTCTAGTCTACACTTACATAAGAAACCCACTCCCTCCTAGTAACACACTATCCTCTATTTGGGATGCATCTTCGGGACGCGACCTTCTCCGTCGTCTAGTTGGTAACCAGAGTCTCCTGTAGGGAGAGCGGACATTGTGTGTATAGGCCTATACGGGATTGACAACCCCGCACCCTGACTGCTAGCTACAGTCCACGGCCTACCAAGCCAAGGGGGTGACAAATGTCACATTATATAGATGCTTGTAGAGCGTCTAGAACTCTAGTCAGTATGGTTATGAGTATCCTGGGTTGCCTTATAATTCATGGTTTTAAGGTAACAGTATTTCGTCAGCGATTTACACTGTATGCTGATGTCACCTTTTTCAGAGTCACACTGTTTTGACCTTGCTAGATGTATCTTTCATTTGATACCGTCTGGGGTCTGTTATCTCTGTTCGACCTTTCAAGATGTACCTTTCATTTGGTATCGTCTGTGGTCTGTCTTCACTGTTTTGACCTTGCGAGATGTACCTTTCACTTGGTATCGTCTGTGGTCTGTCTTCACTGTTTTGACCTTGCGAGATGTACCTTTCACTTGGTATCATCTGCGGTCTGTCTTCATTGTTATGACCTTGCAAGATGTACCTTCCATTTGGTATCGTCTTCGGTCTGCGTTCACTGTTTTAGATCTTACCAGTTGTACCTTTCATTTGGTACCTTATGGGGTCTGTTTCTCCATTTGTTAGACTAAACCAGGCGTGTCGTTAGTTCGATACTTTCCTGGAGTCTATGACTCTTTTGCCTTAGTCAGCAGTCCTCACTGCTGAGGCATATGTTATTCCCTGATGCCTCTGTTCTCTTTAATAATCAAATTCAGTATTTTGATATTATTAGCAATTAAGGGAAACTTCTTCTTACCACATTACACTGACCAGTCTTAGTAGAAGGCTGCTTTTATTAAAGAAAATATAGGATTTTCTGGATAGAACACTAATACACTGAAATCACTTAAACTACTGCTTTATAAAGTTATTTGACTAAATGACACTAAATACTTATGAACTCACCAGCATTGTAAAAATGCTGATACTCGCTTTTCAAATAACTTGTATTCTCAGGTTAGCATTAGACAGGTACATCCCCGGAGTTGTTGATGAAGATAGCTTTGTACCATGTTGTATTTATTCTATTACTTGTATTACTTTAAATTGTTGTAATGTAACCTTGTAAAACTATTACTATTAATGCAATGTTTTGTTGTACTTGATTTACTATAATGCACGTGTTGTGATACTTGACATGACGTCATCCACCCCAGAACGTTTCCGCCGTTTCGGTTTTGGGGTGTGACACGCAGGCATCGCTAACACTCCTCCCCCCTTGCATCCTTGTACAATCGGCATTTTTATGGCCAGTCTGGTTGCAGTAGAAACAAATCAAACCCTTATTGGGGCCATCCTTGATCAGGTGGCCTGGTTGGCCACATGCCTAACATCCCGAGCCTGCTACTCGACAAGCTCCATTATGCGACTTATCACACTTGGAACACTGGCCACGGCGTTGCTAGCACCTACTGGAAGAATCAAAGGTCTTAGGATTTTTAGCATGACCAATCGCTGTCCGAGCCTGCTCTGGCTTCCATATGGTGTAGAACTCCAACTCCATCTCTCACTCCCATGCCTTCTCTACCATCTCATTTAGGGTTTTGCACCTTAAAAAGCTCACAAACTCACAGATACAATCCCTCAGCATGGAATGATACCTTGTCCACCTCATATCCTTATCTGCAGCATACCACAAGACCAATAGTGCTCATTCCCGAAACATGACGATGATCTCCGCTACAGCCTTGGTGGTTTGCTGTAGCTCCTAGAACTCCCTCATAATCTGTTGCACCTCGATGGATCTTACAAGCTCCAACTCAAAATGCCTTAAAATCTCTCCCATGTCATCTCCGCCACTCCAGTTGATCCCACCTGGTGGTCACCTCCTCCCACCAATCCCTAGCTCGATCCCTTAACATACATGAAGCAAACCCCCACCTTTTCCGCCTCAGGGCAAGAGCTCGTGCGCTGAGCATTCTCTATGTCGGCCACCCATCATCGGCTAACTATCGGGTTCCGTACCCCAAAGAACTCACGCGCTTCGCATGCCTTGAACTCTTGGAACAAGGTAGTTTAGGCCCCGATCTGACCCGCATCAATCTTGGCTCGTAAAGACCTGAGCCGCTCCTCCATGATCTCCATCATCCCATCCTTGACAGTCCCGAAAATCACTTGGGTAGCGTCAAGAATGCCCCTCGTAACCTCGGCTATGATAAGCTCGTGTAGCCTTTCATCAATGGGCTTAGTAGCGTAGCCCGACCCAGATCTTGATCCCTCTGCTCCATGTCATGTCATCACCATACTGCGCTGAAATACCATAAGACATAATGATTAGGATATTAAAAAAAAAGGATCCTTCCACACTTGTTCTCCTTAACGTTTCCAGATCTAACATTAGTTTGGGTATAGTTCCTATGCTTTTAATAGTACGAGTCTGATACTAATATATTAGGTGTCTAAGCCCATAACTATAATTGGTATGTACTTGACACGAAAGTAGCATGGTCCTTTTGGGTTGCCTTCACCAGAATAATATGATAGGATGGATGTTTGAGAAAGAGATTACTTGTTATTTGTTAATACATTATAAGTATAATATAATAATATGAAATCATATTTAATTAGTATTGATCAACAATTAATTTGGAATCAGTTTAGTGATCAAAACAGATTAATTAAATTAACGGGGACTGATTATGCAAATCAGTTATATATATATATATATATATATATATATATATATATATATATATATATATATATATATATATATATATATATATATATATATATTGGGCTATTGATTCATGATGGGCTAAGTTTATGTAATTATTCATGAAGAGTTAGCCCACATGAGATATGGATCATAACCTATGTGTATGGATTAGGGTTTACCCATGACTCTTGGATTCCTACACTATATATTTGACAACCCTTGGCGTAGAAGCTCTTTCTCATTATCCTGCAGTTGTTGGTGGTGTTTGTGACTTATTTGTAACAATCGTTTCCGAGGTATAAATTATTTAATTCTTCAGTTTATTTATTGGGCTATAACTGAATTGTTATTGAGAGTAGACCTCTTTTTGGGCCGAAGTGTAAGCAAACCATAAGCTGTACACGGGGTGTAACCCCCCCCCCCCCCTTGTACGCTAGGCATACTGATTAAATGAAACGCGGGGAGGCTGAGCGTACACGTAGCGTACCTTATGGTACGCCCAACGTACGCGACCAGGTGGCAAACCCTAATTTTAGGGGTTGAGGCGTATTTAAACCCCATTATAGCCTGCCATTTGGCCTCCTCACTTATCATTCACTCCATAGAAACCCTAGTTCATCCCCTGTGCTCCTTGTTTGTGTGTGTTTGATCTTTGAGCTTATTTTTGTGAAGAAGGAGAAGAGAGAAGTGGAAGAAGAAGAACTTGAGCACCTTGAGCTCATAGATTTGGGAACATTCCTTCATTTGGCATTCAAAAGAGGTATAAAGCTTCCAAATTTCCTCTTGTAAGTTTAGATCTAGGATTTTTTTGGAAGTTTGGACCTTTTATGTCCAAAGGAAGGACCTTTATATTGCAACTTCATTTTTGGAGCTTGGGATTGCTATCCTTGAAGCTCAAGAGTCCCCATAGCAGTAAATTTTTTTTTATCTTTGTGGCTTATATGGAACCATGCATGAGATCTAGTTAGTTTTATGGAAGTAGAATGTTATTTGTGGAAGTTTGAGCCTTTATGAGACTTGTAAGCCATCAAGTAAGGAACTTTATGGCTTAAGTCATGAAATAAGCTTAGGATCTGGATTTGTAGCATCTGGATCAGATTATTAAGCACTTAATGAAATGTTCGCTTAACAGAGCTGTACGTTGGGCGTACAAGGAAGTACACGTTGCGTACAAGCCAGCAGCCAGTACGCTCAGCGTACCTTGGTGTACGCCCCGCATACGTTACCAGTTTGGGCTTCGAGTGTTGGGCTGGGTTTCAGGCTTAGAGTCCTTGGGCCTTTATGGCCCATTAGAATTCAGTTGCAAAGGACCAAGGATTTAGTATTGGGCTTGAGTATGGCCCAATAAAGGGTTCTAGGCCCAATATAGCAAATTAGGCCATTAGTGGGCCTATAGTGGGGCCATAGATGGACTTAGAAAGAATTAAGGATTTGGGGCATGTTTGTGTCCCACACCATAGTAGGGGTAAAATGGTCATTTTACACATAGAGGAATCCCTATTCTGATTTAGTATTTTATTTCCCATGATAGCTGGGAAGCAACCGGAGCACCAGTCAGGGATTTCTCATTCAGAAGTTTAGCAGTCAGCATCACGAGGTGAGTTTCCTTCCAGTAGGAACGGGTCTAAGGCCACAATGGCGGCCCATTTAATTAGTAATAGTTTCCGGACCTCGGTCCGATGCAGTAGTTAGAATGTTTGATGCCTTCGTGGCTCAGATAGTGTGTTATGTGTTATGTATTCCGGGCTACGACCCGATGAAGTATGCAATTTATGTGTTCATGCTAGTTGATATGTTTATGCTATGTTATGTTATGCTCAGATAGTTTCCGGACATCGGTCCGATGCAGTTAGTTCCGGAATTTGGTCTGATGCAGAGGACAAGGTCCCAGTCAGTTCTAAACTTCGGTCTGATGCAGTTAGTCCCGGACTTCGGTCCGATGCAGAGGGCAAGACCCTGGTTAGTTCCGGACTTCGGTCCGAGGCAGTTTCCGGACTTCATTCTGATGCAGTGTGCAAGGCCCAGTATGTGTCATATGTTATTGTATGGTATGTGGTAGTTTGGGGGAGCTCACTAAGCTTTGCGCTTACATTTTCAGTTTTGGTTTCATGTACTTCCGCAAGTAAAGGGAAGGGCTCGGGTTGATGGCATCGCACACACCACAACTTTAGTTTGTCCTGGGAGTTGTTTTAGTTTTTCATAGATGTGATTTGATACAGTCTTGATATAGTTTTCTCATGATACTTTGCTATGGTTTTGAGATATTGATGTATGGGTTTTATTTTATGATATTGACATGATGTTTTCAGTAATAATTAAACAAAAAATTTTGGGTCATATTTTTGGGATGTTACATTATTAAAGGCATCACACTTGAGGTGCTAAGTTCTTAAAGGACAAAATTCAACAAGCTACAACAAGAGGTAATCTTCTAACTTACTTTATGATTCATACGCCAAATTGTGTACTAGTTATAGGCTTCATGCTTTGGAAAATTTTACTTCATGTATAACTAGAGAAAACTTAGATCCAGAGCACTTAGGGTTGTATGTGCACCATAGGATGTTGTAGTACATAAATCCCAATATTGGTATTAGAGACATGGGTAGTTTTTTTGTAATATTGATGCTTGGTTAATTGTTCAAAGATATAAAAATCGTTTCTTGGAATCTGCATGATCACTATGATGTGGTCAAAGTTACCACGACGTGGTGACTGTTCGGTGGACGATTTTTTTAGTTTTTTGGCAAAGTTTTGGATTAGAATCATTACCACAAACTGTTTTGTACTGTTATAATTCATTTTTTATATGGTAATGATTATCCCATCCAATTAAAAGATAAATTGTCAAATCATGTAATTATTACTAGTTTATATGAGAAGCTAATTGTTTGTAATATTTTAATTTGAAGTTATCTTGCTTTAAGAGTTGCATTACGTCAAATTTTGTAAAAGATAAAATTATGATTAATTTTATTGGTTTTAATTTTTGATCTAAATATTTCTTTAGGAGTTACAAAACTTGTCATCAAGATTTGGAACTCAAAAGTTTTTATGGAGATACAAATCTTATCATTAAGTTTGGAACTCAAAGGTTTTCAAGAGTTACAAAACTTGCCCTCATGTTTTGAAAGTTGAAAGTCACATTTATGGAATATTGAAAAGGTTTCAAAATGTACAACTTTTGTCATAACTTAAAAATTAATTAAATAGTTTTTAATTTTGAATTTTTATATTTAGAACCTCAATGATTTTCTTTTGAATAGTTTAAGTTAACTCATATCGATTGTATTAAATTTAATAAATTCGTAATAATAACATGGTTTAAGTTTAATTAAATTAAGAGTATAATTTATTAATTAAACCATCAAGTATTTTAAAAGTGTAAAATACACCCTTATACTATATAAAATTAGAAGTTTAATAAATTATATATGTATAAGTAAAAAGTCAGTCTTACCATTAGTAGGCCTCACTCACGAAGTTGGTCTATAAGGGGTGTTTAAGGAAATTGCCTATAAAAT
This sequence comes from Lactuca saligna, assembly GCF_052625555.1. NCBI lineage: Eukaryota > Viridiplantae > Streptophyta > Magnoliopsida > Asterales > Asteraceae > Lactuca > Lactuca saligna. The sequence goes on along the minus strand of NC_136423.1, from coordinate 14,667,727 downwards.
GGTGATTAAATGGGTATCCACTCTTACCCACCGTACTCTTGACTACTTGAGGGTTGTTAGCCGAACGAGTAGGATAGGACACAAACTATCATTAAAAGTATAATGAAATACCAAGTAACTAAATACTTTTATAATTTCCCAAATCTTAGTTACTTAGGAAAAATTTGAATTTGATGCTATTCCATGAAATTGCACTTTGCACCTTGCCAAGTCGTTAGTGAAGCATGTGTAATTAACTGGCACACTAACTTGGACTAGTAAGGGGGTAAAGGGTAGCTCGTAGTTTTTCATATATCGATGAAGCGTGTGTGGTTAACGGACACATTGATTAGGTGATAAATGACTTTGAGAGTACCAAGCTAATTTGCATACCTTGTTTGTGATCCACGGTATCCAAGTCACAAACTTGAAGGGCATAATCGAGATTAAACAAGCCATTGAAAAGTTCAATGAATCTCAAAAGATCTAGGAGTTTCATTTAAAGCTTAATTCATTTAAAAATTTCGTTTTCATGGTGAAATTGGTAAATCTTCATTTACCAACCGACAAATAGTTTGCAATTGGATTACATAATCCATCTTCCAAATTGTAAATTATTGTGTTGGGTCCTAGCCTTAATATTTTATTTGGGTGTTATATTAAGGACTTAAATAAACTAAACTTGAATCTTTCCCTTGTAGATGTCTAGTTCAGACAACTATGGTCTTCCTGAATCTTTTGGAAAAAGCTTTCCTCATGAAGATGATGTTCCCAGAAATCATACTTCACATCCTCCACATCCTCCAATACTTCTCCCTAACCAACATGTTCGTCGACTTGAAAAGTTCAAAGTCACTCAAGCCCTATTGGCTAGCAAACACCAAGATGGAAGTTCTGTGTGTGCACATGTCTTGGAGATGAAGTCACACATTGACAGGTTGGGAATGTTAGGAGTCATGTGTTGAGGAAGTTGGTTGTTGACTTGGTTCTTCAGTCACTTCCCGAGTCATATAGTCTGTTTGTTAAAGACTGCTATATGACAGACCACGACGCAACCCTTATTAATCTTACCTATTTGCTAATTGCTGTTGAATCAGAAATGATTTGGCGCACAAGTCAAGCAAATTTGATTAGAAGATCTACCTCGCAAACTTCCATGGACATTGATAATGGAAACATTGGAAGTCCAGAAAAGTGTTCTCTTCCGAACATAAAAGGGATAGGCCATGGTTAAACCATTTGACCAAATTGTAAAGTGAAAGGCATAGTCTGAGATTGGGAGGGTGGACTCGGTGAGTAGGTGCGTTTACTCGTCAAGTTAGAGCGGGATTTGGTCGCGAGTTAAGTGACCAACTCGCCGAGTCGGCAGCTGGACTCGACGAGTTGGTGTTGGGAAGAGAAAACCCTAATCTTAGGGTTTTCACCCTATTTAAAGGACTTTATTTCCTCCCCTCAGCCTCCTTATTTCCCTTGAGATCCAGTGAACCCTAAAATTAAGTGTGAGCCTTTGGTATGAGCTTGGAAGCTTTGGAAGGAGGTTCTAGAAAAGGGGACTTGTAGATCAAGTATAAATCATCAAGGGATTCATGGAGATCTGGAATCTACTCCATCTTGGGCACATTTATGAGGTAACAAGTTGTTACCTTCAGCTTTTCCATTCTAGATCTATTCTTGGGTGATGATTTGTGGCCTTTTAGCATGTTTGGAATCCATTTCAGGTTTTGGGACTAGGTCTGAGGTTGGAACATCAGATCTAGGCTGGTTTTGGTCCATATAGTTGGAAAGTATCAGCCCTTGGCATTCTTGTGAGCACTCTTGTCTTAAAACATTAGACCTAGATTGATTTGGGCCTTTAGCTCTTTGTTTTCACGTAAAGTTTTCAACTTTACGCAAGAGTTCTGCCCTAGAAGAATGGATCTACAGTTTGGAGCCCCTACATGGCTCGAAAAGCCTCTGTACGGATAAGGGACTGAAGAGACTCAGCGAGTCGCATGGGTGGACTCGGCAAGTCATATGATGATGAGCTTGGACTCGGTGATTTGGAAGAACAACCCGGCGAGTCTATTCTTGGACTCGGCGCGTCATAGCGCAAGACCCACAACCTCTTCTAGTTAAGACTGAGATCGGTGAGTTGAGTGGTGACACAGTGAGTTGGACAGGAAAAGGACTCAGAGATTGTTGAACTCGATGAGTCATGGGGTGACTCTGCGAGTTGAATCATGATATGAGGGTTTCTTGAGTTTAGGAACATGGCGAGTCAATGGGTTGACTCGGCGAGTAAGGCCAATCAGGAAGATTGACTTTGACCAGCTTGACGTTCGGAGGTATTATGATAATTCGGATATTAATGTCAATAGATCATTCATGGCTATAGGTGTTGGAGTTTGGGGCAGAGCTTCAGGATTTTGCTTTCGTGTTTCGGTTCAGCAGTTGCAAGGTAAGTTATCCTCACTATATCAACAGGGTCTAAGGCACCAAGGTCGGCCCTTTATCATATGGGAATCTAGGTATTTGTTTGATATGTTATTGAGTTGCTAGATCTACATCCTGGTATTAGGATGGTATTATGTTTGTGACCTCGTTAAGGTTGGTATCTTGGTATGTAGGGTAATGTTATGTTAGTGACCGGTTAAGGTCGGTATCCTGGTATGTAGGGTAATGTTATGTTAGTGACCGGTTAGATTGGTATCTTGGTTAGGATGTTGTAATGTTGTATGATCTGATTGAACCGTTTGTTTGGCTGAGGATTGTTATGTGATTAATTTTTTTATGTGCACATGGTTGTTGACAAGGGTTGGTTTGATGCGGGTCCTGCTTTGTGCTGTAGGCCAACATACCCAAGGCGGATCGGATAGACCGAAGGCCCAGCGAGCGGTCCGGATAGGCTGAAGGCCCCAAGAGGGCGATCCAGACGTGCCGAGGCTCGGAGAATGGACCAGACCGACTGAAGCCCCGGTGCAGGCAGACTAGTTATACTGTAGACTCAGAGAGTGGACCAGGTGGATTGAAGGCCCGGTGCGAGCGGACCAGTCACACTGTAGACTCGATATGCATGGCTGATCTGTATTGCGATATGTTATAAGTATGGTTATATGTGGTTGGTATTTTGGTGGTAACTCGCTAAGCTTTCGGGCTTTCAATTTTAGTGTTCTGTTTCATGTATTTTAGGAGCTCGTGGCAAGGCGAAGGCATGATCGTATCGCTCCTCGTTTTTACAATGATGTTTCCAGGATACTCTGATAATAAACAAACCGAAAACCTTTTTGTAATAATTAATGGATTTGGGTTGTTTTTGAAAAGTTTAAATTTATTGGAAATTTTATGGATGTTACAAGTTTGTATCAGAGCCTTGGTTTGAGTGAATTGGAGGAACATTAGCGTGAATCCAGTCTCAAATCAAGGGAAGTTTTCAAAGTGATTTCTAAAATGGTTTTCAAATATGAAAAGGAGGAGGCAGAGTGTACGATCAGCTGGAGCTAGTAAGTTGACCCCAAAATACCATACAAGTTATTTGATTATGTGATGCGTTAGAACAGCATGCTAGTACTAGGCTTGGGATCTTCAGGGATTACATAATAGAATTTCCTGATTACATGATGTCTGCTAGCCTAGGGTTTCCTTCATATGAGATATTCAGAATTCCTCTAGGATTGAGGATTGAGCGCTCGCTGTGTGTTCATATATGGTTAGGGTGTTGTGGTGATACTTGATACAAATATGGGTTGGTGTGGAAGGTAGTATGGGCTCATTCTACTGAAAGCACATGACCCATACGCGTATCAAGGAAGTCACAATTCCCTAGGGTGTTAGTTATAATTTAGTTCTCAGGCGGGTATGTGTTGTATCTAAGGGTCTTAACTGGTATGTTGCAGTATGGTGGTTACGAGACGCTTCGGGGGCAGGATCTAGTTCGGGATCGGGATCAGGAGAGGATGGTTAGGGTGGATCAACACCACCCGAGGTCATTGTTCAGATGATTACGGATGAGTTGGATGCCAGGATTCATTAGATCCTGCATGATGAGGTTGTTTCTATGTTTCGAGCTTAGTTGTCGGAGTTGTTTGGGTGGATCAAGACCGCCATGGTTGACTACTTTGATGATCGCTATGCAGCTCTTGCGGAGACGGCTGTCGCGGCAGCTACAATGACTGTAGCAGTGACAGGGGGAGGAGCCAGTCGAGGTTTTCAGTATCGGGACTTCGATAATACGAAGCCCCTACCTTTGATGGAGTTTAGGATCCGATCATTGCTATGAGATGGTTGTCAGACATGGATGGTTCTTTCTTCACGTGTTCATGCCCTGCGGATCAGAGGGTGAGGTGTGCTCTGAACCTTTAGAGGCTCGGAGCGAAGGATTGGTAGAGGTTGACTACGGGATCTTATTCTGATCCACAGCAGGTTGCGGTTACTTGGGATCAATTCTGGGAAATGTTCAGTACTCGTTATGTTCCGTAGGTTGAGAGAGAGAGAGAGAGAGGTTGGCTCAGGAGTTCTTGGTGTTGGAGCGGGATTCAGATTCGGTGACGGAGATCACCAGGATGTTCATGGAGAGGGCGATGTTTTGACCTGAGTTTGCTACGGAGCAGGCTTAGATGTCCCGGTATCTGAGTATGCTCAAGAGGGATATCCAGCAGTTTGTGTCCACGCAGAGATGTGATACCTTGTTAGAGTTGTAGGAGGCCGCTAGGCGGCGTGAGTTGGAGATTGAATTGCAGTTGCGAGAGTAGAGGCAGGCCTCGGTGCAGTCGCAGCCGGCGCCAAAACGGTCCAAAACCGTTGACTCTAGGATTGGAGGTCAGAGTAGCCACACTTATGAGAAGTGTGGGAAGGGTCATGCCCGAGTTTGTAGGTCCGGTGGTGTGTGTCTCAACTGCGGGAGAGTGGGGAATTATGACAGGGATTGCCGTCAGTCGACCCCATGAGGATTTGTTGTCATTGCCACCAGGTTGGGCACTTGAGGGTCAACTTTCCACATCTTTTTGCAAGACTGGTGCAGGCTCCAGCACCGGCCAATTTGAGGATTACGGGCGGAGGTCAGGGTGGAGCGGAGCCTCCAAGTGCTCAGGTACGCGTTTTCCAGATTACAGTAGAGGAGGTCAGGATAGAGCCAGATGCAGCTGCGGGTATGTTTCCATCTTGTTATATTGTTATCTTGTTATTTGCGTGTTATTGTAAACCTGTCCATCTTTTCCACATGATTCATAGTAGGATTGAGGATCTTATTTGTTAGGAGTGTTACTCGGTTAGCATCCAGGAGGATTAATGATCGGAAGATAAGATATATGATCTGTTTGCTAGGAATAGCAACTGTGATGTGAGAAGTGTTCAGTGGAGATTCGAACTTCCTTGGAGTTCGGGACGTGAGACGATGGGAGAGTTATTCTGTGGAGCTTGTTCACTCCAGAGGGAATCAGTTCATAGAGAAGGAGGGCTATATCAAGTGGGGTCGATCGAGCCATGTTGGTTTCGTCATCAGTAGTTAGTAGTTGGTGCACTAAGTGGGGAGAATTGGAAAAATCTCAGATGAATCAGCAAGCATCCAGGGTTGGTTAGCTTTTTGGATTCAACAACGTCTTTAGCCGAGAGTGTGAACTGGTTAGAGCAGGTGATAGACACGTGGGGCAGGGAACAAACCATGGTTTCAGATAAGGTAGTTGATTGGCGTGAGGCCTGGGATTAGGCCAGGATTAAAAATTCATGGGATGGATCTTGAGTTCGGAACCCTTTGAGGGCTAGAACAAAATGCATGGGAGAGATTCCTAGGAAGAATGGTTTAGTGTGATGTACAACAATTTTGAGCAGTTCGGAGAGACTGAAGGCCGATGGGCGTACCAGTCAGGCTGAAGGCTCGAAGAGCCGTCCAGATAGGCTGAAGGCCTAAAAGGGCATTCCGGGCATGATGAAGGTTCTGAGAGTGGTCCAGATAGGCTGAAGGCCAGGTAAGGTGGTGCAATCATGCTAAAGACTCTGTATGTGTTAGTAGACCTATATGCGGAGAATGAGTGAGTATGTCGTCGTGCAATAACAATCAATAGGTCTGGCCTCAAGTATTGATCATGATAATGGAGTTAGCTAAAGGCCGTGTATGGGCTTGATCAGATTCGGAGTATATGGGAGTTATGGAGTAGCAGTTGCTCTACAATGGGTAGTGTAGAGTGGAGTTTTAGCACCGTGGCACTTGATGATGTGGTAAAGTTCTTCGAGTAGACTTCCTTGAATAATGGAAAGGAAATGTAAGTAGATCCGGGAATAAGTGTTGGGTAACGGAAGTGAAAACAGTAGTGTGAATGGATGATCGAAAGTGTTTTAGTTATGGATAGTGAGTACTGAGATTGTACCAGTTGTATGGAAGCACATTCGAGTTGGGTTTCCGTTGAGTTTGTGGAATGATTATCGTTGATGTCGAATCAGAGGAGTTTGGAAGTGATGCAAGGATAGATCCTTAGGTACCAAGTATGGTTGTAGTCATGGGTTATGTACGTGGTGGTATTCCATCCAAGGGATGGTCGGACCCATCCTAGATGTACCTGGAATTCCAGCCCGAGGCTGATTGGGCCAGGTATGAGGGTTTATGTGATTTAGATGGTTGTCCATGAGAGTTGTTTGGACGCTGAAGGATGTGTTATCTTAGCACAGAAAAGGGATTAGATTCAGGAGGAGAAGTGGATGAGTTTCCAATATTGCGCGTGCCCGTCTTGTCGTCAGTTTTGACAAGAGGAAGATAGCTTAGAACTATGGTAGATTCCAGTGGTTTATTATGGTATTTGGTTTTCGCAAGCTACAGAAGTAGGTGCAAGACGGGAGTATGATAGTATCATCAGGTGATACTTAGTTGATATGTGTAGTTATCATGGGAAAGAAGCTGGTGGCCAACTTAGATCAGTTGGCAAGGTTTGGCATGGGAAGAAGTGGTTTCATAAGGGATGCGATAAGTAATGTCTGTAGAGACCAGGGTTCGGTTCAAGGTGAGAGGCTGCATTGTAGAAATGGTTTTTCGAATCGTATGCTGCAGTCGGCTTCGAGGACGAAGCCTAATTTAAGTGGGGGAGAATTGTAACATCCCAAGTTCAGAAGCAAGAGTTTAGGGGTGTAAAGTGCTATTAGGAGGGTGTAGTCGGCGAGTAGGTGCGGTTACTCTTTGAGTCGGAGCAGGATTTGGTCGCGAGTTAAGTGACCAACTCGCCGAGTCGGCAGCTGGACTCGATAAGTTGGTGCTGGGAAGAGTAAGCCCTATTCTTAAGGTTTGCACCTTATTTAAAGGACTTTATGTCCTCCCCTTAGCCTCCTTATTTCCCTTGAGAGCCAATGAACCCTAAAATTAAGTGTGAGCCTTTGGTATGAGCTTGGAAGCTTTGGAAGGAGGTTCTAGCAAATGAGACTTGTAAATCAAGTGTAAATCATCAAGAGATTCGTGGAGATCTATAATCTACTCCATCTTGGGCACATTTATGAGGCAAAAAGTTGTTACCTTGAGCTTTTCCCTTCTAGATCTATTCTTGGGTGATGATTTAGGGCCTTTTAGCATGTTTGGAATCCATTTCAAGTTTTGGGACTAGGTCTGAGGTTCTACCTTCAGATCTAGGCTTGTTTTGGTCCATATAGTCAGAAAGTATCAACCCTTGGAATGCTTGTCAGCATTCTTGTCTTAAAACCTTAGACCTAGATTGATTTGGGCCTTTAGCTCTTTGTTTTAACATAAAGTTTGCGACTTTACATCAGAGTACTGTCGTAGAAGAATAGATCTACAATTTGGAGCCCCTCCATGGCTCGAAAAGCCTCTGTATGGACAAAGGACTGGAGAGACTCGGCGAGTCGCATGGGTGGACTCGGCGAGTCATATGATGATGAGCTTGGACTCGGCGAGTTGGAAGAACAACTCGGCGAGTCTGATGAAGATTGTCGTGGACCCGGCGAGTCTGTTCTTGGACTCGGCGAGTCATAGCGCAAGACCCCAACCTCTTCTGGTTAAGACTCAGATCAGTGAGTTGAGTGGTGACACAGTGAGTTGGACAGGATAAGGAATTGGAGATTGTTAAACTTGACGAGTTATGGGGTGACTCGACAAGTTAAGTTGTGATATAAGAGTTTCCTGAGTTTAGGAACTTGGCGAGTAGGGTCAATAAGGAATATTGAATTTGACAATTTTGACCTTCGAAGGTATTATAATAATTCGAATATTAATGTCAATGGATCATTGATGGCTATAGGTGTTGGAGTTTGGGGCAGAGCTTCGGGATTTTGCTTTCGTGGTTCGGTTCAGGAGTTGCAAGGTGAGTTATCCTCACTATATCAATAGGGTCTAAGGCACCAAGGCCGTCCCTTTATCAGATAGGAATCTAGGTATTTGTTTGATATGTTTTTGAGGTACTAGATCTACATCCTGGTATTAGGATGGTATTATGTTAGTGACCTAGTTAAGGTCGGTATCTTGGTATGTAGGGTAATGTTATGTTATTTACCGGTTAAGGTCGCTATCCTGGTATGTAGGGTAATGTTATGTTAGTGACCGGTTAGGTCGGTATCTTGGTTAGGATGTTGTGATGCTGTATAATCTGATTGAACCGTTATTTTGGCTGAGGATTGTTATGTGATTAACTGTTTTATGTGCACATAGTTGTTGACTAGGGTTGGGTTGAGGCGGGTCCTGCTTTGTGCTGTAGGCCAACATACCCAGGGCGGACCGGATAGACCAAAGGCCCAACGAGCGGTCCAGATAGGCTGAAGGCCCCAAGAGGGCGGTCCATACGTGCTGAGGCTCGGAGAGTGGACCATACCGACTAAAGGCCCGGTGCAGGCGGACTAGTCATACTGTAGACTCAGAGAGTGGAGCAGGTGGATTGAAGGCTTGATGCGGGCGGACCAGTCACACTGTAGACTCGATATGCATGGCTGATCTGTATTGCGATATGTTATGAGTATGGTTATATGTGGTTGGTATTTTGGGGGTAACTCGCTAATCTTTCGGGCTTACAATTTTAGTGTTCTTTTTTAGGTACTTCGGGAGATTGTGGTAGGGCAAAGGCATGATCGTACCGCTCCTCATTTTTACAATGATGTTTCTGGGATACTCTAATAATAAAAAAACTGAAAAACTTTTTGTAATAATTAATGGATTTGGGTTGTTTTTGAAAAGTTTAAATTTATTGGAAATTTTATGGATGTTACAATGCCATTCCAAAAGAATCTGTTTGTTTCTACTACCAAGAGAAACAAAGGATGGTAAAGTCAGAGTGTATGACTCTACTTCAGGTAAGTCCACTATCTAACTCAGGTGAAACTGCCTCTCAGGTTTGGTCTTATTTGAAAGGTGTTCTTAATGCTAGTTTTGTTCAAGATAGTATGTCTGCTTTCACTAAGACCTGGTTGCAAGGCAGTTCTATCGAATCTAAAATGGGATTTTTAGGGTATTAAGCTCCTATTTGGAGATTCTTAATACATAATGTAATGTAGTTACATTTTGATGTTTTGTATGATTGAAGAAAATAAAGGAAGCTTAAAGGAAGAGTAAGTTGAATCTGACCGCAAAGAGATCGATTTTGATTACCTGATTCGATGATTGGATTTTTGAGCTGCTACTTAGGAGTTATGATAGATTGCTTAGAACTATGTAGTAACATAGTTTTCATTTGTAATTGAATTGTAAGGAAATTTTTTTCCGTAATTTTATAAATAAAGAAAAGTTTTTGAAATTTATCTTATTTTATATTTCCTTGCAATGACATTTGTGAAAATTGTTGTTTGTATGTTTCTATTATTAGCAATGTTGAAAATGGATTTAATTCTTTCGTTTGTGGTAGTATGAAAATTTACCAAATAAGCAAAGATTCTCATCACCCAAGTTTCAATTGGACATCAACTTGGAATCATGCAACTTGGATTGCATGATGAATGAGAAATTCCGTCTTTGGGAAATTATGACTAATTCATTATTCACATGTATATGTGAGTCAAGTGAAGGACAAAGGGATTAGGTACACTTGGTTGTGCACTGGTAAGGTCCACCACAAAGAACGACAAATACTCTTTGTCATGATTTACTAAAAGTTTAGTAAAAATGGTTTTGCTTACAAGTTTAAGTGTAATTCTGAATCATTGAAAAAGTTTCAATGTATAGCAGGACAAATAAGAAGAATCAATTAGGCAGAAAGATAAAAGTTTCTCCAATCTGAAAGGAAAGGAGAGTACTTAAGTATCGGGTTTTATGATCATCTTAATGATTATAAAAACCATATCACAACTGATCATCTAAGGACACCTTAGTCCACTTGAATGAATACGAAGAGGAATCGAGAATTTTTGAAATTGCTAAATAAAAAAGGTGAATCATATTTCGTTCCAAAATCGAGTCTTAGAGTTATGAGTGACATATTCCACATAGGTTTATAACACATCATAAAATGTGGCGTAGAAAAGTTTTCTTGCTCATGCACATTTGAGATTGGTAGTTGTGATGTCTTGGATAAGACAAAGACCAACTAAGACCAATTATATGAAGTGTCATTCTTGATTAGAGATCGCACTAACTCTTGAACGTTTGTTTGTCAAGGAATGGTTATTGACAAGAGAATCTTATATGTCAAGAGATCAGTGGGAGTCTTAAAGAGCTTGAAAAGTTTTAGGAACTAGTCATGAGTAAACCTATCGTTTATCACTAGCACACGAATTGAAGTTTGTAACCTATCGTGTTGACATATTCTTGTTTTTGTGCCATTCCAATTAAAGTTGACTATGCATGTGAGTTCTATGAGTTCTCAACTATTTGCATAAGGCATTAACCCATAAGGGTGAGCTGCTCAACAACCTGGAAGACATGGTAGGCCCTTGTGCTGCCAAGTGGCAATTAATTTAGATTAAACAAGTTCAGTCCATATGAATTTGAATTTGTCATGAATATTGTCTTATGATAATGGTCGGAAATGACATATTCACATGGATACGAACACATACACCATAAAATCTATGTGTCATAAGGTTCTATACAATTCATGAAAATGATAGTGAGGAAACCCTTTCACTAAGTAGATTTTAATGAGATATCAGTTGTGTTAATTGCATTCTCAAATTCGATTATGATTACGACATCCCTCTTCAAAGTTCGAATTGTGAGAAATGGAAAATAGTTTGAACATTCGGGACTTATTGTTGTCAGTTCTTAAATAGTTTAGACACGCATATCAGCTTTCTAATAAAAGGTGTATCAGCTTTGACATAACACTCCAACTATTTCTGAGTATATGTCAAAGCTAGTGGGAGCATAAGTGTTATGCTAGTAAGAAAATAATTATCATGATAGTGGGAGCATGATTACTATGTGAAGTGTTGCGAGTTAGCAATACTAGTTATAGGAAACAAAGGTTACAAATTTGCAAAGTTGCAAAATTTGAAAAGTTGTTTCGCTATAATAAGGGAGAGAATACCTATACATTATTTCGAATCTAAAAGTTTAGATTGAAGTATTAATCAAACTTAGTCATGGATATATGAATACCATGTTGAAATATTTCAACAATGGAAATTCTATATAAGGAAATATTATAGCAAAAGACTGGTCAAGTATCATGTCTTTATGTAAGACATTATGAATCGTATCCCATATGATTCAGATATAGGATCGATTGCATATGCTATATTAGTCACGTGTTCTAATTTTCCGAATGCCTAGGGCATTAAGAGGGAAAAGGACTAGAAACGGATATGACTAAAGTTATTAAACAACTGTCAAGAACGATCTAAGGTTTGCCAACGATTAATCGCTTGTAGTTGGAAGCATATTACTGGATGGACCATATTGACATTATTATGAATTGACAGGATTCTATTTACAATGAGTTGTCATATGGCATATATGGGAATGTTTCCATAATGGGAGACGAATATTAAGAATCTATTCATTCAAGAAGGATGTTCAAAGGAATGTACTTTAATTTGAGATGTTGCTTCCTTGGAATTGTCTTGTTTTCAATCTCCAAAGGAATACTTTGTAATATCATTGGCAAAGTCTCTGTGACCTTTGTACCTCGACATTACAAAAGGATTATTGCATGACAGTGGCAAGAATTAGGTGTTCTTACACTAAGGATTTGGAATTGTGAAATGAATATCATTGAAATGTTTTCAATTAATATGTTTCAAAAAGTAAGGACCATATGTAAACATAGTGTGCATTCTTGGAGCACGGGATAACTATTGTTTTAATACAAGTATTAAGTTGATTAATTGACACATTATACAATGAATCATGTGTAATCAATATGGTGATTAAATAAAGGTGTTTTATTTATATTCAAAAGTTTTGAGACCATATTGGATTCACTTATTCTTGTGTTGCATTTCGCATGTTTTGACTTCCCGAATAATAAGATTATTCAAACCATCCATATTCGATCATACTTTGGAAGTAGGTATTGAGGCAAGACTGTCATGAAGCTGACTGTAGATTGTCTAGAGCATATAGAGATAGGACAAGTTTGATGCAGTGTTCATGAGTACTCTTGTAATAAGATTTGAGTATTAGATTAAACCCACGATCATCTGAATCACTTCATGGGTTTTATCAATAGTGATTAGTGAGATGATAATATCTTATTTTCTTGTAAAGGAAACAGATAGTTGTAGTTTACAAGTCGGTTGCACATTGATAATATGTAAACGCACCAATAACTTGGTGTTATAAAACATATTATTGTGTGTAATTTGATGAGTAAATAGAGAAAGAATATGAGTTGAATTTTATCCATTCCTTTTACCCTTGGAGGGATAAAAACAATATATGTGGGCCCCTCGATGATTTTGTGATGACAACCCTAAGCGCTTGGCCAAGCCTGGACTGATTTGATTTGTTTAATTAGTCGGTCGTTGTAAATCTTAAATTGGGAAACAACATATGGACAGAGAGAAATATTATAATCCATGTCTCAGTCCATACTATTTCTAGAGTGGAGCAATATGTGATCGCTTATCTAAAGGACGCGTCATTGACTAGGTCAGAGTTCTACATCAGCTTTTAAGAGCTACGATTGCTAGTCGGGATTTTAGAGTCGTACTTGAAATAATAGTTATTAGACTTATCCAAGTGGGAGATTGTTGGATTAGGTGTCTAAGCCCATAACTATAATTGGTATGTACTTGATCCGAGAGTAGCATGGTCCTTTTGGGTTGCCCTCACCAAAACAATCTGATAGGATGGATATTTGAGAAATAGGTTACTTGTTATTTGTTAATATATTATAAGTATAATATATTAATATGAAATCATATTTAATTAGTATTGATCAATAATTAATTTAGTGATCAAAAGAGACTAATTAAATTAATGGGGACCGATTATGTAAATCAATGATACATATTGTTTGGGTTATTGATCCATGATGGGCTAAGTTTATGTAAGTATTCATGAAGAGTTAGCTCACATGAAATATGGATCATAACCTAAGTGTATGGACCTTAGCCTAAAATTGGTGACACTAGTAATCTTGGATATACTATAGCCGAATTTTAGTGCCTAGAAGCTCTTTCTCATTATCCTCAAATTGTTGGTGGTGTTTGTGAGTTGTTAGAGGCGTCACACTTGTGGTTCTAAGCTCTTAAAGGCCAAAATTCAACAAGCTACAACAAGATGTAATCTTGTAACTTACTTTATGATTCATATGCCAAATTGTATACTAGTTGTAGGCTTCATGCTTCAAAAAAATTTATTGCATGTATAACTAGAGAAAACTTAGATCCAAAACATTTAGGGTTGTATGAGCCCCATAGGATGTTGTAGTACATAAATCCTAACAGATACTACCTTCCACACCTACCTGTGCCTTCCCAAAGGCTCTACCTGATAACTCTAATTCGTCCCAAAACAAAACATATCTCATAAACTATTGCATAGCTCAAATCCTAGGCTATCCTAAGATTTTCTCAATCCCATCAAACCAGAACTCAAATTAATCATAACAGGTTGCCCTATGCATGCAATTATACACAGAACATGATCAAATAGAATTTCGAATAACAGACTCTACCCTAAGACCACAACCAGACAAGGAATAGGAAATAAGGCCAAAATGAATTATTCTAAGGCTATAAGACCCTAACCATATACAATTTTGAAAGCATACATGTAGCAAGATTCATACTATTATCACATTCCGAATATCAACATAGCATGGCTAAAGTACTGGGAAAAAAAATACTTACTTGAGCTCGACCGATTACGCACGTTGGACTCTCCATTTTTCATACGAGAAATCGGTTTTAAGAAGTGGTTAACTTTGAACTTTTTGAAAACAATTTTTTTGACCATTTCCTTAGACTGAGTCTTGACACACTTGAGAGTGTGCCCGAATCCGTCAAACTTAGGCTCTGATACCAACTTGTAACAACCCAATTTTTCAATAAAATTTTTCATTTTTAAATAATGAAATCATTCCCATAAATTTTAAAATCCCAACCCCAATTGTTTTCAAAATTCCAAACATCAGATAAATTATTTATAAATCAGAATGTCCTGAAACAACATGCCAAAGAGTGCATGCTGCACCACCACGTCGGGCCCTTGCCCTTAGATCCTGAAGTATCTGAAATAACCAACAAACTATAAGCTAACGCTTAGTGAGCTCCCTATAGGATACCCCACATAATCCACATAATCATATAATCCATCTTAATCCCCTAATCCATGCATATAAACATATAGGGATGTCATGGGCTTCCCCAAGGTCTTACACCTATGTGTCATGGGCTCTCCCCATGGTCTTTACTTGGAATTCCATGGGCTCCCCCACACGGTCTGATATCTAAGTGCCATGGGCTCCTTTATGGTCTTTACCTGGAATGTCATGGGCTCCCCCACATGGTCTGATATCCAAGTGCCACGGGCTCTCCCGGGGTCTTCCATGCAAGTATCACAAATACAACTAGTATAATCACATACCATATAATCAACTGGCATACCATATAACACATAATGGGCCGTCATTGGTGCCTTCGACCCATTGGTATGGTGAGGAGATTCACCTCACAAAAATGTTGAACCGATATGATCAAATCCCGACTCACAGCTCCGAACTCAACTGCCTACAATCATCGTGTGACCAATTTTGTCAAAATCCAGAAAAATACCAAAGATACCCCTCAAGTCAAACTTGGTCAAAGTTAAAGTCAATAGTCCATGTTGACCCAACTCATCGAGTCCACTTGTTGACTCGTCGAGTTCCTTCATTCTCATAGAATCGGGAAAAACCCAAGTCAACTCGCCGATTTATCTTATCAATTTGTCGAGTTTGAACAGTCTCCAGAAGATTGGGAAAACCTTGAGCTAACTCGTCGAGTTCCCCTATGAACTCGCTGGGTTCTCTAGTTTGTCAACCCACTTAATGCATTAAGCCATTTTTCTTGAACCCAAAGGTTCCAAACTTCAGATCCCCAACCATAAAGACGTCTAGGAGGATAAAGTTTCCAACTTTACACTCCAGAGGTCGTCCAATAAGATTTAGACCCAAACCATTTCTCCTTTAAGGAGGGTCTTGACCCATTAAGCCTCTAACCCTTTTATATTGTATATTTGAGGTTCTAGGGTGGTTTAACCACGTAAAGTTTCTAACTTTACATCCATGCATGGCATTAAGGGGGCTAAAACATTCCAACATGGCTTATTAGGAGATTTAGGGCATGAGGGAGGGCCATGACTTAATATAAATGGCAAGTTTACGTCCGCAGAGGCCATGGGGTGTCCAGATATAAAGTCATAGCTTCAAACCATGCTTAAGTCCATGAATGACCCAAAAATAAGCTAAAATGGCTCAAAACCCTCTAATGGAGAGATCTTGCAAATGAATGATCAAGATGTCAGCTTTATACTTATATATGAACGCATCAATAGTGAAGACATCGGACCTACAACCTCTTTCTTCAACTATGCGCTTCTTCTTACAAGTCTCCTCAAACGAACACCAGGAATGCACTCTTTAAGCTCTCACACGCTCACAATGATAGGAAAAGCATGAACTAGGGTTTCTCTGGACAAAGGGGGTGATGAGGGAGGCTAGCAAAGGGGTTTAAGGCCTTTAAATATGGTGCAAACCCTAAAAATTAGGGTTTTCCTTTCCATCATCTACTCATCGAGTTGGGGCTCCCCAACTCGTTGAGTTGAGTCCTTAAACCTGTGTCAAAAAGAATTCCTACACGACGAGTCGGAGCTTCCCAACTCGTCGAGTTCCAATCCAAAACTCTAAAATATTGAAAAAAAAATATACCTGGACCAGGCGTTACATGATTGGTTCCAGAAAACCTATAGATTTTCAATTTATAGAGAGAGAACTAAAATCCTACCAATTTCAAACGATAGAGAGAGACTTTTAAATCCTACCGATTTCAAATGATAGAGCGAGAAGTTTGGAAATTACCGAATGATCGATGGAGAACTATGGCTTTCTCTGTTATGACGGTAGCAAAGCCTTTGGTTCTTTGTTCTTATTTGGGTTTACGCAAACTAGAAAATTCTAAACGTTATCCCAGATTTTTAAGTATTTTCAAAATGTATATGTTGTTTTGGGGTTGATACAGTGTTCCTAAGGTACTACATTTCCGTAGCGAATCTTAAGAACATCCTTCAATCTCTAAAACTTTTAACCATTGTAGTATGTCAAACTCTTTGCTTAAGGTTGGTTGTTCACTAGCCTGACCATAAATAACATAGGCGTACGTTCTAGGTTTATTTATTACAACAACCATCTTTTTATACCAAAAATATTTTTGTATTATATATATATATATATATATATATATATATATATATATATATATATATATATATATATATATATATATATATATATATATATATATATATATATATATAAAATCCAAAACAAGGTCATACTTAATATACAAACGAAAAATAACCAAAATGACTAAAGGTTTATAAGAAAGTATAACTACATAACATTTCTACAGAAAAATTTAGTAAAAAAAAGCGATCTTTTATGTCCTCGTTTACATAGGATCTTCACTTCCTTTTCTTTGATCTTGAAAACAAAATTTACATTTTGAAACAAATAATTAAGTTAATGAATTACCAAAACAAACCCTTATATAATTTTTCAAATTCCAAAGTCCATATAAGTTGTTAAATCAACATCATAATATCATTTGCCCCTTTCTCCAAGGCTTAACCTGTTAACCAATTCCATATTCCCATTTTAGTCTCCATTCAAAGACTCTCAAATTTCACTTCAAACATAGTTTATCATGTTAACTCCATTCCGAGTTATGATCAAGTTTTCTTTATAATTCTATCACCATCATATACCAAGACCTTGATAACTAAACATCATATATATATATATATATATATATATATATATATATATATATATATATATATATATATATATATATATATATATATATATATATATATATATATATATATAATTTATCATTTAATTTATAACATTATTTTTTTTACATAATGCATAGTAAGAACCAAAAAGTCATAAAAAATAAGAATAGACAAAATCAAAGAAGCTAATACAACAAAGATAACATTCTTAATGGAATCTTGGGAATTTTAACATTCATCATTTAATATCGGAACAATCGAAACCTAATACAGTTAACACTAAATAATGACTACCGTTTTTTTTTTTTTTTAATTTGATGGGGCAATTATTATTCCAAGGAACATTTAGATATATGCTTCAAAACATCAACTTTTACAAGAGCTTAAACAACATATAAAGACAAAAAGAAAAAAACAATATCAATAACGATTTAACAAAGTGAAAAATTACTTCTTTATGTTTATGTTATATCCTTTAATACAAGTGAGGTTGAGAAAAATATAAAAAATTAACAAGGGAAGCCAGAAAACAAGCAACATATCACCATTTAGGGTAAAATGGTGAAAAAAAAAGATAGACCACACTAAGGCTGGTCACAAGAACAACATCACATCATCATCAGGAGAAAAAAATACTTTGTTTCCACAGTTTTTATTCATATTCTGCTGTAAATTCTACAACACAACAGCATCAGTTGCAAAATCAATATGTAAAGCAAAAAACATGTATTTAAACCAATATATTGAAACATCGGTGTGTGTATAGCCAACTACCTCATCATCCAATTCAAACAGTTTCAAATATTGTTTATAAAAACTTCAAATAAACAATCAATGATACAACTGAATCGCAAGAGCATTGATACAATTGAAGACAGTTTACACACACACACACAAAAAAAAAAAAAAAAAAAAAAAAAAAAAAAAAAAAAAAACTAATTACAGGGATTTGATCTTAATATTAGGGATGAGTATAGGCGGATACCCGCCTTATTTGGCGAGAACCGGAACCGGCACCGCTCTAGGCAGTTCTTAAATTTTCGGAACCAATCCCGGAACCGGCGGTTAGCGGGTAACCTAGTTACATTAATTTTCTTACCTTTTATCAATAAATTTGCAATGTAGTTCGATCCAAATTGAATCAAATCGGGCCAAAGATGGACAAAATCATACCAATATATTCTAAAACCGATATAAATAACACACACACACACACACACACACACACACATATATATATATATATATATATATATATATATATATATATATATATATATATAAACCGGTTTCGGCGGGTACCCAGCGGGTAGCGGTTCCGAAAAAATAAGAACCGGAACTAGAACCGCTTAAGGCGGTTTCATAACTTTAGGAACCGGAATCGGAACCGTTTAAGGCGGTTCTAGTGCCAGAACCAATACTTCCAAGGTGGTTCCGGTTCCAAAAGCGGGTACCCGGTTCTGATGCTCATACATACTTAATATCATATACCTTGGCTTGGAGATGATAAAATCGATTGGAGAAATCAATAGGATCGATTGTAGTTTTTTTGGAGACAAGATTCGATTTTGATGGTTATAAAACAAAATTATGAAGGGTAAAATAGGTATTCTTCATCAATCGCAGGCAAGGAATGAAGGAATGGAGAATATGTGTCGTCAAAGGAGAAGTGAAGGAGCGTTGCTGGTAGAGGGTAAAGCGTATCTTTCTCTTCATTCCCCCGGCCAACCATGTTTTTCCTTTGGACCGAATCAACACAAAAATGGGGACCCAATCAGCATTTTGGACCAAGTCGAAGGTTGCAGCAGCAAAACAAACACACTGACTCAAGAATTCTGACTGAGTCCAAGCATTGGACCTAATCAGAAGGTGCATCAAACAAGCCCTAACTCTTTAAAACATAATATGCATCATCATGACTGATATGAATATAGACGATTTATGTTTTAACAGCCACTATGTTAAAAAATAAAATGGTGTAGTCAAGAATAATTTTAGAAGTAGTGAAATATTGAAAATTTAATGATGAGATTCCAATTTATAAACAACTTGATAAATTCATCTAAAAAGTCCACCCATAATACAAGTAATATAAAGTGAAATGATGAAAAGCCCGGGCTTTGCTCAGACCGTTTTTTTCATGTTTTTATGAGAAAATGTAAAAGTTTTGACCGCAAGGATCAGAAGTGTCAAAATGGCTAAAGAATTAATGGGGTAGGAATTAGGCACTTTTTAGAAAATGGATCAAAGTTGTCAAACCATTAAAGTTTTGTGGCCAAACTTTAAATATTAAAAGGTTCCTAAAAGTGTAAAAATATTGATTGCAATGACCAAAAGTGTCAAAATGGCTAAAAACTGAGGAGCAAAGTTGCCAAAAAAACATCCAAATTTACTATTCCTAACTTTGAAGACCAATTCTACCAAAAAATAGCAAGTTTACTATTACTAAACTTCATATATATAAATATATATATATATATATATATATATATATATATATATATATATATATATATATATATATATATATATATTAATTACCTTATTTCTTCCAACTTGATGTTGAGTTCATGTTTCCCTTATTTCTTCATTTTTCCCTTTTATTTATTAGCCCAACTTAGAAATGTGCTCGAAATATTGTCTAAAGACCGAAATAAGTATTGCTTTGACCATTGGTATTTAATAAAAGGCCCAACTACCATTATATATATATATATATATATATATATATATATATATATATATATATATATATATATATATATATATATATATATATATATATATATATATATATATATATATATAATATTATTTATGTTATTACATGACATTTAATTACTATATATTTTTAATATACATGTAATACAATTTTTAAAAAAAAATGGAAATTAGCATTTTAGGCATTGTACTTGCAAATTCAAAAAATTCATATATAAACTTCATTTTTAGTTATATATACATTTTACTTTGTAATCTCTCCATTTTACTAGGTTAATTGGTAAAACAAATTAACACTTTTTCAAAACAATTATATTAAAATAACTAATATTGTTTTATAGATTTCAATACAATATGGATTCCACCAACACTAAACACATATGAAAACAAAGCAAATTACTTATGGATAATAGAAAAATCCAATGTTATGTTTATCATTGAAATTGATAATTGTTTTATCTTCAAGTAAAATTAATTTTATTGTCATGCATTTTCTAAATCTAATTTTTCTTATAAAAATATTGTTTTGTATCTTATCAACTTTTCATGTTAAGTAACCAAATAATTCTACGTATATTGTAAGTGGACAAAATGCCAACCCAAATTATATCATATGGATATCAACATAAAAATTTTCAATCCGCTTTCAATTTTAATATTATAAGTCCATTATCTAACGATGTTAAAGAGAAAAGAAAACTTAAAAAGTTATATTTGGATAACAAAAGATTATGTCCAACACACAAAGCAATATTTCTTTTTTTATCATGCAATTTATTTGACTTTTCATCTGTAACTTTGTGTTAGATATTTTTTTGTTAGTGAATTGCTTAATTTATTATGGGTAGTTTTTTGTGAAATAACCAATACATATTTATATTAAGTATTGTTATTATTTCATACTTAATGTTTATCATGATCACATTGATTTTATTCTATTTCCAATTTTTATTTAATGAATTCATTATATATCATTTCCAATGATATCACTTCACTTATTTTCTTTTTTTTTTTTCTTAATATATACGTTAAGTTATAAATATTATTTATTTTTAGTGTAACTTACATCTTCTAATTTTTTAGACAATGATAGTAAACTTAGCAATAAAACATCTAATTTTATATTCAAATAAGTCTTTGGAAATAAATGATTCATAACATTATTTACAATATATCAATAATTTTTTTATTAGTATAGATTCAGCTACCTATTTATTCATCAATTCGTTTGTATTTATTTCAAAAGTTTACTTTAAAAAATGTTTAATGTTGACATCTTCATATTCAACACAATTATTTAGAATACTTGAATAGTTTTTTATTAGTATAAATTGAATTACTTAGTTATTTATCATTTCGTTTTTATTTATGTAAAAGTAGTACTTTAAGTTTGTATTTATGTAAAAATAGTACTTTAAGTTTAAACACTTAATATTTACACCTTTATATTATTATATTTTTAATAAACACGTATAATACATGGGTCTCACACCTAGTGTGTGTGTGTGTCTATATATATATATATATATATATATATATATATATATATATATATATATATATATATATATATATATAGACACACACACACACTAGGTGTGAGACCCATGTATTATACGTGTTTATTAAAAATATAATAATATAAAGGTGTAAATATTAAGTGTTTAACAGAGAGAGAGAGAGAGAGAGTTAGGTTCATATGTTTTCAATAAGTATTGTGTGCCTCTAACAACCAATCAAAATTAAGCAAAAATAAATTCACTAATAAATCATAAAAGAGTATAATAGTAATCTTAGTGACACTTAATTATGATAAATATTTAAAACATTTAATATCCTTTAAATTAGAAAAATTAGTTTGTTAGCCCTACAAAAACATTGAGCCTTCATCATCCTGTTTCCCCTGCACAATCGACAAGTTATCCCATTCCATCATACCGCATACCATACAACCATACATACTGTCGGGCGGTTCTATGGTGCCCGACCTACTCGTATCAAGCCATTTTGGGGTATTGACCTACCCATGTCAAACCATTCTAGGGTGTTGGCCTACCCGTGTTAGGCCATTTTGGGGTGTCTGCCTACCTTCCGGTCTATCTTACCCGGTCATGAGGACTATTTTGTTAAAATATTTCAATGGAGGGGCTGAAATGGTTTAAATGGAATTTAAGTTTACGAAATGGATGATTTTGTTAAGAAATCTTCATGGGAGGGGCTGTTTTTAATAAATGAAATCAATGTTTGGGTATTGAGATTGATTTTGTAAGGTATTTGTCAAATGAAAGTAGATTTTGGTAAATTTAAATGCAAGTTTGAGTTTCTTTAGATTTTGACTTGGTCAAAATCAACATGTTTTTGTTGAAGCCAGGGAGACGATCGGCTGAAACATTATACTCACATCGCGAGCCTCAAACTTTTGTATATTTCTTTAATTTATTCCTAAACACTTATACTCTAGGTACAAGGACTACCTTGGTTAAAATATATATGTCAAAAGAGAGACTGAAATTGCTTAAATGGAATTTAAGTTTATGAAATGGACTGATTTTGTTAAGAAATCTCAAGGGGAGGGGCTGTTTTAAATAAATGAAATCAATGTTTGGGGATTGAGACTAATCTTGTAAGGTATTTGTCAAATGAAGGTAGATTTTGATAAATTTAAATGCAAGTTTGAGTTTCTTTAAATTTTGACTTGGTCAAAATCAACGTGTTTTTGTTGAAGCTGATCTAACTTAAAGGAAATTAGGGCTCATTTGTCCCCATCATTTGTTGAAGGATGAAATGAATCAACGAAGTTGGTGGAACGGATGATTACAGTTGAGAAGAGGCGCACAAAGGCAGCAGCGCGGCTTCTGCTGAAAGAAAGGAGAAGCTCGCACGAGGAGTTGGAGGCGGCGAGGCTTCTTCTGCTCGTCCGGCTGCGGGGTGTGAAGGGGGACAAGAAACGGGTCCGCTTGGAGCGATGCAAGCAGCAGTAGCGACGAGTCTAGATCTTCGGTGGGTTTGCTCGACGGAAGAAGTGGAAGGTGCGAGGGGCTCGATCAGTGGAAAGGGAGGGTTCCGGTGTGGCCGAAGAGAAGGAAAAAGGGAAAAGGCTTCGGTCTCGGTGGTGATCAACGAGCAATATGGAGAGGGACAGCCTTCCTCCGGCGATTTGCAGGTAATTAAATGGGGGCTGCTCCAGCAGCTCCCCTGTTCCCGCCTCTCTCTCTCTCTCTCTTGTTGCCTGATATCGATGGATGAACTGGGATAAATGTTTGGGGTTTATGTTTTACAGGGAAATCGATGGGTGTTTGTTCTTGTGTTCTTGACTGGAACTGATGCAGCATCAAAGGAAACATGGAGGCGTTTGGGTTTGTTTCATTTGACAGTTCACGAAGAAGAAGAGTTCAGGTGAAACTTTGAATGGTTTGAAGGCAGTTGTTATAATTCTTGAAGTCATTTGTTATACGTTGAGCTTAAGTGTTAATTCTTTCTTTCCTCCTTGAATGTTCAGTAAACGGAATGGCTTCAATGGAAGGACAGCAGAAACTTGGCGTGTGGTTTTGTTTAGGATGAAGCTTGGAAGTAATGAGTGAGAGTTGTACAATAACTGGCATAAGTTGTATTGTATAAGTTTCAATTATTATTATTATTATTATTATTATTATTATTATTATTATTATTATTATTTTGTATTTTGTATTTGGTGTAATGTGTGTGCATTGATGTATGTTTTAATTGGGTATGTATTTGTGTGTATTAGTTTGATTTGGAATGGATTTTTGGTATTTCCCTCTTACATACATATGTATGTATACTTAAAACTGTTACAAACCAGTTTTTAATAATTATAATATACTTTCATTTATCATGAATATGTTATATAACTTGTATAATACATATATATAAATTTAATCTCGTACGTTAGGAATGTAAATTTTATAAATTTGTTAAACCTAGGTTTGTTAAATATAGAATAGACAAATATTTGTGACAATTTATCCAACCACATCTAATTGATCATGATACATTTGTTACCAGTTATATATATATATATATATATATATATATATATATATATATATATATATATATATATATATATATATATATATATATATATATATATATAGTTGTTCAAGAAATTATTGAGTGTTGTGCTTTTACCATCGTTAAAATCCACAACAACTGGTTTAGATTTCTATATTTTCCTTAAATAGATTACCAATAATAGAAATTATGTCGAAATCTATATACTAAGATTTCGCGATTGATAGTCTAAAAACGTCTGATTTTTTTTAACTTTTATAAATATTTTTATAAAAATATTTCAAATATGAAATTAATATTAGGCTATAATCCGAGGTCAAAAATGTTTTCGAAATTTCTATTTGAGGTGTCCAAGTCCCTCAACAGATGGAAATCGTTTTAGCAGTCTTAAGAAAATCAGTATTATATTGGTTTTGGATTCATAAGACGGTCATATGTTTTGCATACGAATTTCGTTTTGGATGTTCGTTATAGTTACAAAAATTAGGGAAAGATATTCTACGCTACGAGACTAGAGTGTTTGTATTGCTCACAACGGCTGAATATGAAATTTCAATTTTTCAGATGCATTCCTTTGGTTGCAGTTTGAGCTATTTGATTTGTTTGTTGGATTCCATATTTGGAAGTAAGATACCATATGGTATCTTATGATAGTTGAAATAATTCATTTATTTTACATTAGATGCACAAAAACTCATTGAGTCAAATTACCAAGAGACTTATTGTGAACTTGACCATTCACAGTCTTTGACTTAAATTCCGGGACATCAAATTACCTACCCGTTAAGGGAATTTCGAACCGAAATTATTATGTTCATGAATATTTCGTCCCATTATCATTTTTTTCTACTAGTATTTCATTCTAGTAGTGGAGGGAGCAACGCTGAAAAGTTGTCGATGCTTTTGTTTCCTTGGGTTATCACGTTTCCAAGTAAACTTCGGTTCTTTACTAGAGTTCAGTGGGGTATTTTATTCCTTTGTCGATGCTTTTGTTTCATTGGATTAAGTGTTCTTGATGCGTGTGCAGTGACTTTATTCCTTTGCATCAGTACGCTTCCTAACCCTTTGTGTGAGGTGTCATTGAATACAACAAAGTCTTATGTTCTCTCTGGAAGAGACAATATTGGTGCACTGCACAACAATTGTTACATTTTCTGGAAGGTAGACTCTTGTTTGTCTCCCCAATCAAAAATTTTATCTTTATAGGTTAGAGTGGTGAGAGGCTCGACTATTATGGATAAATTCTCGATGTATCTCCGGTAATAATCTATCAACTTTCCCGAGTCATGAATGTCGTCTTTGAAATGTCAGCTTCTTGCACTCTGAGTTGATGGTAACCGGATCTTATATCGATCTTTAAGTAGTAACGGGATCCTCATAGCTAGTCGAACATGTTATCGATCATCGATAGTAGATATTGGTTCTTGAT
The DNA here is from genome assembly GCF_052625555.1 of Lactuca saligna. Taxonomy (NCBI): domain Eukaryota; kingdom Viridiplantae; phylum Streptophyta; class Magnoliopsida; order Asterales; family Asteraceae; genus Lactuca; species Lactuca saligna. The sequence goes on along the minus strand of NC_136423.1, from coordinate 14,642,231 downwards.
GGCGAGTTTGTTCAACTCTAGTCAATGCACATCCTGAACGATCCATCCTTCTTTTTCACAATAATATCGGAGCTCCCCATGGAGAGAAGTTTGGCCGGATAAAGCCTTTGTCAAGAAGTTCTTGGAGTTGACCGGATAGTTCTTTCATTTTCGATGGATCTAGACGATAAGGAGACCGTGTCACTCGTGTTGCACCCACGATCAGGTCAGTTCGGAATTTTACCTGTCTGACTGGAGGTACTCTTGTTAGATCCTCTGGGAATACGTCCGGTTAGTCACATAATTGCGGTATATCTTTGATTTCCTTATCCTTTTTTTGTATATCCACCTCGTGGGCCAAGAAAGAGAAGCGTCTCTTATGCAAACACCTTCTTTCCTTCATGCAAGAGATGATTCTTAGATTCTTTGTTGATTTATCTATGTAAATCACGAGAGTTTCACTGTTGGGAAAAGGTAGTCAGATGAAATTTTCATAACAAAATTTCTATTCGATGAAATAATAACCAATCCATTTCGATGATCACATAGAAACTTATAATGGTCATATGTATTAGGTTGACGTGAATGTCGTGGTTCTTTAAGGTGAGAAGGCAATTAATGAGTATTTATAAGGTGCATTCTAATTGGTTGTTTGGTACTTTCACCGTGTAAGCTTCATTAAGTTTTATTGATTCATGGTTAATTATGCTTCCAAACTTATGGGAAATAAAGCTTCTATCTGCAGCAAGGGTCGAGATTGCTTTGTTCGGGTTCTTCTACAAAACTTAGTGGTGGGACCTCTCAAGTTATAGATTCTGCAGACCATGCAGTTTCCGACAGGGTAGAAATTGAACTTGGTATAGTGAGGTAAGTTCTAAAGTAGGGCTTTGATTGAGTGGGAGTGTTTGTGATTACAATGTACACAATCATAGGTTTTGGATTGGGTTTACAATGCTTGAAGTTTTCCTTTGACTTGCCATGAAACTTCCTTTTTGTACTCCCAGTCAGGTTCTTTTATATTTGTAGGGTTATGGTCTCCTGAAGGGTATACTACTCAATCAATTAATCAGCCAATTGTTTAGCACTATTAAAGGTAGTGGTTCTGGATGCAGTAACCAGACCTTAAACGACTAAAGCTAATCCCCAGATGTACTTTATGATATTTTTGTATTTCGGGTTCACCATTCCTGGGTAAATGTTTGTGAGGTTGTTAAATCGGGAGGTGGAAGCAGTCACCTCCAATCCTCTCATGGTAAGGTTCCAAATTATAGAGAGTGATCTGTCACAGCCCAATTTTTCAATAAAACTTTTCATTTTTAAATAACGAAATCATTCCCATAAATTATAAAATCCCACTCACAACTGTTTTCAAAATTCATAACATCAGATAAATTATTCATAAATCAGAGTGTCCCCAAACAAAACACCAGAGAGTGCATGCCACGCCATCACGCCGGTCCCTTGCCCTTAGATCTTGAAGTACCTGAAACAACCAACAAACTGTAAGCTAACGCTTAGTGAGTTCCCCAGAGCATACTCCACATAATCCACATAATCATATGATCCATATCAATCCCTTAAGCCACGCATATAAACATATAAGGATGTTGTGGGCTCCTCCCAGGGTCTTACACCTATGTGCATGGGCTCCTCCATGGTCTTTACCTGGAATGCCATGGGCTCCCCCGTATGGTCTAATATCCAAGTGCCGTGGGCTCCCCCATGGTCTTTACCTGAAATGCCATGGGCTCCCTTACATGGTCTGATATCCAAGTGCTACGGGATCCCCCCGTGGTCTTCCATGCAAATATCACAAAGACAACTAGCATATTACATACCACATAATTAACTAGCATACCACATAACACATAATGGGTCGACCTTGGTTCCTTTGACCCATTAGTATGGTGAGGTGACTCACCTCACAAAAATTATAAACCGATACGATCAAATCCCGACTCACTGCTCCGAACTCAACTGCCTACAATCATCATGTGACCAACTGTGTCAAAATCCCGAAATACCAAAGATACCCTTAGACTGAAACTTGGTCAACTGCGGTCAAAATCAAAGTCAAAGTCAAGGTCAACAGCCCATGTTAACCCAACTCATCGAGTGCACATGGTGACTCATCGAGTTCCTTCAATTCTCAGAGAATCAGGAAAACCATAGTCAACTCGTTGAGTTATCTTATCAACTCGTTGAGTTTGAACAGTATCCAGAAGATCGGGAAAACCTCGAGTCAACTTGTTAAGTTCACATATGAACTCGCTGAGTTCTCTATTATGTCAAACCAGTTAATGTATTAAGCCATTTTTCTTGAACCCAAAGGTTCCAAACTTTAGATCCGTAACCATAGAGACGTCTAGGAGGGTAAAGTTTCCAACTTTACCCCCAAAGGTGGGTGTTGACCCATCAAGCCTCTAACACTTTTCTTTAACGTTTCATATTGCAGATCTGAGGTTCTAACTTTACATCCATGCATGGCATTAAGGGGCTAAACCACTCCAACATGGCTTATTAAGAGATTTAGAGCATGAGGGAGGGCCATGACTTAATAAAAATGTCAAGTTTACATCCAAAGAGGCCATGGGGTGTCCAGATCTGAAGTCATAGCTTCAAACCATGGTCAAGTCCAAGAGCGACCCGAGAATAAGCTAAAATAGTACAAAACCCTCTAATGGAGAGATATAGAAAATGAATGATCAAGGTATCAGCTTTATACCGTAATATGAACGCCACAACAGTGAAGACACCAGATCTACAACCTCTTTCTTCAACTATGCACTTCCTCCTTCAAGCCTCCTCAAATAAACACCAAGAATGCACTCTTTAAGCTCTCATACACTCACATTGATAGGAAAAGCACGAACTAGGTTTTCTCTGGACAAGGGGGATGATGAGGGAGGCTAGCAAAGGGGTTTAAGGCTTTTAAATACAGTGCAAACCCTAAAAATTAGGGTTTTTTCCAACATCTACTCGTCGAGTTGGGGTTCCCCAACTCGTCAAGTTGAGTCCTTAAAACCGCATCTAAAATAATTCCTACATGACGAGTTGGAGCTTCCCAACTCGTCGAGTTCCAGTCTAAAACTCTAAAATATTTAAAAATAAATAATGCTTGGACCAAGGATTACAAATCTCCCCACTTGAACTAAACTTGAACCTCAAAGTATGCTGGTGTGAAAAGGCTTGGGTAATGCTCTCGCATCTCATCCTCCGGCTCCCATGTCCATTCTGAGACCTTCCGGTGCTTCCATTGCACCTTTGCTAGCTTCACCTCTTTGTTACGTAGCACCGTAGTTTTATTATCCGAAACGGCAATGGGCTTCTCAATGTAGTTCTTTCTTTCTTCTTTAAATGTATTTGTTTCATTATGCTATGTAATGTGAGTGTATTGAGGTAGGTTTTAATTGGGTATGCATTTATTTTTGATTTGGTATGTATTATTGTTGTTTTCCTCTTGCATACATATGTATGTATACTTAAAACTTTTACAAGCTATTTCTTAATAATTATAATCTACTTTCATTTATCATAATTTGTTATATCACCTGTACATTATATATATATATATATATATATATATATATATATATATATATATATATATATATATAAATAAGCATTTAACATATTTTGCTGAATTTTAAAAGGCACCATCCTTAAAATATCATATACAACAATTTTATGCATAAACCTTATTTGGTCTTGAAAAAGTCAAGAAACATAATCCGCTGTTTAACTTAGCTTTTTTACTTGGTCTCCATTTCCTATCCTGTCCAACAAACTCCCCATATAGTTGCCATTTCCTCTACCCTATAGTGTTATACCTGCACCTCTTTCCTTTGTACTTTCGCATTCACGAAGAGCTGGGTTACCGCACACCCTTCAATATAACCAACTGTTTCTTCTCCAATCCCTCAACTCTCTCTTCGACTCCATCTCCACACCACTAAGCGCAACCCACCACCCCTACCACAACCACCACTAAGTGCCACCGGAACCAAGTCAACAACCTCCCTACTATGTTTCCTTTTCTTCCGCCTTAATGACTATACATCTGTTACTCTTCTACGCCCCATTATATAACCCTCTACCCCGTACCCACTCCTCTTCATTTTGAAGATTGACAACCAAAACAATAACGCAACCATGTCTGCTACGCTACACCTAGCTACTGCCACCGCTACTTTTACTCTGGTGGTGGTGTTTTTCTTTGTGATCACTAGGTTCGTTTTTATAATCTTTTACCATTGATATTCTGCTTCTAAATTAACCCAATTTTGATTGTGTTTGTGTGTTTAACAGATGATCTTCATATCTGTCACTCGATTCTCATTCCTTGATGAAGAAGACCTGCAAACCACAGTCAGTCTAACCCTATTTCTGTCTCTTACTCTCAAAAGATTCTATTATCTCTTTCTCAACCATAATTACTCTATTAATTTTCTGATTATGAAATATGTGTGTTTGTGTGGATGTGTAGCTCGAAGAACCGACAATCTGAGTTTCACCTACAACCCATCTGTTTCCTCTTTGTAAAATTGACATCTGATTATTGCTTATGTATTCCCTTTTTTGGTATCCTAATCTGACGGATTTTAATAAATATTTTTTGTTAAAGGGGAAACTTGCTCTGAAAATTTGAGGCTTAACTTGAGGATTTCAAGGCTGTACAGAAACAATGGTCAAATCTTAACTTATGTTGGTTACCATTTGATTGAACCTATCCCTTTAGTTTGTACATTTAAGTTCTCATTCTCTATTCTATTCCTAAATTCATAGTAGTCTGATCCCCTGGTTTATTCTAGTTCAATCATAGTCATTAGGTTAATAGTAGTTTTTAATAGTTAAGTTACTTATTTTTCAACATAATGAAACAATTTTATTAGTTAATTTCAATAGTTTTTCTAAGTGTGTGTGAAAGTATGTTGGTTTTTCATTAATTTAATGAGAGTATGTGTGAAAGTATATTTCTATTTCAACCATTGAATAAGAGTTTGTAATTATTTCAAGCATTTAAAAACTTTGAAATTTAACTCCTTGATTGATTTTACTATTATTTTTTATTTAGAAATTGAACTTTTTACCTTTTAAAAAAACTGATTTTCAAAATATGTCGGTTTCGCAATTTTTGTTGTTTATCAGGTGGTAAGCTCTTTGGCAAGGAAAGAGCTACTGCAAGCTAGAAATGGTTAAAGTTAGGGATTAGTGAACTAAAAATGAGACGTTCTAAATTGACAAAGGAAATTGGAAAGATTTTCCCATGGATACTTATGATGCGACTCAAGGACTAACGAGTCTCATTCTCTTGATGCTTTCCAAACTTTAAGTTGAATGAGGGTATTTTTGTCATATTTCAAAGTATGTTTCATATTGACTTGATGGTCCAACTTTATTATTGTTGAATTTTTAGTCATCACACTTGCCTAATCCAGATTGCATTTTCTACTTTTGCAGCTTGTTAAACAAGAAAAAAGCATGGATTTGAATCCAAGCTTGCTCAAATAACACACATGGAAACAGAAAGATTAGAAAAGATGATGAAAAGTGGTAGTTACTGAATTTTTTATTTTTTATTTTTATATTATATTTTTGGGGTGGTCATGTCTATCGAATATGGATTACAGATACATGGGCTATGAACCCTTAAATTTTTCATGTCCTGTTCTCCTGGATGCTATACTATAGTTTATTATCCATATGTGGAATCCTAATAAAAATTATTATGAATGCTTATTTCACAAGCCTAAATATTTTAGCTCAAAATAAGTTTTCCTTCACATTGAATGCACTTTTTACAGAGCTAAATTAAGAAGGATAAAATTGATTATAGGCTATTGCTCAATAACAATTTATATTGTGTTTAGAAGTAGCTAAACTTCATGCTTATATAGGTAGTCCTTTTATTCTTGCGTGTGTAAATGAAAATTTTCAAAGGAACTATTAAGAAATAAAATTTCAACCTCCTTAACTTGCAGTAATCAACATATACCTTGGGATGATGATAATAATGTGATCCAATCTTCAAATATTAAGCTCTCCATGTTGAAGTCATCATCTAATATTACATTAGATGGGAATTATGTATCTTAATATAAAAGATTTTAGGTGGACTTTAAACTCATCCCTACAGCACAAGATCTATTGCTAACCCTTTGGATACATGATCGGTCAAATTCAACTGCGTTCTTACAAACTCGCTGGATATCACACCAGTCATGATGAGCTCACAAATCATGCTATGTATAACACCTAAATGTGTAGAATTCCCATCATAAACTTGACTAAAAGCGATAGACAAGGTTTCAAAACTATCACATCTGATAGAAATGGTAGACATCAGTTTGGGCAATAATAGAATTTCATAAATAAAATTCTTTAGCCACTCAGCTTCTTTACCAGCAACATACAATGTTAAAGTCAGACTACATAGTTGAGCTAGTAATACAAGTCTGTTTCTTGGATGCCCAAGAAATGGTACCTCCATCAATAATAAATACCCAACCACTAGTAAAAGAGTGATCTTCTAAGTTGGTAATCCAGTTGGCATCTGAATAACCTTCTAAGACAGGAGGATATCCACTATATGGCAAACCATAATCCATGGTTCCTTTCAAATACTTCAATATTCTATTTAAAGCATGCCAACGATGTGAACTAGGATTGCTGGTATACCTACTAAGCTTTCACACTACCTATGCTATATCAGACCAAATGCTTATCATGGCATACATTAGACAACCAATATCTGTTGAGTATTCAAGTCGAGAAACCAACGAACCTTTATTAAGTACAAGCATAAGATTAGGATCTATATGAGTGCTAATAAGAGAACAATTCTCAAAGTTAAACTTTTTCAATATCTTCTCAATGTGATGAGATTGAGTGATTGAAATACCATTGTTTCCTTGTTTAATTCTTATACTAAGAATTACCTTAGCTCCCCCCCCCCCCCCTTTTCAAGTCTTTCATGTCAAAACTAGATGATAATAATTTCATGGTTTTATCAACTTCATCTTGATCAGTACCAAAAATCAACATATCATCCACATATACATAGATAATAACTCCTTTACTAGAAGTATCAAACATGCTATATATTGACTTTTCAACTTGGTTTAATGCAAAACCATTAGACAAGAAAACAACATCAAACTTTTATTGCCATTTGGTGCTTGTTTCAAACCATATAATGATTTCTTCAACTTGCACACCTTGTGTTCATTTCAAGGCATCATAAACCCTTCAGGTTGTTTCATGTAAATTTCCTTATCCAAGTCACCATTCATTAATGCATTTTTCACATCCATTTAGTGAATCACAAGATTATGTGTAGCTACAAGAGCTAACAATAATCTAATAGTGGATATTCTAGCAACATGAGCATAAGTATCAAAAAAGTTAATGCCTTCCTTTTTCCAAAAGAATTAGATAACCAATATGGATTTATACTTATCTATTGTGAAATCCAATTTCATTTTCCTTTTAAGGATCCATTTGCATCCTAGTGTGTTGCAACCAGGAGGTAAATCAAATAATACCTAAGTATTGTTATGCATGATAGAATCAATCTCATCATGGATTTCTTCTTTCTAGAAACTAACATCCCTAAAAGCCATATCTTCACTAAAAGTCTTTGGATATTCCTCAATAACATAACAATATTGATGTTGAGACACATCAGCTACATATTGAAGTGAAGAATTACCATTAATAATTTGGTTTGACTAGATTTTATAATGTTTAACCTGCCTTGTTATTTGATTATGTTTTTTTCTCTTGTAATCATGTATTGTATTAGGTGTCTAAGCCCATAAATATAGTTGGTATATACTTGAATTGATGGTAGTATAGTCCTTTTGGGTTGCCCTTACACCTAGCAATTGGACATTGTAACAGCCCGGATCCCCAGGTATCTTCATTTCATATATTTTTTTTGGCATTCTGTGAGGGGACTCGGCGAGTTGGTGGTCGAACTCGCCGAGTCGGGTCGCGGTTTTGGGCGGGGGTTCGCGTCCGGACTCGGCGAGTCCAAGGGATGGACTCGGCGAGTCCGCGCTGTTTAATGAAACCCTAATTTCCCGGTCCTAAGCCCTATTTAAAGGACCTTATGGCCCTCATTTGCGGCTACCTTGAACCCTAAGAGCCTCCATACGTCTGTAAGCCCTTGTGAGTGTGTTTGAAGGCCATTTGTTCATCATTTTGTGTGATTTTGCAAGGAAAGGAGGGAGATGAGCAAGCTTGAAGTGTTGGGGAGCTTAGATCTGTTGCTATTTCTTCAAGGGAGTCTTCTTGAGGTAATTTTCAGAGCCAAACTTCGTGTTTTGTGTTGATGTGCCAAATCTAGGGTTTCTTCTTGCATTTCTTGGCTTGAATAAGAAGTATGAGAGGTCCCATGGGGATATGGGACCTAGATCTGGACTTTAGCAGGTCCAGGAGACCCCTTATGACAAGCTTTATGTCCATTCTTTTGAGTTAGAAGTTAAACTTGCCATATTAGAGGTTGTTTCTTCAAAATAAGCCTTGTATGCATTGCATGGCAACCAAGACTGAGACTTTACGTGACAAATAAGCTTGGGAAGGCCATATCTATGTATTTATGGAACGGATCTGACCGCAAAAGCCAGTTTTAGCTGGTGCATGGCATGGACTCGCCGAGTCTGAAGAACAGACTCGACGAGTCGCTTGAAGATTGTCCTTGAGACCATCCTGTGTGTAGTCTGGACCGAGTTGTGGGCGACTCAGTGAGTCGCAGAGAGTTGGAAAGGTTTTGACAGGTGGACCGAGTCAGGTTGGGACTCGCCGAGTTGACCTTCGACTCGGCGAGTTGAGTCGCGGTGGCCCTGTGATTCAGGCCCAGGTGGAACTCGTCGAGTCGGGGGAGTACTCGACGAGTCAAAGGGAAAATTCTTGAGAGTTGGTAAAAACGCGTAGACTCGCCGAGTCACTATTGTGCACTCGCCGAGTCTGGTCCAAATTGACTAAAGACTGTTGACCAAGTCAACCTGTGTTGACTTGATATGGATGGTCCACCTTAGTGGTACAAGTAATAATTATAGATTTATAGTATCATAGGAGGATTGCAGCTCGAGGGTTCGAGCCCGAGTGATTCCAGGATTCACGATTAGCGACTTAGCGAGGCATACAAGGTGAGTCTTCTCACTATACTGTACCCGGAAGGGTTTTGACTGTGTGACCGGAAGGTCGAATATGATATGAAATATATGCCCTATGTGTGTTAAGTTATTTGCTATATGTGTCATGTATGATGTGTTTGATATGGGCCAGAAGGCGTGGTCATATGGACTGTAAGGGTTGACGTGGGTAGGACCGGAAGGTTTACCCAGTCGGGACGGAAGTCGCCTAAGACACATGGACCGGAAGGTCAAGGCCTGGAAAGGCGTATGTGCGTATGTTGTATTTTGGGAACTCACTAAGTTTTATGCTTACAGTTTTTGCATTATGTGTTTCAGGTACGAGTGAGGACCGTGGGAAGGCGCCAGCGTGACCGTACACACACTCAGGGAAACTATTTTGTTATCTTTTGTTATGTAATCGGTTGTGACTACATTGTTACTTTGAAATCTAAACTTATTACTCATGTTTTGATGGTTGTAAAAGTGAAATTTTTGGTTGGAAATTTTATGACGTTACAAGTTGGTATCAGAGCCTTGGTTTGAGGGATTCGGGTACACCTCCGGGCGTTACTGAACTCAAACCGGGGATTTGAGAAAAGTTTTTTAAAAAAAAAAAAAATCCCCAAAATACTCTTAAAATATGTGTTATGAGATATGATATGATATGATACGCATGCTAGTAGACTAGGTATACATATTAGGACTAGAGTGGCCTGATTTTGTGATGCCTTAGTCTAGGGAAACCTGTTTCTATGAAGTGCTCGAGAGCGAGTGGGTAACTAGGGTATGACAAGAATAGAGTACTCAGGATTCGGGGTTTAGGGAGGAGGACTTGGGGTGGATACCGACGCGGTGTAAATGGTAGTATTGGGCCCGTACTACCAAGGACACCGGGTCAGTGGGCAGCCCAAGTAAGAACCCCTAAGTATCGGAGACTGAGTAGGACTGCGTTATCGAGTGCGATTTTGCCCGATAGAGTCTCTGATATTTTTATGTTGTATTTCAGAGACATCATGGTTGGACCACGACACAGACCTGGCACGAGTGGAGTGACTGACGAGGAGCTTCGTCAGATGATTCATGAGGAGGTAGCTGCAGCGATCCGGGCCGAGATTCCGGAGATGTTTGGGTCTATTAAGACCACGCTGATGGAGACGTTTGATGAGCGGTACGCCGCGTTGTCTGAGGCTGCCGCCGCTGCAGCTACCGCAGCTGTTGCCGCTGCCAGACCACAGGGGAGTGACTCGTTGCTCTTCCGGGAGTTCAGCAACACGAAACCACCAGAGTTTGACGGGACGCAGGATCCGATTGCTTTGATGAGGTGGATTGCTGATATCGAGGGATGCTTCTATACTTTTTCATGTCCGGAGCATCTGAGGGTGCGGTTCGCCTTGAACCAGCTCCGCCTGGGAGCAAAGGATTGGTGGAAGTTCGTGACGGCGAACTTCACTCTTGCGGAGGTTTCAGCCATGACTTGGGAGAGATTTACTGCTATGTTCAGAGATGAGTATGTTCCCCCGGTGGAGAGGGAACGGTTGGTTCAGGAGTTCTTGACCCTCAAGCAGGGTAACGATTCGGTTACAGTGATCACGCGGAAGTTTCATGAGAGGGCGATGTTCTGCCCCGAGCAGGTGTCCACGGAGCAGGCTCGGATGAGTCGGTATTTGGGAGTGCTGAGGAGAGACATCCGGGAGTTCGTATCGAACTCGTCATATCAGACTTTTGCTGAGCTTCAGGCGAATGCCAGGAAGCGGGAGATTGAGTTGGAGACCCAGGCCAGGTGTGACATCCCCAAAATCACGGCCAGAAAAGACCGATTTTGTTTATGCTGTATAAAAATCAGAGTACTTCATTTTATAAAAAGGTTGCGGAATTTGTTCCCAGAAAAACATGGTAAATACGTTATTAAAACATTTTCGAAGAAACGTATTTATTTCATTTTAAAACGTTTGGGATGTCATCGTTAATACAGGAACATAAGTATAAACAGAACTTACAATTATTCACACTAGTGGTCTACATCTCTTTAAATCTCTCAGTGTAATGTCACTTCATATCAACACCTGTGATATAAATAAACTGAGTGGGTCAGGTTGGGAAACCTGGTGAGCACATAGGGATTTCAATCCCACAATGTTATACCATATATATAGTTTAAAATTCACAAAATATACAATTTCACCATACATATATGTAAACAACTCTTATCCCACCCCGTCGATCCTCGCAATGAGGCTATCCATACTCTCGGACCTAAGATTAGTCGTTTTACCTACTCCATACTCTCGGATCATAAATGAACGAATTTACCAAATCCATACTCTCGGACTAGGGACGAATGACTAATCCATACTCTTGGATTAAAGATGAATGATTTTGCCTAATCCATACTCTCGGACTAGGGACAATAGCTAATCCATACTCTCGGATTAACGACGAATGATTATGCCTAATCCATATTCTCGGACTAGGGACAATGACTATGTCTAATCCATACTCCCGGATAAGTGACATATACTAACTTCTATTCTCTGAGTTTAACTCACTTGTACTCGTAAGAATATACTACCCAATATTCCTCATATTTAATTTAGGTCTACTCTTTATCCTAAATTATCAAATATAATTAGGTATGTTCTTTAACACGAATTTCAAGCAACATCAATTAACTCGCACATAAACATATAATTAATACTTCAAATCAATACTTGTATTAAAATCATGTTCATGAAAGGGACTATGCACTCACCTGAGAAGGTGGTGACTCGGTACTCGGACAGCGCTTCGTTTACTTTAAAATAATTTCCTTCGACGAAACCTAGTATTATCACCAATAGATTTTAATCTATTATTCGTCGAGACTAATTAATAGTCTAGCTATTATTACTATTATATAAGCTTTAAAAAAAAATACTTATATAACCCATAATAATAGCCCAAGTATTTATTATATGTTCTTAATAACGTTAATATATTAAATAAAAACTATATTAAAAATAGCGTAGGCGTAGCTCACTTACAGCGGGTTTTATAGAAAACCAAGCTTTGCTTGGAGCAGCGTTTCCGAGCCGAAAAGCTCTTCTTCTCGGAGCCGTCGAGCACTCCGGGGCTTCCACCTCGTGCTAGGGAGGTTCCCTAGGCTTTTCGGGGGATTTCGGGGCTAGAGAGAGGTTCTAGAGAGAGAGTAAAGAGAAGAAAGAATGGGAAAGGTGTGAAGAAAATGAGGGTGAGAGAGGTGGTATTTATAGGGTGAAAATGGCTGAACTTGGTGCCACATGTCACCATCTAGTGGCAAGACTTGGGGAGAAAGCAATGGCCAAGATTGTGCCACATCACCCATTTTCGCACAACACACTTCCGACTTCTAAAATCCGTAACTTTCACATACGACCTCCATTTTTGACGTTATTTATATCCACACGTAGGTAAAAATAATATCTGCAACTTTCATTTTGACTCCGTCGGCTAATTCTCGACCGATTTTAAATTTAATAGTACGAGGCGTTTAGACTGTTAAATGACCGCGAAGAATTCGTAACTCCTTCATACGGACTCCATTTTCGTCTGTATTTTTACCGTTGAGTTCCTATTAATGAGATCTTCAACTCTCATTTATTTCACGTAAGCCAAAACCCGCTCGAACTAAAATTCGAGTTTCGGGCTGTACACTGCTAAGCCGAATCTTAGAAAAATCATAACTTCCTCATACGAAGTCAGATTTGGGCGTTCTTTTTATCGACGCTCTTAGTTTAACATATTCTACGATTTTTGTTTAGATTGCTAAGGCTAAAAAGTCTTCTATCGTAAATTCACTATTTACATCTTCCGGTGGCGTGTTAGTTTTGCCGTAAAATTTCGGCGGGCCATAACTTCTTCGTTATAACTCGGATTTTGGCGTTCTTTATATGTATGGAAACCTTGTGACATATTCTAAAACTTGGTTAAGACTATTCATTCTAAATAATCTTTTGTTGAAAAGTCATTTTTTGACCCCTATTGCCTCTAAATTGACTAGCCCGGATCTGCGGGCGTTACAATTATCTCTCCCTTAGGATGATTACGTCCCGGAATTATCAACGAAACAAGGATCGTATAATGACTCCATACGTCATCTCTTCATCCTAGGTAATAATTATAACTTCTTTATTCCTTCAAGTCTATCTCTTAGACTTATTGACTGTAAGCAGTACTTGATCGTGCACCTACTCTCTACCTCATATTAGACTCCAAATTATGACCTATTATCATGTGATGTACGTTTAGACTCAGGTCTCTTAAATTCTAAAACAGACTAAGCCTTCTTTCATGTTCTAATGTGATATAATCACACTTTAACATGTAGCGTTTCTGGCTACCAACTTCTTTAACAACGAACGCGATACTTCTATTGATCGCTTTGATTTCAATTGTTTGGTTTAAGTCGGACGCTACATCGAACTTGGTTCCCTGAACCACGCAACATACTCATCGTAGTCGGACTCAATTCGGTATGACCACTAGGGTCGGAAATCAACAATCTTTTTAGTCTTTATCGAAATGATGGTAATAACATACTTGAAAAAAAAAACAGAATCAGTTACTAGCTTCTTGGTAACCTTGTGACTTTCCCTGATCCAAGTGTGAGTCCTGTGCTTCCGGTAGTATAGGCCTCTACTACCATTCACACCTACTCATACTCGTCCCAAGTATTGTCCCACAATTTCCCAAGTCACCATACAAGAAAACCATACAACAACTTAACACATCAGATGACAAAACAAAGGTTTTATATTATTTCTTGAAACTGTTACATAGGTGTTCAAGTTCACCCTAGACTATGCCTCTAACGGGCTACATCGTGAGGTACTATCTACACGATTACTCCATAACTCGATCCTCGGATGTCAAGCCTTCACTCTTGAATCCTTGCATTGTCATCTGCTTCGTCAAGGATCATTTGAAATGCTCTCGCCTTTGGCTTTGGTGGCACATTTGGCTTTGTAGCCCCTTCTCTCTTTGGGCAGTCTTGTTTGAAGTGTCCTTCTTCTCCACACTTAAAGCAGACTTCTCTCTTGGTTGTGCATTCGCTGGCGTAATGACCAGTCTTCCCGCATTTAAAGCATGTCGTATATTTAGAGCATTTCCCGATGTGCTTCTTTCTACACTTGTCACACCATTGCGTTCCTTCTTCAAACTTCGAGAATTTTCTCTTCTCGCTGGACCTTGAAGATCCTTCAAACTTCCTCTTCTCGTCAACCTCCATCTTGCTGGAGGCTCTTCCCTTGATCATATCTTCGATAGACTTGGCAGCCTAGATAGCTGCCTCTAGAGTAGGTGCTTGACGCACTGGCACCGCGTACTCCCATGGAAGTCCTTTTGCGTACTTGTCGATTTTCGTCAGCTCATCCGGAACAAGACGCAAGGCGAACTCCATCTTCTCTGTGAAGTTGTTGGTGTATTCATCGATTGACATGCTTCCCTTCTTCAGGGTTAGAAACTGGTTCTCTAGCTCAAGCATGTTTTGAGCTGAGCAGTACTTTCGTTTGAATTGCACCAGAAATTCTGCTCATGTTAGTTGCAGAGGCTTATTATGGCTCAGAGTCTTCCCCAAGGTATTCCACCAACGTACAGCGCCTCCTCGAAACTGACGCACTGCAAATGTGGTCTGTAGCTTCCCTCTACAACCACATGTCATGAAGGCTAACTCCATCTCCGAGATCCAATCCATGACCCCGATCGGATCCTCCTTTCCAGTGAAAGTCGATGGCTTGCAAGTCAGAAAATCCTTGTAGTTGCATCCATTCCTCTCGACCTCGTCATCTTGGTTGTTTTGTCGAACTATTGGTGTGTTGACTTGACCAACAGTCCCACTGTAGTTTCCTTCCTCAGTCTGCCCTTCGTTCAACTCGGGCTGTTCGATCTGAATAGTGGCTTCCTCACGATTTTGCGGGAGCAAACAACTAGTTTCCTCCATTTGACGATCCAACATCGCTTGGATCATCGCTTGCACTCCGGCCATTGTGACTGGCTCAGCGGCGGCTTCCATCACCGGTATTTGCTCAATCACCGGGGGTTGGTTTCTGTTCCCATTTGCATTCATGTTTCCGCTATGGGTTCTTGCCATCTTGATCTATACACCGAATAAGGTGAATCTAGATCTTTACTTAGGATTGATGATTAAATCATGCTTATCACACCGAAACGTTTATATGCTAGTTCTAATATCGTAGTCGTACGTTTAGAATCCTAAACACATAAGGTTTCCAGATCCGGTCGGCAACAGACCATAGATCCGAACAACTAACAGCATATCAGGAACAAGTATTTAGCACATAAAAGCATTTTAGGCATAATTCCTAAAATAAGCTAGTGCTCACACCTCACAATCATCGCTTAGCATTCTAAGTTTAAGTCTAGAAATAAATCCATATTCCTAGTTCGCTTAAACTAATGCTCTGATACCAACTGTGACATCCCCAAAATCACGGCCAGAAAAGACTGATTTTGTTTATGCTGTATAAAAATCAGAGTACTTCATTTTATAAAAAGGTTGCGCAATTTGTTCCCAGAAAAACATGGTAAATACGTTATTAAAACATTTTCGAAGAAACGTATTTATTTCATTTTAAAACGTTTGGGATGTCATCGTTAATACAAGAACATAAGCATAAACAGAACTTACAATTATTCACACTAGTGGTCTACATCTCTTTAAATCTCTCAGTGTAATGTCACTTCATATCAACACCTATGATATAAATAAACTGAGTGGGTCAGGTTGGGAAACCTGGTGAGCACACATAGGGATTTCAATCCCACAATGTTATACCATATATATAGTTTAAAATTCACAAAATATACAATTTCACCATACATATATGTAAACAACTCTTATCCCACCCCGTCGATCCTCGCAATGAGGCTATCCATACACTCTCGGACCTAAGATTAGTCGTTTTACCTACTCCATACTCTCGGATCATAAATGAACGAATTTACCAAATCCATACTCTCGGACTAGGGACGAATGACTAATCCATACTCTCGGATTAAAGATGAATGATTTTGCCTAATCCATACTCTCGGACTAGGGACAATAGCTAATCCATACTCTCGGATTAACGACGAATGATTATGCCTAATCCATATTCTCGGACTAGGGACAATGACTATGTCTAATCCATACTCCCGGATAAGTGACATATACTAACTTCTATTCTCTGAGTTTAACTCACTTGTACTCGTAAGAATATACTACCCAATATTCCTCATATTTAATTTAGGTATACTCTTTATCCTAAATTATCAAATATAATCAGGTATGTTCTTTAACATGAATTTCAAGCAACATCAATTAACTCGCACATAAACATATAATTAATACTTCAAATCAATACTTGTATTAAAATCATGTTCATGAAAGGGACTATGCACTCACCTGAGAAGGTGGTGACTCGGTACTCGGACAGCGCTTCGTTTACTTTAAAATAATTTCCTTCGACGAAACCTAGTATTATCACCAATAGATTTTAATCTATTATTCGTCGAGACTAATTAATAGTCTAGCTATTATTACTATTATATAAGCTTTAAAAAAAATACTTATATAACCCATAATAATAGCCCAAGTATTTATTATATGTTCTTAATAACGTTAATATATTAAATAAAAACTATATTAAAAATAGCGTAGGCGTAGCTCACTTACAGCGGGTTTTATAGAAAACCAGGCTTTGCTTGGAGCAGCGTTTCTGAGCCGAAAAGCTCTTCTTCTCGGAGCCGTCGAGCACTCTGGGGCTTCCACCTCGTGCTAGGGAGGTTCCCTAGGCTTTTCGGGGGATTTCGGGGCTAGAGAGAGGTTCTAGAGAGAGAGTAAAGAGAAGAAAGAATGGGAAAGGTGTGAAGAAAATGAGGGTGAGAGATGTGGTATTTATAGGGTGAAAATGGCTGAACTTGGTGCCACATGTCACCATCTAGTGGCAAGACTTGGGGAGAAAGCAATGGCCAAGATTATGCCACATCACCCATTTTCGCACAACACACTTCCGACTTCTAAAATCCTTAACTTTCACATACGACCTCCATTTTTGACGTT
Organism: Lactuca saligna; assembly: GCF_052625555.1. Classification (NCBI taxonomy): domain Eukaryota; kingdom Viridiplantae; phylum Streptophyta; class Magnoliopsida; order Asterales; family Asteraceae; genus Lactuca; species Lactuca saligna. Next base: position 14,625,038 of record NC_136423.1, on the reverse strand, counting down.
CTTTATATCCACGCGTAGGTAAAAATAATATCTACAACTTTCATTTTGACTCCGTCGGCTAATTCTCGACCGATTTTAAATTTAATAGTACGAGGCGTTTAGACTGTTAAATGACCGCGAAGAATTCGTAACTCCTTCATACGGACTCCGTTTTCGTCTGTATTTTTACCGTTGAGTTCCTATTAATGAGATCTTCAACTCTCATTTATTTCACGTAAGCCAAAAACCGCTCGAACTAAAATTCGAGTTTCGGGCTGTACACTGCTAAGCCGAATCTTAGAAAAATCATAACTTCCTCATACGAAGTCAGATTTGGGCGTTCTTTTTATCGACGCTCTTAGTTTAACATATTCTATGATTTTTGTTTAGATTGCTAAGGCTAAAAAGTCTTCTATCGTAAATTCACTATTTACGTCTTCCGGTGGCTTGTTAGTTTTGCCGTAAAATTTCGGCGGGCCATAACTTCTTCATTATAACTCGGATTTCGGCGTTTTTTATATGTATGGAAACCTTGTGACATATTCTAAAACTTGGTTAAGACTATTCATTCTAAATAATCTTTTGTCGAAAAGTCATTTTTTGACCCCTATTGCCTCTAAATTGACTAGCCCGGATCTGCGGGCGTTACACCAGGGAGGAGGTCGAGTCTCAACGGGTGGATCGGCGGCCGGCTCAGTCGCAGTCGGCAGCCAAGCGGACCAAGTCTGCTGATTTGAGATCCGAAGGACAGAGGAGCCGCACTTGTGGGAAGTGCGGCAAGGGTCACGAGGGGGCATGTCGATCGGGTGCTTGCTACAAGTGTGGCAAGGAGGGGGCACATTGCGAGGGATTGCCCCAAGGGATTTATGGTTTGCTTCCATTACAACCAGACTGGCCATCGGAAGGCCGAGTGCCCCCAGCTTCGCCAAGGATCTTCGCCTGCTGCCAGGGTTCCTGAGGTTCGGCCAGTGAAGACCGAGGCCCCGAAGGCTCGTGGGAGAGCTTTCCAGTTGACTGCGGAGGAGGTCCGTGCGACGCCTGATGTAGTGGCCGGTATGTATTCTTTCATGTATTTACATTTATGCTGAGATATTATGCTTATATTACTATCTGCATAGGTACTTTTCTTGTGAATCATGTGCCTGCTTTGGTATTATTCGACTCGGGTGCGAGTCGGTCCTTTGTTTCGTTGGCTTTTAGCCAGCACATCGATATCGATCGGGAGACGATGAGTCGTCCCCTGCGAGTTGCTATAGCGAACGAGAGAGCGGTATACGCCACCGAGGTGATTCGAGGATGCGTGCTCGAGATTTTTGGGGTCGAGTTTCCTAGACTTGGTCCCTATAGCTATGGGGGATGTTTGCATTATCGTGGGCATGGATTGGTTGAGCAAGTTTGGAGCAGTCATTGACTACGAGAGACAGCTGGTGATGATTCGAGACCCTAGTGGGGGAGTGCTCACGGTTTATGGCGAGGGGACCCGGTGTGGGTCGGCGTTTTGTTCGGCGGCCAGGGCAAGGCAGAGTTTGCAGTAGGGCTGTGATGGATTCATAGCCTATGTGATCGATACTCGTATGATCCGGAGAGGCCCAATTCGATTGATGGCGTTCCGGTTGTATGTGAGTTTGCGGATGTGTTCCCCGAGGAGTTACTAGGTGTGCCTCCGGAGAGGCAGGTGGAGTTTCGTATCGATTTGGTTCCGGGAGCGGCGCCCATCGCCAAGGCGCCGTACCGTCTCGCTCCACCGGAAATGCAGGAATTATCCTCGCAGCTTCAGGAGCTGTTGGGAAAGGGATTCATTCGACCGAGTAGTTCGCCTTGGGGAGCGCCGATTTTGTTCGTCAAGAAGAAGGATGGTTCACATCGGATGTGTATCGATTATCGAGAGTTGAACAAGTTGACGGTTAAGAACCGATACCCGTTACCTTGGATCGATGATCTGTTCGATCAGTTGCAGGGGGCATCTTGGTTTTCCAAGATTGACTTGAGGTCGGGATATCATCAGATGAGGGTTCGCGAGGAGGATATCCAAAAGACTGCCTTCAGGACTCGTTATGGACATTATGAGTTTGTGGTGATGCCTTTTGGGCTCACCAATGCCCCGGCCGCATTCATGGATCTCATGAATCGGGTGTGCCGACCGATGCTGGATCGGTCGGTGATCGTATTCATCGATGATATTTTGGTGTATTCGAGGACTAGGGACCAACATGAGGAACATTTGCGGGAGGTTCTTCGGGTTTTGAGATCGGAGAGACTGTATGCCAAGTTCTCCAAGTGTGATTTCTGGTTACGAGAGGTCCAGTTCCTCGGACATCTTGTGAACCAGAAGGGGATATTGGTCGACCCGGCCAAGATTGAGGCGGTGTTGAGGTGGGAGGTGCCAAGATCGCCCACCGAGATCAGGAGTTTCCTGGGTTTGGCTAGATATTACCGCAGATTTATCAAGGATTTCTCCAACATCGCTGTGCCACTTACTAGGATGACCCGGAAGGGTGTTACGTTTTCGTGGGGACCGGAGCAGCAGTCTTCATTCGAGACGCTTCGGCAGAAATTGTGCGAGGCTCTAGTGCTTGCACTCCCGGAAGGGATGGAGGATTTTGTGGTATTCTGTGATGCCTCTATATCGGGTTTGGGGGCGGTACTTATGCAGAGGGGTCATGTGATAGCGTACGCTTCGAGGCAGTTGAATCCTCATGAATTGAGATATCCCACGCACGACCTGGAATTGGGGGCGGTGGTGTTTGCCCTCAAGATCTGGCGACACTATTTGTACGGGGTTCGGTGTACGATTATATGACATTCAATGTTATGACTTTTATTATTATTTAAAAACAAAATTTTTGGGTCGTATTTCTGGGATCTTTCATTCCTCTTGATTTAAAAATGTAGGGTTAGGGTTTTAAAACCCTACCCTTCCTCCCCAAGACTGTTTTGGTTCATAAAATTTGATTTTACTAATATGGTGATGTTTTTCCCCATCTAAAACCACAAAGTTTGTCAAATTCTAAGATAATTACTTGATTTTGTGAAAAACTAATTATTGGAAAATATTGAAACTATCTTGAATATGAACTAGGTCATATTCGTAAATGATGAATTATATGATAATTGGATTAGTTTAATTTGATCTATGTGTTTCTTGAAAAGTTACATAACTTGTTTCAAGTTATGGAATATGAAAAATCTTTATTTATGAAACTATTAACTATTGTAAGTTATAGAATTCAAGAGATCTTGAAAGGTTTTATAACTTGTCCTCATATTTGGAATTTCAAAGGTCTCATTATGGAACTTTAACATCCATAAGTTATGGAAATCAATGTTTTGATAAGTTACAAAACTTTCCCTCAAGTTTTGTAAGGTTATTGCCTATAAAATGATGGTTTAATGGGTGCCCACTCTCACCCACCGCTTCCTTGATTGGTGCAGGGTCGTTAGCCGCACGGGTAGGATAGCACATTAATTTTCATTAATAAGTATAATGGTAATTATTAAAGTAACTAAAATTTTATAAATTCCCAATCTTAGTTACTTTAGGAAAAATGTGAAAATGGTGCTATTCCATGAAGTTGCACTTCACACTTTGTTAAGTCGTTAGTGGAGCATGTGTGGTTAAACGGCATGCTAATTTGGGATTGAAAATATGTGGCAAAGGATAGCTTGATGTTGATCATGGATCAATGGAGCGTGTGTGGTTAACCGGTACATTGATTGGATGATTTGTAACATTAAGTGTACCAAGCTAATTTGTATGGTTATTCACACCTTGTTTATGATCCTCGGCATCTCAGTCACAAACTTGAAGGGCATAATTGAGATTTAAACATTGCATTGAAAAGTTCAACGAATCTCAAAAGAATCTAGGAATTTCTATCCAATTAAAACTTAATAATCAATTTCATTTTTCATGGTGGAAATTGGTAAATCGTCATTACCTACCTTCAAATATTTTGCAATTGGATTTCGGTATCCCTCTTCCGAATTGTAGAATATTGTGTTGGGTCCTCACCTTAATATTTCATTTGGGTTCTATATTAAGGATCATTATCTAATCTAAACTTGTCTTTCTTTTTAATGTCTTCCAACACTGCTTCAAACACAAACCCTTCGGGCTCTTTCTCCCTCATGAACTTGTGTGGGAGGGTCATATTTGATGGATCGAACTTCCATGATTGGATTCGAAACATTCGAATGGCCATTCGCTATGAGGACAAACAATATGTCCTAGAAAAAGAGCTTAAGCATATTGATGAATATACCGCTACTCTCGAATAGATTACTGAATACTAGGCGTATGAGAGGGACGCGACCAAAGTGTCGTGTATTATAATTACTACCATGAATGTTGAGCTTCAAAAGTCCTCTGAGGACTTTTGGCCTTATGAAATGTACCAATACTTGATGGAAAGGTACAATCAAAGTCCAAGGCAGGAAAGGTATGAAATAATAGCCTATATGATTACAACCAAAATGAAGGATGAAGAGTCCATCACGGCCTATTTGCAGAGGATGTAAATATTTGTGGACCGTTTGCTGAAGTTGAATGTTAAATTCGATCAATAGTTGGCCATAGATATTATTCCACACTCTTTGCCTCCTTGTATGATCAATTTTGTATGACATATCATATGAACAAGGAGGAGGTCACTATAAGCAAACTTCAAGGCCTTTTAAGGACTGCTGAAAGTAGTCTTAAAGGAAAATCCGTTGTTTCTACTCCTAATGCTACTGCCTCTATCCTGGAAATTGGACATGGGAAGGGAAATAAGAGGAAGACTCCTTCCAGGAGCCACAAGGAAGAGTCCCATGATGGATCCTCTTCTAGTGGGCCCAAAGTTGGTTCTGCTAAACCCTCTTCCAATCCAAAGGAAGCCGAGTGCTCCCATTGTCATGAAAAAGGGCATTAGAGATGAAGTTGTCCCAAATACTTGTGGGAGATAAAGGATGGGAAGATCAAACCCTCCTTCGCAGGTATTTATATTATTCTATGTAATAACTCATCACATGCTAATTTTTGGGTCTTAGATACAGGATGTGGTTTTCACATTTGTTCTGATTTGCAAGGACTAAAAAGAAGTAGGGATGTGGAGCACGGGAAGATGAACTTGATCATGGGAAATAGGAAAACGTCGTCTGTCACCAAAATTGGAGTTTATACTTTATAGCTTAGTAGTGGGTTAAATTTAGAAATGGATAATTGTCGCTACTCATCTGATATGGTGAGAAATATTATTTCCTTTCATAGTTTGTATAAACATGGTTTTACCTTTTCTTTTAATAATGAAATTGGTAGTATAAATGCTTATTAAAATTGTACATTTTATTTTGAAGCATTACTTTCTAATGGTATATATGAAACTGTGATGGTTGTAGATAACTTAGGAAATAATGTGTTGCGTATTGATTTGTCCAATGTTTTAGAAAAAGCATGCTTATGGCATTATCGTCTTGGACATGTTAAAAAGAAGCGCATAGCCCAACTCCAAAAGGATGGAGTGTTGGAGTCATTTGACTTAAATTCGAATGACACTTGTGAATCTTGTTTGCTTGGAAAGATAACCAAGTCACCCTTCACTGGTACTTGTTAAAGGGGTGAGGGTTTGTTGGATCTTATACACACACCCTTCAGATCCACCACAAGGGATGCTAACCGCTTCTATGTGACTTTTACTGATGATTATAGTAGATATGGGTATATCTACTTATTCAAGAATAAGTCAAGAACCTTTGAAAAATTCAAAGATTATAAGTAAGAAGTGGAGAATCAATTGGCAAGGAAGATAAAGATGCTCTCATCCGATCGAGGAGGAGAGTATGTTAGTATCGATTTTCAAGACTGTGAGATCCCCATTTTCATGGCTAGAAAAGACCGATTTGGTTTATGCTTGTCTAAAAAACAAAGTAACATTTTAAAGAAAAGTGTTGCGGAATTTGTTCCCAGAAAAACATGATAAATACATTATCAAAGCATTTTCGTGATGGGTTTTATGCATAAGTACATTCCTAGGTGCACATACAAACCCTAATGCTTGGATCTAGGTTTCTATAATTGAACATGCAATGTATCCAAGTCTTTGATTGATAGATCTAATGAAAAACATTCATCTAATATCACATGAAACCATATCTAAAAGATTACCTTGAATTGCTTGCTTGAATCTTCTTGTCCTTGGAGCTTAGAGTCACAAATGCACTCCTCTAATGGCTTACAAACACCAACTTAGCAAGAGGATGATTAGAGAGAGAGAAGGAGAAGGCGAAAATCGACCAGGGTTTCCTCAAGGAAGATGTGTCTGATTTCCTTGACCCCATGGGTCTATTTATACTAATGAGCCTCCTAGGGTTTCACCCTTAAACCCTAATTGGATAACTTAAGCCCTAAGCAATCCAATCTCCTTATTGATAAGCCTTTGGACGATTTCTAGCCTCATCCAGACCCCAAAAATCCATCCACCCCTTATCCATAAGGGATTATAGCCCAAAGTACAACTATCATACAATTGACAGTTTATGCCCCTTTATTTAATTAATCTCTTTAAGTCACCAAATTAATTCCTAATTAATTTATGACTTATATTAATAAAATAACAATATTATTATTCCTTATATTATCCTTATAATATATTAATAATATTTCTTCTCTCATTATAAATCATCCTATCAAGTTGCTATGGTGAAGGCAACCCAAATGGACCATGCTCAATTGGGTCAAGTACTTACCAAATATAGTTGCAGCCTTAGACATTATTCCAACCGTCTCCCACTTGGATAAGTCTAGTAACTATGTATACCGATTAGCAATTGTAGCTCTCAAAGATGCTATCAAACTCTGATCTTATCAATTTTGTCGTTTAGATAAGGGATCGTACAGTCCTCTGTTTAGATATCATGCTATCAATTCTATGCAACCAATTGTTCAGCATTTGGTTTGTCGATCTCAAATTTATTTGACATAGAACTTAATCGAACACATCAATTTAGTTCTGACCGGTCCCAACACATAAGTCAAATCAAATCATTGAGCGGCCGAGATATCGCTTTTACCCTCTCAGGATAAAAGTAATAGATAAACTTCAACTTATATGCATTTACTTATTCATTAATCAACTATGCACAACAATGTGTTTTAAAACATCAATTTACTGATGCAGTTTCGCATTATCAATGTACAACCAACTAACAAATAACAAACCATATATCTAGGTTTTAAGACCATATGATATTATCGTCTTGCGATCAACCTTTTGTCAAATTCCATAAGGTGATTCCAGCAAGCGTGGGTTTGTTCCAATGCTCAAAACTACTTCATAAGCACTCATGAACGTTGCAGCAAACTTTTGCTATGTCTAATACCATTTAGACAATCTACACACCAATTCATGACAATCTTCATTCATACCTACTTCCAACATATGAACGATTGTGGATCGTTTGAATAATTCGATTATTGCAAATAAACTTAATTATTCAGGAAGTCAAAACATGCAAAGTGAAACAATAGTTAAACATTTAACATAAGATAGTAACTTTACTTATAAATAACACTCATTTATTTGTTCATCAAATGTTAAATCACAGTTATCTATTATAAGTTTCAAAAACTATCTAATCTAATCTAATATCATATCTTAGCCCAATACTCCTAGCATGCTGCAAATGCTTAACCCTACTCAATCCCTTCGTAAGCGGATCTGCTGATTATCTTATAATGATATCCTCCTCACCACGAGGTGTCCTTCTTCTACTCAATGTCTAATGAAATGATATTTTCTATCGATATGATGAGATCTACCATGATCCCTACGTTCCTTGGTCAACGCAACCGCTCCTTCATTATCACAGAAAATTTCCATAGGCTCCTTTATGGCAGGCACAACTCCAAGATCACCAATGAAGTTATTTAACCATATTGCCTCCTTTGACGCTTCGCTTGCTGCAATGTACTCTGATTCGCACGTTGAATCAGCTACGGTTTCTTGCTTGGAACTCTTCTAAGTTACTGCTCCTCCATTAAGAGTAAAGACCCTGCCCGACTGCGAATGGTAGTTGTCCCTATCGGTTTGAAAGCGGGCGTCACTATACCCTCGCACCTTCAAGTCATCACTTCCCCCAAGGACTAAAAACCATTCCTTGGTCCTCCAAATGTACTTAAGGATATTCTTGACCGCAATCCAATGTGCTCTACCAGGTTTCCCTTGATATCTACTAACCATGCTCAAAGCAAAGGGTACATCAGGGCGAGTACAAGTCATAGCATACATGATTGAGCCAACTGCGGAAGCGTATGGTACTCGGCTCATCTCTGCTATCTCAGCTTCGGTACTCGGACTTTGAGTCTTACTCATCTTGGCATTACTTTGTATCGGTAATTCTCACTTCTTCGAATTTTCCATACCAAAATGTTTTAGTACTTTATCTAAGTAAGTGTTTTGACTAAGTCCTATCAGTCTCTTACTTCTCTCTCTCTCTCACTATCCTTATTCCCAAAATATAGGAAGCCTCTTCGAGGTCCTTCATAGCGAAGCACTTCCCGAGCCAGGACTTAACCTCCTGCAGATTCGGGATGTCATTTCCTATGAGTAGTATGTCATCGACATATAAAACGAGAAAGCTAACTATGCTCCCACTGGCTTTGACATATACACATGATTCATCTTCTCTTCGTACAAAGCCAAACTTTTTGACTTTCTCATCGAAGAAGAGATTCCATCTGCGAGACGCTTGATTAAGTCCATAAATAGACTTCTCAAGCTTACACACTCTATTTGGATGCTTCGGATCAACAAAACCCTCTGGCTGAGCCATGTAAACATCCTCAGCCAACTTCCCATTAAGAAAAGCGGTCTTCATATCCATTTTCCAAATCTCATAATCATGAAATGCAGCAATAGCTAGCATCACTCTAATAGACTTTATCTTCTCAACTTGTGAGAAGGTCTCATCATAGTCAACTCCGGGAGTTTGAGTAAAGCCTTTCGCAACCAATCACGCCTTATATGTGTGTACGTTTCCATCCACATCGGTCTTCTTCTTGAAGATCCATTTGCACCCAACGATCTTACGTCCGGGCACATTATCAACCAAATTCCAAACTTGGTTGTCATACATGGATTGGATCTCGCTATCCATTGCCTCTTTCCATTTTGCAGACTCCGAGCCTGCCATGGCTTCCTAAAAGCTATCAGGTTCATCTAGATTTATTAGTGTACCATCACTAATATACATGTCCACTTCGGTAGTAATATGAAAACCATAAAACTGGGGTTGAACTCTAATTCTTTCGGAACGTCTAAGAGGTAAGGACTGGTCAATGGGTTCAACCGGAGTTTCCTCCTCGGGTTGATCGCCAGCAGTAGAGGTTCCTTCATCAATCGATTCTTGAATCTCTTCAAGCTCGATTTGCCTCCCACTGTCTCCTTGACTTACGAGTTATCGCTCTCGGAAAACCCCTCTCCTTGCAACGAAGACAACATTGTCATTCGGTCTATATGAGAGATATCCAAAGGATTTCTGCGGGTAGCCGATGAAAATACATCGCTCACTACGAGGTTCGATCTTGTCGTGAGTATCTCATCTTACGAAAGCCTCGCAACCCCGAACCTTGATATGTGCTAACGAGGGAGCTTTCCCTGTCCACATCTCATGAGGTGCTTTGACGACCTTCTTCGTAGGGACTCGGTTAAGGATATGGGCGGCAGTCTCTAAGTCATACCCCAAGAATGAGATAGATAGTGAAGCACGACTCATCATAGAACGAACCATGTCTAACAAAGTTCGATTACTCCTTTCTGCGAAACCATTCAATTGTGGTGTCCTAGGTGGCGTGAATTGCGAAACTATTCCACATTCTTTGAGATAGTCGTGGAATTCAAGACTTAGGTACTCTCCTCCTCGATCGGATCGAAGCATCTTGATTTTCCTGCCCAATTGATTCTCCACTTCATTTTTGAATTCTTTGAACTTTTCAAACATTTTTGACTTTTGCTTGATTAAGTAAATATACCCATATCTACTATAATCATCGGTAAAAGTCACATAGAAGCGGTTCCCATCATTTGTGGTTGATCAAAAGGGTCCACACACATCGGTATGTAGGAGGTCCAATAAACCCTCACCCCTTTCACATGTGCTAGTGAAGGGTGACTTGGTTATCTTTCCAATTAAACAAGATTCGCATGTGTCATCTTCCCTAAGGTCGAATGACTCCAACACTCCATCCTTTTGGAGTTGGGCTATGCGCTTATTGTTGACATGTCCAAGACGACAATGCCACAAGGATGCTCTATCCATACTATTGGAAGAATCCATGCATAAAACATCCTTTCCTAAGTTATCTACAATCATAAGAGTTTCATAAATTCCATTACATGGCATTGCTTCAAAATATAAGACACCATTTAGATAAGCATAAATTGAACCATTCTCATTATTAAAAGAAAATCTAAATCCTTGTCTAAACAAACCATGAAACGAAATGATGTTTCTTGCCATTTCTGGCGAGTAGCAACAATTATCCAAATCTAAACATAATCCATTACTAAGCACTAAAGAATACACTCCAATCTTGGTCACAGGTGACGATCTTCTGTTCCCCATGATTAGATTTATTTTTCCATGCTCCACATACCTATTTCTTCTTAGTCCCTGCAATTCAGAACAAATGTGATAACCACACCCAGTATCGAGGACCCAAGAAATAGCACGAGATGAATCATTAGATTTAATTGTGTAAATACCTGCGAAAGATGGCTTGATCTTTCCTTCCTTGATAGCTTGCAGGTATTCCGGGAAGCTTCTCTTCCAATGCCCTATTTTGTGGGAATGGTGGCACTTTGCCTCCTTTGGGTTAGAGTTGGGCTTAGCGGGATCAACTTTGGTCCCACAAGAAGAGGAACCATCTCGGGACTTTCCCTTGCGGTAGATCTTAGACGAAGCCTTCCTCTTCTTGCCCCTTCCTTACCCAATAGCCAAAACAGGAGCAGTGGGTGGATTGGGAGTTGGTGCAACAAACTTGTCCTTGAGGTTTCTCTCAGCAACCCTTAGGAGACCTTGGAGCTTACTTAGAGTGACCTCTTCCTTGTTCATGTGGTAGGTCATCCTAAATTGGTTATAACACAGAGGTAAGGAATGAAGTACCATGTTGATAGCCAAATCTTCCCCAAAGTCAACATTCAGCTTGCGAAGACGATAAACATACCTTTGCATCTTTTGCAAGTGTACGGTTAGAGATTCTCCATGTCCCATTTTACCAGAGATCATGTTTGTGAAGATCTTGTAACGCTCCTTCCTCGCGTTTTGATGGTATCTCTCAAATAAGTCTTGATGCATTTCATACGGATACATGTCCTCGTAGGATTTTTGGAATTTGGAGTTCATAGTGGCTATCATGATGCAATGAACATTCGTTGCATCATGCTCATGAGTTTCAAAAGCGGTGATTTCAGCCGGAGTAGCGATTTCTGGATTGATCTTCTCGAGCTTTTCATCGAGGACATACTCCTTGTCCTCGTAGCGAGCAATCGTGCGAATGTATCTTATCCATTCACCAAAGTTCGTTCCATCGAAAGTCAACTTTTGGCAAAGGCTCATCAATGTGAATGAACTAGCAGCAGCGTTGTTCGCGTTTGACATCTACAAATAGAAAGGATAAAGATTGATTAGAATTTGAATCCCTAATTATCACCCAATAAGAAAATTAGGGCTAGGATCCAACAACATTATTTACATATTAGAAAAGGGATGCCGTAATCCAACATGCAAACAATTTGAAGGTAAGTGAATGACGATTCACTAATTCTCCACCATGAAAACATTACCTTTAAGTTTTAAACACATTAAGAATTCCTAGGTTTCGATGAGATTCATTGAACTTTTCAATGGCATGTTTAAATCTCGATATGCCCCTCTCGTTTGTGCCTGGGATACCGAGGATCACAAAGTGTGTGTGAATAACTGTGCAAATCTACACGGTTCCTTCATTGTAACAATCACCTATTCGATGTGTCGGTAAACCATACGCGCTCCACCGAACTATGATAAACAATGAATCACCCTTTGCCACCTTTTCTTAGAACCAATTAGTGTGTCGGTAAACCACACACGCTCCACTAATTTCTTAGCAAGGGTGCAAAGTGTCATTTCATGGGATTGCATTAATTCACTTTTCCTAAAGTAACTAGGATTGGGAATTTTGGAAAAGCATGTAGTTACTTTGTATTTAATATTATACTTTTCAAGAGGAGATAAAGTTACCCTATCCTACCCGTTCGACTAACGACCCTCCACCGATCAAGCAAGCGGTCGGTGTGAGTGTACACCCATTAAGCACCATTTTATAGGCAGCAACCTTATACCCACCTTATAGACCGGCTTTATGAATGAGGCCTACTAACGGTAAGACTAGCATTTTAATTATATATATATATATATATATATATATATATATATATATATATATATATATATATATATATTAAACTTGTAATCATATAAAGTATAGGGTTGAATTTTAAACTTGTAAAATTCTAGGGTTTGAAATTTAAATTGTCCAAATTAAACTTTTAATCACAAAACTAAATTTCAAAGCTTGAGGATTAGTTTTAACTTTTCAAAACATAAGGGATCAAAAAACAAATAATTCAAATTAACCATTTAATTTCACAATTATCCATATTTGATGTTTCTTGCAAAACAATTTACCAATTTAATTAAAATAATTGTTCAATTATCACATAAGGAAATTATTATTCAATTAATTGGTGATTATCTTTAATTAGGTCAAGAATATACTCAAATATATATTAAAATCATATTTATATTGACCCATTAAGATAAAGGCAAGTTTCCATAAGATAAATAGCAAGAAAACCCGAAATTAGCTCTTCCTAACGCTCGAACTCGCCGAGCACCACAATAGACTCGCCGAGTTGAGGCCTACTCGCCAAGTCCACTATGGAACTCGCCGAGTTCATCATGAAGATGGATAGAAATCGAATTTTGCAATTAACAATCAAGCAACCAAAGCATCAATTCAATAGAAAATTGACTTTGATACCACTGATGGGTTTTATGCATAAGAACATTCCTATGTGCACATACAAACCCTAATGATTGGATCTAGGTTTCTCTAATTGAACATGCAATGTATCCAAGTCTTTGACTGATAGATCTAATGAAAAACTTTCATCTAATAGCACATGAAATCATATCTAAAAGATTACCTTGAATTGCTTACTTGAATCTTCTTGTCCTTGGAGCTTAGAGTCACAAATATCACTCCTCTAATGGCTTACAAACACCAACTTAAAAAAGAGGATGATTAGAGAGAGAGAAGGAGAAGGCGAAAATCAGCCAGGGTTTCCTCAAGGAAGATGTGTTTGATTTGCTTGACCCCATGGGTCTATTTATACTAATTAGCCTCCTAGGGTTTCACCCTTAAACCCTAATTATATAACTTAAGCCCTAAGCAATCCAATCACCTTATTGATAAGCCTTTGGAAGATTTCTAGCCTCATCCAGACCCAAAAAAATCCGTCCACCCCTTATCCATAAGGGATTCTAGCCCAAAGTACAACTATCATACAATTGACAATTTATGCCCCTTTATTTAATTAATCTCTTTAAGTCACCAAATTAATTCCTAATTAATTTATGACTTATATTAATCAAATAACAATATTATTATTCCTTATATTATCCTTATAATATATTAATAATATTTCTTCTCTCATTATAAATCATCCTATCAAGTTGCTATGGTGAAGGCAACCCAAAAGGACCATGCTCAATCGGGTCAAATACTTACCAAATATAGTTGCAGCCTTAGACACTATTCCAACATTTCGAAGAAATGTAGTTTATTCATTTTAAAACTTTAGGATGTCATCGTCAATATAGAAACATAAGCATAAACAGAACTTACATTCATTAAGACTAGTGATTTACATCTCTTTAATCTCTCAGTGTAATGTAACTTTATATCGATACATGTGATACAATAAACTTGAGTGGTTCAGGTTGGGAAACTTGGTGAGGACATAAGGTTTTCAACCCACAATAATATAATTATGTTTAATCAGTAAACAATCACCCCAATTACTCATCCCAATTATCTTCTTTATTTCATAAGGATTTGCCCTGAGAATCATTAAATCATTCACTCATTCGGTCCTAAGGAGTAGGCACGAAGTCCATCATTACTAGTGAAACAACTGTCAATATTATCTATTAAGTGCATTTGCCAATATTATCATTTAGGCACAACTACCAGAATTAAGACATTCTCTATTTGGCGCAAGTGCCGATATTGTCCTTTGGGCACGGATGCCAAGGTTATGATGTCCTCTATTAGGCGTCGTTGCCGTACTATCCTTAGGGCGCAACTGCTAGGATGTTTAGAGTAGATCAAAAACATCTACAGATTGTGGTGCAGCTGCCAATGCTCATCTATAGGGTACTAGGTCCATTGCTACCAATTTTCACCTATAGGCCACTATATCCATACTGCCAATGTTCCTCTATATCAACTTTCATCCCTCATCATTCATCTACCCATGTTTTACCCAACATATTTTACCTTTTCTTGTTGGATTTGTTAGGATGGGTGTTTACCCCCAAAGTGTTCCCAGACTGCATGCATACATTCGTAAGTAACTTAGTGCAACATGGAAAATTTCATTGAGAGGAATTAGCAAAGAAAAGAAAAAGGGTCAACATCTTAATGTGTATTTGAGAGATTGTCCTCGAGCTATGAAATATAAGAAGGAAATTTTTTACCGATGATTGGATGGAATTAACCGAAAGCTTGCAGCTGGCACTTACTACCTTGAAATTGACAGACTGAGAAATGATCTCTGCCTTTAATTGGAGGGATTGCTGGCTCAGGAAGAAGTAATGTGGGTTTATAATTCTCGTTGCAATTGGTATAAACATGGAAATTGTAATACCCGGTATTTCCACTCTTTAGCTAGTGCAAGACGGAAGAGAAATAGGATAAAGCTTGAAATACAGTTTAAATCATTTAAAAACATATATAAAATTGTTCATCCAGCATAGATAACAAGTATACAAATAACATGCACACATAGCATGTAATTTATATAAAATACTTCATATCTATGTGTAAGATGAAAGTAAGTATGCACTCACTTGTTATAGTGACGATTCAAAATTCGAGCAGCTCTTTGCTTCTTAACAATATGATTTCCTTCGACAAAAACTAGTATTATTACCACTAGATTTTAGTATAATATTTGTTGCGACGAATTATTAGTCTAGTTTCATCATTAACTTAGAGTCTACTTCATGATCTATCAAGTAAGGATCATCCATGCATGAAAGTTGGGAGGCAACACCATTTCAACATATAGTTTTTCTGATATCCAACAACCAATCCCAATGTGACCATTCTAGAAACCTCTCTCGTAAGTAGTTCAATCAGCATAACGACTTTGAATCACTGATAAATCTTATTTATAGGTTCATTATAACGATATTATATTTATATATAAACTATATTTTAAGTATGATAGGCTTATCTCAATTACAACGGTTTTTTATTAAAAACCGAGCT
Source organism: Lactuca saligna (assembly GCF_052625555.1). NCBI lineage: Eukaryota > Viridiplantae > Streptophyta > Magnoliopsida > Asterales > Asteraceae > Lactuca > Lactuca saligna. Next base: position 14,609,485 of record NC_136423.1, on the reverse strand, counting down.
TTGCTGAAGCAACGTTTCTAAGCCAAAAAGCTCTTTTTCTCGGAGCCGTCGGGAGCTTTGGAGCTTCCTTCTCGTGCTAGGTGGTACCCTAGGTTTTTTTTAGGGGGGGGGGGGGTTCGGGGGTGTTAGAGAGTGTTTGGAGAGAGAAAGAAGTGGGAATAGGTGTGTGGAATGAGGTAGCCCCCGAACCTCTATTTATAGGCTTCCTGGAGCATCCCCACATCATGATCTAGTGTAGGCTCCAAGCCTTCGCCTGGTGCTGACAGGTGGCTCTAGGCGCAGGTAAAACAACCAATCTTTAAAAATTCATAACATTCTCATACAAGATCCGTTTTCGATGTTCTTTATATTCACGTATAGGTAATGAAAAGATCTACACTCTCCTATAGACTCTGTCGGCTAGTTCTCGACCGATTTAAATTCAACAGTGTGAGAAGATTATACTGTTAAATGACTGCGTAAAATTTATAACTTCTTCATACAGACTCCATTTTCGTCTGTCATTTTCTCATTGAGTTCCTATTAATAAGATCTTTAATTCTCATTTAGGATGTGTAGTCCAAAAATCGATCGATGTAAAATTCGAATTTCGGGTTGTGCACTGCTATGCCAAATCTTAGAAAAATCATATCTTCCTCATACGAAATCAGATTTGGAAGTTCTTTTTATGCACACTCTCGGTTTAAAATATACTATGACTTTCGTTTAGATCACTAAGGCTAAAAAGTATTTTATCATAAATTCACTTTTTACGATTCCCGGTGTCGTGTCAGTTTAGTCATAAAACTTCGACGGGTCATAACTTATTTGTTATAACCCGGATTTTAGCATTCTTTATATCTACAGAACCCTTGGAACATATACTATAACGTGGCCAAGATTATTTATTCTAAATAATATTATATCAAAAAGTTATTTTTAACGTTTATTGTTTCTAAATTGACTAACCCGAATCTGCAAGTGTTACAATTATCTCCCCCTTAGGATGAATACGTCCCAGAATCATAAAAAAAATAGGGCTTTTATAATGACTTCATACGTTATCTTTTCATACTAGGTAATAACCGTAACTCTTATGTTCCTTCGAATGAGTATCTAACTCTTGGACTTCTGGACTGTAGGCGGTGCTCGATCTTGCACCCGCTCTCTATCTTACGTTGTAATTTCAATCGTGACCTTCAAGTCAAAATCTTGATCTTTATTGGAGAATCCCGATCCTTTGGAAACAGTTTGTACTTCGATTAGCATAACAAACCGATGGGACATGTTCTAATGACATCTTGTCGTATGATGCAACGCCTAGACTCAGGTCTTTGAGAGTCAAATTCTAGAACATAATATACCTTCCTTCATGTTCTAATGTGATATAATCACATTCTAGCATGTAGCCCTTCTAGGCACAAGTTTCTAATATTAACAATAGTTCCAATACTTCTTTTGATCGCTTTGATTATCTTTCACTTTAATCTTCTGACTTAAGTCAGATGCTACATCGATCTTGTTTCTCTGAACCATGTAACATACTCATGTTAGTCGGACTCGACATGATATGACCACTAGGGTAAGAATAATAATCATTTTATTAGTCATTACCGAAATGATGGTAACAACATACATGAACAAAACAAAATCAATTACTAGCGCCTTGGTAACATTGTGACTTTCCTTGATCCAAGCGTGAGTCATGTGCTTCTGGTGGTATAGGCCTCTACTACCATTCACACCTACTCATACTCGTCCCAAGTATTATCTCACAGTTTTTCCAAGTTATTATAAAAAAAATTAACATATACAAATCTTTCCAAACAATCATAAAATTTTCCTATACTCTACTAGGACTTCTTCTATGTGTATCTTCAATCATCAATTCTATTTCAACTCCGTTGGTGGTAGAAAAACCATATGATGGGACAACTTCAGGAATTACACCAATCATTCCATCATCCCGCCAAATCGAAGGTGTACTTCAGACGCACCATACGACTCTAAATGTACTGTTATTTTATCAGACATATTCTAAAGGTAAGATACCACTCTTACAATATCTTTCGATAAGTGTCATTCACTATCATAAGCCTTTTCATTTCCTCCATTTGGTCAATTCTCTACGAGTCTTCACCATGATTCTATGTTCACGGAAGCATGCGTTTAGTGTATTGAGACGAGAATATAGATAAAGAAGGTTTAGACGCGTAATCCTCCTTATTACTACGAAAAGTTACATGCCAGTTCTAATACCATATTTAAACGTTTAGAAATCTAAACACATAAAAATTCCAGATCCGGTCGGCAACAGACCATAGACCCGATCAAACGATAACATAAAGCATCACAATTCATTTAGCACATAAAAGCATTTTAGGCATCTTCCTTAAATTAGCTAGTGCTTGTCCATTCAGGTGTATTACCTAGTATTTATTAGACACGCTCCTCACGATCATCACTTAGCATTCTAAGCTTAAATCTAGAAATAAATCCTTATTCCTAGTTTGCTTAAAATAATACTCTGATACCTACTATGACATCCCAATTTTCACGGCCAGAAAAAACCAATTTACTTTATGCTTGATAAAATATCAGAGTAACATTTTAAAGAAAAGTGTCGCGAAATTTGTTCCTAGAAAAACATGATAAATACCTTATCAAAGCATTTTCGAAGAAACGTATTTTATTCATTTTAAAACTTTGGGATGTCATCGTTAATATAGAAACATAAGCATAAACAAAACTTACATTCATTAACACTAGTGATTTACATCTCTTTAACCTCTCAGTGTAATGTAACTTCATATTGATACCTGTGATACAATAAAGTTGAGTGGGTCAGGTTGGGAAACCTGGTGAGTATATAGGGTTTTCAACCCATAATAATATAATTATGTTTAATCATTAAACAATCAACCAAATTACCCATCTCCATTATCTTCTTTATTTCTTAAGGATCTCCCCTAAGAATCATTTATCATTCACTCATTTACTCCTAAGGATTGTCCTAAGGAGTAGGCACGAAGTCCATCATTGCCAATGACATAGCTGTCAATATTATCTATTAAGAACATCTGCCAATATTATCATTTAGGCGCAGCTGCCAAAATTATGACATTCTCTATTAGGCGTAGCTGCCGATATTATCCTTTGGGCGCGACTGCCAGGGTTATGATGTCCTTTATTAGACGCAGCTGCCCGATACTATCCTTAGGGCGCAACTGGTAACATGTTTAGAGTAGATCAAAAACATCTACAGATTGTGGCGCAGCTACCAATGCTCATCTATAGGATACTAGGTCCATGGCTACCAATGTTCACCTATAGGGTACTATGTCCAAACTGTGAATGTTCCTCTATATCAGCTTTCATCCCTCATCATTCATATACACATGTTTTATCCAACATATTGTGTAGATATAAAATACATATACAGTTTAAATCATTTAAAACATGTATAAAATTGTTCATCCAGCTTAGATAACAAGTATATAGATAATATGCACACATAGCACATAATTTATATAACATACTTCATATCTATGTGTAAGATGAATGTAACTATGCACTTACTTGTTACAATGACGACTCGAAATTTGAGCAGCGCTTCGCTTCTTAAGGATATGATTTCCTTCGACGAAACCTAGTATTATTACCACTAGATTTAGTCTAATATTTATTGTGATTAATTATTAGTCTAGATTCGTAATTAACTCAGATACTACTTCGTGATCTATCAAGTAAAGATCAGCTAGGCAGGACAATTGGGAGGCAGGACCATTTTAGCATATAGTTTTTCTGAAATCCAACAACCAAACCCAACATGAGCATTCTAGACACATCTCCCATAAGTAGTTCAATCAGTATAACAACTTTGAATCACTGATAAATCTTATTTATAGGTTCATAATAACGATATTGTAACAGCCCGAAATCCAGGTACCCTTTTATTTAACCCTTCACCTTTGATTTGTTCCATTTAGGGTTTGCATTTTAGGCGAGTACGCTGCGCGTACTCACGCGCTTCATTTGGATGCGTTCACCCTCGGGTATGTTGGGTGTACCTAAGGTTACGTTGGGCGTAACCGGTCCAGACCTAAAAACCCTAATTAATTCGGAGGGCTATAAAAGGAATGTGTGGCTCAACTCCTCAGCCACCATCCCTCATAAAGAAACCCTAAAGAGAGTGCGTATTCGTTCTTAGGCCATTTGGGAGCATTCTAAGCTTGGTGGTGCCATTTCAAGGTAGCAAAGGAGAAGAAGAGCTCATTGGGAAGGCTAGAAGTGGTGTTCAAGTGTGGATCTGAGCTTTGAAAAGGTTGAAGCTTCATTATAACGTAAAAAGTTCAAATCTTGACATACAGTTCATGTAATATGCTTCAAGTACCATTTTCTAGGGTTTTAGTCCCAAAGGTGGAGACTTTTTGAGCAAATGGTCTCCATAAGCTTAGATCCATCATATTTCTAGTGTATTTGAGTAGTAGACTCATAAAAATGTAATCTTGGACGTGAATGTTGCACCATGCATGAGATCTAGGTCCTTGAGTTGGAATAGAATGATGTTAAGAAGTGTTGGAGCCTTTATAGCCATGCCAAGGCTTAAAGGTCTCGACTTTATGGGTATAGATGCATAAATAAAGCTGGATCTAGAAGTTGGAGTAATGGCTTAACCGATTAAGACTAGAAATGATGTATGCTAAAGTCTGATGGATACGCTGGGCGTAACTCACAGTACGCGTAGTGTACTGGGTGGAAACCCCGATCCATGGGTTGGCGATGTACGCCCCGCGTACATCAAGCAGTACGCCCCGCGTACTCAAAGGGTTGACTTTTGTTGACTTTTAGGGTTTTGGTCAACATGAAGACTTTGGATCAAGGAAGGGTAAAATGGTCTTTTACCCTCCGAGGAATGATGATAAGGGGTAAAGTTTAGTTGTGGAAGTCTTTAATTATTGAAATGATATTTTTATGATTAGGCGACGTAGAGTCGTCGTTGGGATTTGGAGATAGCGAGTACGCGAGATTTTAGACTTTCCCCGATGTGAGTTTTCTCACTATACTGTACCCGGAAGGGTTTTTATTGTGTGACCGAAAGGTCAGATATGTTATGAGTTATATGCATTGTATATGATAAGTTAATCGTTTATATGTGCTATGTATGATATGCTTGATATGGGTCGGAAGGCATTATGTTATGGGCCGGAAGGCGTATATGTTATGGACCGGAAGGCGTTGTGATGTGGACCGTAAGGTTGATGCAAGTAGGACTGGAAGGTTTACCGAGTCGGGACGGAAGTCCCCTGAGACACATGGACCGGAAGGTCAGGGCCTGGAAAGGCGTATGTGCGTAAGTAGTATTTTGGGGAACTCACTAAGCATTTATGCTTACAGTTGTTGTGTTATGTGTTTCAGGTACAAGCGAGGACCGTGGGAAGGCGCCAGCGTGATTGTACACACTGACGGAGGAACTGTTTTTATGATCATAGGCTGTATTTTGTTATGATAAAATTGTTACACATTTGAATTTCAGACTATTAAACGATGGTTTTGATGTTTGCAAAAATGAAAATTTTGTTTTAAAATTTACGTTGTTACAGTTGGTATCAGAGCCTTGGTTTGAGGGATTCGGATACACCTTCGGGTGTAACTGAACTCAAACCGAGGATTTGTGGAAAATTTTTAATTAATAAAAATAAAAATTTGATAAAAGATTTCGTAACGACCAAAGGAGAAGCAGTGTGTACGGTTAGCCAGCGCCCGAATGGTAAAATCCCCAAAATACCCTTACAATATGTGTTATGAGATATGTTATGATATGATACGCATGCTAGTAGACTAGGTATTCATATTAGGACTAGAGTGGTCTGATTTGTGATGCCTTAGCCTAGGGGAACCTTCTGCTATGAGAGGCTTTGAGAGCGAGTGGGTAGCCAGTGCATAGCAAGAATAGAGTACTCATGATCCGGGGTTCGGGGAGGAGGACTTGGGGTGAATATTGATGCGGTGTAGTCGGTAGTATTGGGCCCGTACTACTGAAGACACATGGTCAGTAGGCAACCCAAGTAAGAATCCTTGGGTATCGAAGACCGAGTAGGGTTGCGTATCGAGTGCGATTATGCTCAATGGAGTCTCTGATATTTTTATGTTGTATTTCAGAGGCATTATGGTTGGACCACGCCACAGACCTGGTACGAGCGGTGTGAGTGATGAGGAGCTTTGTTAGATGATTCACGAGGAGGTGGCTGCGACGATCCGGGCTGAGATTCCATAGATGTTTGGGTCTATCAAGACAACACTGATGGAGACTTTTGATGAGCGGTACGCCGCGGTGACTGAGGCCGCAGCCGCTGCAGCTACCGTAGCTGTGGCTGCTGCTAGGCCATAGGGAGGTGACTCGTTGCTATTTCGGGAATTCAGCAACACGAAGCCACCCGAGTTTGATGGGATGCAGGATCCGATCGCTGTGATGAGCTGGATTGCTGATATGAGGGACGCTTCTATACTTGTTCATATCCGGAGCATCTGAGGGTACAGTTTGCTTTGAACCATCTCTGCCTGGGAGCAAAGGATTGGTGGAAGTTCTTGACGGCGAACTTCACTCTTGCAGAGATTTCAGCCGTGACTTGGGAGAGATTTACTTCTATGTTCAGAGACGAGTATGTTCCCCCGATGGAGAGGGAACGGTTGGTTCAGGAGTTCTTGACCCTCAAGCAGGGTAATGATTCGGTTACTGTGATCACTCGGAAGTTTCATGAGATGGCGATGTTTTGCCCTGAGCAGGTGTCCACTGAGCAGGCTCGAATTAGCCGATATTTGGGTGTACTGAGGAGGGATATTCGGGAGTTCATATCCAACTCGTCATACTAGACCTTTGCTGAGCTCCAGTCAAATGCCAGGAAGAGAGAGATCGAGTTGGAGACTCAGGCCAGGCAGGAGGCCGAGGCTTAGCAGGTGGATCGGCGGCCGGCTTAGTCCCAGCCGGCAGCCAAGTGGACCAAGTCCGCCGATTCGAGGACGGGAGGTTAGAAGGGCTGCACTTTGCGGAAAGTGAGGCAAGGGTCATGAGGGGTCATGTCGATCAGGTGCTTGCTACAAGTGTGGCAAGGAGGGGCACATTGCTAGGGATTGCCCCAAGGGATTTATGGTTTGCTTTCATTGCAACCAGATCGGCCATCGGATGGCCGAGTGCCCTCAGCTTCACCAAGGATATGCGCCTACTGCTAGGGAACCCGAGACTCGGCTGGTGAAAGCCAAGGCTTCGAAGGCTCGTGGGAGAGCTTTTCAATTGACTGCGGAGGAGGTCCGCGCGGCACCCGATGTCGTAGTTGGTATGTATTCTTTCGTGTGTTTACTTTTATGCTAAGATATTGTGCTTATATTATGATATGCAAAGGTACTTTTCTTGTGAATTCTGTACCTGCCTTGGTATTATTTGACTCGGGTGCGAGTCGGTCTTTTGTATCTTTGGCTTTTAGCCAGCACATCGGTATTGATCGGGAAGTGATGAGTCGACCCCTGCGAGTTTCTATAGCGAATGAGAAAGCGGTATACGCCACTGACATGATTCGAGGATGTGTGCTCGAGATTTTTGGTGTCAAGTTCCCTATAGACTTGATTCTTATAGCGATGGGGGATGTCTGCGTCATCGTGGGTATGGATTGGTTGATTAATTTTGGGGCAGTCATTGATTGCGAGAGACAACTGGTGACTATACGAGACCCTATTGGGGGAGTGCCTACTGTGTATGGCGAGGGGACCCGGTGTGGGTCAGCGTTTTGTTCGGCTGCTAGGGCAAGACATAGTTTGCAGCAGGGCTGCAGTGAATTCATAGCCTATGTGATGGACACTCGAGTGGCTGCGGGGAGGCCAAATTCGGTTGATGAGGTTCCAGTAGTATGCGAGTTTTCGGATGTGTTCCCCGAAGAATTATCAGGTGTGCCTCCTGAAAGGCAAGTGGAGTTCCGTATCGATCTGGTTCCGGGAGCGGCACCCATCGCCAAGGCGCCTTATCGGCTCGCTCCACCAGAAATGCAGGAGTTATCCTCGCAGCTTCAGGAACTGTTGGGAAAGGGGTTTATTCGACCGAGTAGCTCACCTTGGGGAGCACCGATTCTATTTGTCAAGAAAAAGGATGGTTGAAACCGGATGTGTATCGATTACCGGGAGTTGAACAAGTTGACGGTTAAAAACCGTTATCTGTTACCTAGGATCGATGATCTGTCCGATCAGTTGCAGGGGCATCTTGGTTCTCCAAGATAGACTTGAGGTCGAGTTATCATCAGATGAGGGTTCGGGATGAAGATATTCATAAGACTGCATTCACAACTCGTTATGGACATTACGAGTTTGTAGTGATGCCTTTTGGGCTCACCAATGCCCCGGCTGCATTCATGGATCTTATGAACAGGGTGTGCAGGCCGATGCTGGATCGGTCGGTGATCGTATTCATCGATGATATTTTGGTATATTCGAGGTCCAGAGAGCAGCATGAGGAGCATTTGAGGGAAATTCTTGGAGTATTGAGATCGGAGAGGTTGTATGCCAAATTCTCCAAGTGTGATTTCTGGTTACGAGAGGTCCAGTTCCTTACGCACCTTGTTAACCAGAAATGGATATTGGTCGAATCGGCCAAGATCAAGGCGGTGATGAGATGGGAAGTGCCGAGATCGCCCACTGAGATCAGGAGCTTTCTGGGATTCTCCGGCTATTATCGAAGGTTTATCAAAGATTTCTCCAAGATCGCTGTGCCACTTACTAAGATGACCCGGAATGGTGTTGCATTTTCATGGGGACCGGATCAGCAGTCCTCATTCGAGACCCTTCGTCAGAAATTGTGCGAGGCCCCGGTGCTTGCACTCCCGGAAGGGATGGATGATTTTGTGGTATACTGTGATGCATCTATATCTGGATTAGGGGCGGTGCTTATGCAGAGGGGACACGTTATAGCGTATGCTTCGAGGGAGCTGAAGCCTCATGAGTCGAGATATCCCACCCACGACCTGGAATTGGGGGCTGTGGTGTTTGCCCTCAAGATCTGGCGCCACTATCTTTATGGGGTTCGGTGTACCATATACACGGACCACAAGAGTATGAAGTACTTGATGGATCAGCCAAATCTGAATATGCGTCAGAGGAGATGGTTGGATGTGGTAAAGGATTATGATTATGAGATCCTGTACCACCCGGACAAGGCTAACGTAGTGGCCGATGCGTTGAGCCGTAGGGCGGAAAGCACCCCGATCCGAGACGTTTGTATGAGGTTGACGGTGATGACTCCGATTTTGGATACTATCCGAGGAGCCCAGGCTGAGGCTGCGAGACTAGAAAACCGGAAGAGGGAGCGGGTTGTCGGTCAGGTATTGGATTTCGTTACGGATGGTCGGGGACTTAGGACATTTCAGGGTCGGATTTGGGTACCGTTTGTGGGCGGTACGCGTACTATTTTGATGGAGGAAGCGCATCGATCGAAATTCTTGATCCATCCCGGGGCTACTAAGATGTATTTGGACCTAAAGAAGGAGTATTGGTGGCCCTGTATGAAGAGGGATGTTGCATGGTTTGTCGAGAGGTGCCTGACTTGTCGTCAGGTTAAGGCCGAGCACCAGCATCCGCACGGTAAATTGCAGCCGCTGGAGATTCCCGAATGGAAGTGGGAACATATTACCATGGATTTTATCATCAAATTGCCGAGGACTGCGAGGGGGTCGATGCAATTTGGGTGATTGTGGATAGATTGACGAAGAACGCTCATTTTCTAGCCATCAGTGAGAGCTCTTCTGCGGAGAAGTTGACAGAGTTATATGTGAGGGGGGTTGTATCGCGGCATGGGGTTCCGATGTCGATCGTTTCAGATCGGGATGTACGATTTACTTCCAGGTTTTGGAAGAAGTTTCATGAGGAGTTAGGTACGAGGCTGCACTTCAGTACCGCATACCACCCGCAGACGGACGGACAGAGCGAGCGGACGATTCAGACGCTCGAGGATATGCTCCAAGCATGTGTTTTGGATTTTGGAGGGAGTTGGGATACCTATTTACCCTTAGCAAAGTTTTCCTACAACAACAACCATCATTCGAGCATTGGTATGCCACCCTTTGAGCTGTTGTATGGGAGGAGGTGTCGCACCCCCATCTGCTGGGGAGAGGTGGGGCATCGGGTGATGGGTAGCACGGAGATTGTACTTCATATGACTGAGCAGATACAGCAGGTCAGGCAGAGATTGTTGACTGCGCAGAGTTGCCAGAAGAGTTATGCGGACAGGCGTCGGTCCGAGCTCGAGTTTCAGGTTGGTGACCTTGTGCTCCTAAAGGTCTCTCCTTGGAAAGGAGTGATACGATTCAGGAAGAGGGGCAAGTTGGGACCCCGGTATATCGGACCTTTCAGGGTAATTGCTAGGCAGGGTAGCCTACCGGTTGGATCTACCTGCTGAGTTGGGACAGATCCATAACACCTTTCATGTCTCACAGTAGAGGAAATGTATTGCCGACGAGTCGGCGGTGGTGCCATTAGATGATATTCAGGTGGATGCAGGCCTGAACTATGTTGAGAGACCAGTGGCGATCAGGGATTGAAAGGTTAAGGTTCCGAGGAACAAGGAAGTACCCTTGGTACAAGTGCAGTGGCAACATCGGAAGGGGTCCGAGCTGACATGGGAGTCCGAGACTGAGATACGGGATCAGTATCCGGAATTGTTGTCAGTGTGAGACTTCGGGGGCGAAGTCTGGTTCTAGTGGGGGAGAATTGTAACAGCCCGAAATCCAGGTACCCTTTTATTTAACCCTTCACCTTTGATTTGTTCCATTTAGGGTTTGCATTTTAGGCGAGTACGCTGCGCGTACTCACGCGCTTCATTTGGATGCGTTCACCCTCGGGTATGTTGGGTGTACCTAAGGTTACGTTGGGCGTAACCGGTCCAGACCTAAAAACCCTAATTAATTCGGAGGGCTATAAAAGGAATGTGTGGCTCAACTCCTCAGCCACCATCCCTCATAAAGAAACCCTAAAGAGAGTGCGTATTCGTTCTTAGGCCATTTGGGAGCATTCTAAGCTTGGTGGTGCCATTTCAAGGTAGCAAAGGAGAAGAAGAGCTCATTGGGAAGGCTAGAAGTGGTGTTCAAGTGTGGATCTGAGCTTTGAAAAGGTTGAAGCTTCATTATAACGTAAAAAGTTCAAATCTTGACATACAGTTCATGTAATATGCTTCAAGTACCATTTTCTAGGGTTTTAGTCCCAAAGGTGGAGACTTTTTGAGCAAATGGTCTCCATAAGCTTAGATCCATCATATTTCTAGTGTATTTGAGTAGTAGACTCATAAAAATGTAATCTTGGACGTGAATGTTGCACCATGCATGAGATCTAGGTCCTTGAGTTGGAATAGAATGATGTTAAGAAGTGTTGGAGCCTTTATAGCCATGCCAAGGCTTAAAGGTCTCGACTTTATGGGTATAGATGCATAAATAAAGCCGGATCTAGAAGTTGGAGTAATGGCTTAACCGATTAAGACTAGAAATGATGTATGCTAAAGTCTGATGGATACGCTGGGTGTAACTCACAGTACGCGTAGTGTACTGGGTGGAAACCCCGATCCATGGGTTGGCGATGTACGCCCCACGTACATCAAGCAGTACGCCCCGCGTACTCAAAGGGTTGACTTTTGTTGACTTTTAGGGTTTTGGTCAACATGAAGACTTTGGATCAAGGAAGGGTAAAATGGTCTTTTACCCTCCGAGGAATGATGAAGGGGTAAAGTTTAGTTGTGGAAGTCTTTAATTATTGAAATGATATTTTTATGATTAGGCGACGTAGAGTCGTCGTTGGGATTTGGAGATAGCGAGTACGCGAGATTTTAGACTTTCCTCGAGGTGAGTTTTCTCACTATACTGTACCCGGAAGGGTTTTTATTGTGTGACCGAAAGGTCAGATATGTTATGAGTTATATGCATTGTATATGATAAGTTAATCGTTTATATGTGCTATGTATGATATGCTTGATATGGGCCGGAAGGCATTATATGGGCTGGAAGGCGTATATGTTATGGGCCGGAAGGCGTTGTAATGTGGACCGTAAGGTTGACGCAACTAGGACCGGAAGGTTTACCGAGTCGGGACGGAAGTCCCCTGAGACACATGGACCGGAAGGTCAGGGCCTGGAAAGGCGTATGTGCGTAAGTAGTATTTTAGGGAACTCATTAAGCATTTATGCTTACAGTTGTTGTGTTATGTGTTTCAGGTACAAGCGAGGACCGTGGGAAGGCGCCAGCGTGATTGTACACATTGACGGAGGAACTGTTTTTATGATCATAGGATGTATTTTGTTATGATAACATTGTTACACATTTGAATTTCAGACTATTAAACGATGGGTTTGATGTTTGCAAAAATGAAAATTTTGTTTTAAAATTTATGTTGTTACAGATATTATATTTATATATAAGCTATAATTAAAGTATGGTAGGCCTATGTCACTTATAACAAGTTTTTATTAAAAATCAGGATTTGCTAGAGCAGCGTTTCCGAGCTGAAAAGCTCTTTTTCTCGGAGCCTTCGGGAGCTCTGGGGCCTCCTTCTCGTGCTAGGGGGTACCCTACGCTTGGGGGGTGTTAGAGTGTGTTTAGAGAGCAAGTGGGAAAAGGTGTGAGGAATGAGGCAACCCTTGTACCTTTATTTATATGCTTCCTGGAGCGTCTCCACGGCGTGCTCTTGCGTAGGCTCCAAAGCTTCGCCTGGTGTTGACACGTGGCACTAGGTGAAGGTAAAACAACCCATCTTTAAAAATTCAGAACTTTCGCATACATTCTCCATTTTTATGTTCTTTATATTCACGCGTAGGTAATGACAAGATCTACAACTCTCCTTATAACTCCGTCGTCTAATTTTCGACTGATTTTAAATTTAATAGTGTGAGAATATTATATTGTTAAATAACTTCGTAAAATTCATAAGTTCTTCATACGGACTCCGTTTTCTTTTGTCTTTTTCTCATTGAGATCCTATTAATGAGATCTTCAATTCTCATTTACGATGCGTAGTCCAAAAATCGATCGATCTAAAATTCGAATTTCGGGTTGTGCATTGCTATGCCAAATCTTAGAAAAATTATAACTTCCTCATACGATGTCAGATTTGGACGTTCTTTTTATGCACACTCTCGGTATAACATATATTATGACTTTCATTTAGATCGCTAAGCCTAAAGAGTATTTTATCATAAGTTCACTTTTCATGATTCCCGATGTCGTGTCGGTTTAGTTGTAAAACTTCGACGGGTCATAACTTCTTTGTTATAACTCGGATTTTAGCGTTATTTATATGTACGGAACCCTTGTGACATATACTATAACTTGGTCAAGATTATTTATTCTAAATAATCTTATATATAAAAAAAATTATTTTTGACACTTGTTGTCTCTAAATTGACTAACCCGAATATGCGGGTGTTACCAAAGAGTATCTTAAGGAATGTGGAATTGTTTCACAATTGACGCCACCTAGGACACCACAGCTTAATTGTGTGGTTGAGAGGCATAATCGAACCTTGTTGGACATGGTTCGTTATATGATGATTCGAGCTTCATTACCTATCTCATTCTGGGGGTATGCCTTAAAGACTGCCGCCCATATCCTCAATCTAGTCCCACCTAAAAAGATTTCCAAAACACCTCACAAGATGTGTATAGGAAACGTTCCCTCATTAGAACACATTAAAGTTTGAGGTCGCGAGGCTTTTGTGAGAAAAGAAACTTATGACAAGCTCAAAACTCATAGTGAACGTTGTATTTTAATCAGATACCCACAAAAATCCTTTGGGTATCTATTCTATTGATCGAGACAATGTTCTCTTCATTACAAGGGGATGAGTCTTTTGAGAGATAGAACTCATATGCGAAGAGGAAAATGGGAGGCAAATTAACCTTGAAGAGCTTCAAGAGTTAAGCGCTGAAGGAACCTCAAACACTAGCGCTCAACCCGAGGAGGAAACTCCTAATGAATCAATTGACAAGTCCATACCTCTAAGACGTTCTAGTAGAGTCAGTGTTCCACCTGTGTTATATGATTTTCATATAACAACTGATGGTGATACATTTATCAGTGATAGTACACTGGTAGATTTGGATGAACATAACAACTACAAGGAAGCCATTGTGGGCCCCGATTTTGCAAAATAGAAAGAGGCGATGGACAGCGAGGTTCAGTCCATGTATGACAATCAATTTTGGAACTTGGTTGACAATGTACCGGATTGTAAGACAGTCGGGTGCAAATGGATCTTCAAGAAGAAGACCGACATGGATGGGAAAGTACACACTTATAAGGGGCAATTGGTTGCGAAGGGATTTACTAAAACTCCTGGAGTTGACTATGACGAGACCTTCTCACCAGTAGCGAAGATTAAATCTATAAGGGTTATGCTTGACATAACTGCATTTCATGATTATGAAATATGGGAAATGGATGTTAAAACCGCTTTCCTTAATGGGAAGTTAGCTGAAATTGTTTAAATGAATCAGCCAGAGGGTTTTGTAAGTGAAAAGTACCCTAATAAAGTGTGTAATCTTGAGAAATCCATTTATGGATTGAAACAAGCATCTCAAAGATGGAATATTTGTTTCAATGAGAAAGTCAAAGAGTCTTGATTTTTGAGAAGCAAGGAAGAGTCTTGTGTATATGTCAAAGCTAGTAGGACTATAGTTAGCTTTCTCATGTTGTATGTGGATGACATACTGCTCATAGGAAACGACATTCCAACCTTGCAGGAGGTTAAGTCCTGGCTTGGGAAGTGTTTCGCTATGAAGGACCTCGGAGAAGCTGCTTACATTCTACAGATAAAGATATTGAGAAATAGGAGTAAAAGACTAATAGGACTTAATCAAAGCACCTACTTGGAAAAGGTGTTGAAACGTTTCAGCATGGAGAATTCCAAGAAAGGAGACTTACCAATCCAGAGCAATACCAAACTAAGTAAGACTCAGAGTCCGAGTACAGAGGCTGAGATAGCAGAAATGAGTCGAATACCCTATGTTTTTGCAGCTGGCTCGAGCATTTATGCTATGACATGTACTCACCCTGATGTGGCCTTTGCTTTGAGCATGGTCAGCAGATATCAAGGGAATCCTGGTAGAGCTTATTGGACTGCGGTAAAGAACATTCTTAAGTACCTACGAAGGACTATGGACTAGGCCTTTACCTTCGGTGGGAGTGATGGCTTGAGAGTGACAGTGTACATTGATGCCAGCTTTCAGACTGACATAGATAATTTCAGTTCTCAGTTGGGCTAAGTATTTACCCTTAATGGAGGAGAAATAACATGGAAAAGTTCCAAAACAGGAAACTGTGGCTGATTTAACGTGCGAATCAGAGTACATAGCAGCAAGCGGAGAAGCAAAGGAGGCAATATGGCTGAAGAACTTCATTGGAGACCTTGAAGTTGTACCAGCTGTAAAGGAGCATATGGATATTTTCTGTGACAATGAAAGTACAGTTGACTTAGCCAAGGAACCAAGGGATCATGGCATATCCAAACCTATCGACAGACAGTATCACTTTATAAGACATTAACTAGAAGAAGGACTATTCGTAGTGAAGAGGATATCGTCAGAGAAGAACCCAACAGATCCCCTTACAAAGGGACTCAGTATGGATAAGCACTTGCTGCATGCAAGGAGTATTGGGTTGAATGACGATATTAGTTATAATGATTAAATACATATTTAGAAACTTGTAATAGCTAAAATTTAATTGACATTTGATGATTGAATAAAAGGAGTTTTGTTTATAAGTAAAGTTACTACCTTGTGTCAATTATTTACTATTGTTTCATTCTTCATGTTTTGACTTTCAGAATAATAAGATTATTCAAACTATCAACAGTAGATCATACTTTTGAAGTAGGTTATGTAAGTAGACTGTCATGAATGGGTTTTGTAAGATTGTCTAAGGAGTTAGACATTGCAAAGGTTTGCTACAACACTCGTGAGTACTCTTGAAATAAGATTTGAGTATTGGATCAACCCACACTCACATGAATCACTTCATGGAATTTATCATGAGTGATTGTGAGATGATAATATCGTATAATCTTCAAACCAAGATATATGAGTTGGTAATTATGAGTTGGTTGTACATTGATAGTGCGAAAACTTATCAATAACTTGATGTTATAAAACATGATGTTGTGTATGATTTAACTAATAGTTAGTACAAGCATATAAGTCGAAGTTTATCTGTTCCTTTTATCCTCAGAGGATTAAAAGCGATATCTTGGGCCCCTCGATGATTTTGTTTTGACTTATGTGTCGGGCCCGGTCAGAACTAAATTGATGTGTTCAATTAAGTTCTATGTCAAAAATATTAGAAATCGGGAAACAAACTGTTGGAAAATAAATATGATTGTGTTCCATGTATTTGTCCGCATGATATCTTGAAGAACAGAGGATTATATGATCCCTTATCTAAATGGTGCATCTGGATTCGACATTGGCTTTTAGAGAGCTTGGATTGCTACTCGGATTTTGAAGCTACATTGGAAATTAGAGTTATTAGACTTATCCAAGTGGGAGACTGTTGGATTAGGTGTCTAAGCCCATAACTATAATTGATATGTACTTGACCCGATAATAGCATGGTCGATTTGAGTTGTAACACTTTGGAATAATTTGATAGGACGGATATTAATTTAGTGATAAAAAAGAAACCGATTAAAGTTACACGGGCTGATTAGGTAAATCAGTAATACTTCTGGTTAAACGCATGACTCATGTTGATTAGAGTTGGACTAAACCTATGTGAAAGTCAAAGAAGGTTTAGCCCAAAAGAATAGGAAAAGAGTCATTAGCGTTTGCATGGTTTTAATCCTAAGAAATAAAAGAAGTCCCTAACACCCTAAAATCGGCCCCCATATGCACACTATAGTTGTAGCTAGCCGATTTTGATCTCCCAAACCTCTCTCTTAAATCCATTCTCTTGTTATTGGTTTGTTATAAGACATTTGAGGCATCACACTTGAGGTGATAGGCTCCTAAAAGTCAAAGACAAGCAAGCTACTACACAAGGTAATCTTCTAACTGTTTTTTATGATTCAAATGTTACCCTGCATGCTAGTTTAGGCTTAATGCTTTGGAAAAACAATGTTGCATGTATAATTAGAGAAAACTTAGATCTAAAGCATTAGGGTTGTATGTGCACCATAAGAATGTTAGAGTACATAAAACCCATCAGTTTTCACATTTGTTCTGATTTTGTAGGGTCTAAGAAAAAGTGTGGAGGTAGAGCACGAAAGGATGAACTTGATCTTGGTGAATATGCGATCTTCTCCTATTACCAAGATTGGAGTTTATAGTCTAGTTATTAGTGGTGAAGTTTGTTTAGATTTAATAAATTGTTGCTACTCCTCAGAAATGACAAGTAACATTATCTATTTTCATGCATTGCTCAGATAAGGTTTTAGATATTCATTTAATGATATGAAGGGTTTTATTTCTACTTATTAAAATGGTGTTGAGCAAATGATGATGTCAGCAAATTGATCCAAGGGTGCAACACCAAAGAATGAAATGCAATCAATGAGCCTAATTGTTAAAGATGATGTAATCAAGTTTCTCTTTTTTAATATATATATATATATATATATATATATATATATATATATATATATATATATATAATTATTTTAAGAAAGTAATTAATGTATATTACATGTTGGAGATATAATGAGTATTAATTAAATCTTCAGCATTTAATATGCTTTAATTATTTTCTTAAAATAACTAAAATGATTGGTCCAAAATTAATTATACATGCACACCATAGATATTAGAAGCATTTGAACCTAACTCTCTCTCTCTCTCTCTCACGCACTCTCTCTCTCTCTCTCTCTATATATATATATATATATATATATATATATATATATATATATATATATATATATATATATATATATATATATACACACACAGACAGAGAGAGAGAGAGAGAAAGAGAGAGATTAGTATTATTTTCTTAATTAGAATATCATTCCCTGTTTTCGGCTGTTACTTACTCTAGTTTGGTACTACATGACTAGGTATACTGTATATTATGTTTTATTTGAGTTGATTAATGAGAAATAAATTTTAAAGCTTATTTTATAACACATCAGATATCATCTCTTGACTCTATAACAATGTTCACATACACAAAGTCACACTACAAGAAAAAAGGTTTTCCATGACATGCAATATCTACCGTAATTGTCTATACATGACAAACGAATGTGTGTCATTGAAAGTCATGTCATAAATGAAAGTGACAGGCATATCGTCTGTCATAAAACTTATGACGGACCTTTATGGCCAACAATCATGACATACATACACAACATGTGTTTTCAACATATATTTACGACTGACTTTGCACGTCGTAATTCATAACATTTTTAACTATTGAGAGACATTTACGACATATATTTATATGTTTTGATTTCATGTTATATATATATATATATATATATATATATATATATATATATATATATATATATATATATATATATATATATATATATATAGTCAAGATCAAATAAAAAGGTAAGAAGTTTTTTGCCTACATATTTTTTTCGCGAACAAACAAAATGAATCATTAAATGATTCATTTATAAGATGACTCACAAGAAAAAATTATCAAAAAAACATCTCAATGATTCATTTATACAATGATTTGTTGTTATTCAATAAAATTGTCATAAAAGTGAATTTTTTCTTAATTTACTTAAAAATGAATCATAAATATGTTTTTTTGGGGATTTTTTCTTGTGAATCATCTTACAGATGAATCATCTATTGATTCATTTATTTTGTTCGTCAAAAAAATATGTAGAAAAAAAACTTATTACTTTCCTACCCAAAAAAATTTCTTACCGGATCTATATATATATATATATATATATATATATATATATATATATATATATATATATATATATATATATATATATATATATATAATGTCTGATAATGCAAAATAAAATCACACACATACATAAAAGATAATCCATTACACAAACTATAATGTAAATACAAAAGCATTTTTCGAAATCAATAAAACGTAATTGTCAAATACATATATCTCTAGTAATAAAGTTTACAACATAAGCAGCCCAATCTTCAGTTCACACACCTTAGCGAGCACGATGTTTGTATAATCATCCTTGCCCTAAAACTTAAATAAAAATTAATATATTAGACAAAAAACAATTATAATATATTCAATTACTAGCACCTAATTTGAACTAGCTTACATTTCTTATGTTTTGGGCTAGGGAGAGAGTATTCCAAGTATCAATCCCATAACCTAATAAATGGGTATATAACTGTCTTAACTTCATAAAGCAGTGCCAATCATTGTATTTCGTCATCCATGTATTTTAACAAAAACATAGTGTTCAGCAAATACAAACCTCTCTACAAAATCAATAGGTATTTCTCCACGCTTCATATTTTGAGGCTCAAGGTACCATATATCACAAACCACAACCCATGATGTCATCAACCGTAATAAATGAGTCGTAAACAATTGTATGCAAAATATGGGATAAAACCATAACATAAATTAATCAAAGAAATTAATAAAGAATTGGAAGAAAAATACTTACTTTTTGCTGTTCGAGAAGGCATCAACAAAGATTTTATTGTACTTGATTGCAAATTCACGGGATTTAAGAGGCCCATTAAATTATGTTATGATTTTTAGCAAATTCATGGGATTTAAGAGATTCTTTCTATTCCATGAAATTATTCTCCATGGTCCACAGTCGATTTTTAGCGAATTCATGGGATTTAAGAGGCCCAACATTTTAGACCTACATCAATCAAGTAGGTGATAATGAGTATAATAAATCCAAAAACAGTGAATTAAATAGTAGGAAGATAGGGAACTTGGCACATACTTGAGGAGATATTATAGGAAGACCCCAATGAAAAAACATGAAAAACTAAGTTTGGTTAAGTGCTTTCATCTAATTAAATAGTATAAATAAGAGTACAAAAGCATCCATTAAGAGAACTTATGGATAGCTAGTACCTTACTATTGAGTATTAACATAAAGAAATTCTTCTACATGTTCATTTTTCCAAGGCTTTAAATGACCTCCATACAAATACAATTTCAATAAGATATATGTTAAATACAATTAAACATTTTATACCCTCATATACAATGAAATTTAAATTGCAATAAGGCATTGACATCATATTCAAAAAAAAAAAATCCTCCTATTAATCAAGTAATGTTCATAATTTGTAAGATCCCTAAACGAAGTTTAATGAGTAAGATCGAATCAATCAGCAATGCGTGACATAAAATCCACCAACAAGTACAACATACATAGCTAAATTACAACACACAAGCGAATCTAAGAGAAATTAAGGAATTGATTTACATACCTCCAGAGAACTATCGTGGATTTGGAGTATGGATTTGTCTAAGCCATTGATGCCTTTAGCGATCTCAACAGTTATGATTACATATAATCAATATGAAATCATTGAGAAAAGAAAATACAGATTAAGCTCAACATGAAAATCAGGGATTAACATTTGTATTGTTTTATCTATATTGAGATGTTTCAGACTGATACCTTAATTTGTAGAAACCCTAAATCGCAATGTTGGTGATGGTGATGCGTACAAAAGAAGCCCTAAAATTGTCGTTCGATATCGTGAGGCGTGGCGGAAATGGCGAGTGGTGGAGTCGATTTCGTGAGTGCGTGAGCAGGTGGTGGAGTTGATTTAGAAATCGTTGGTGGATTTCTCTGAGATTCTATTATATGAGTATTTGACGTATATGCGATCTATGAGGAATAGAAAAGCGAGAGATAAAAGATTCATCACCGATGGGAGAAAAAGAGAACCGCATTATTTATTTATTAAGTTTTTTTTTTTTCCAGATTTAGAAATTCATAAAAGCTGAGAAAATTTTACCACATAAAAAGTATGCCCGTCGTAAAATAGAACCTTTTGTTGAAGTCGACATAGTTTTGTAAAATGTCTATCAAAAATTTGTGTGTGTCGTAACTCGTCTGTCATGGAAAACCTTTTTTCTTATAGTGTTAGTAGATTCTACAAGATAGAATCTATATGTTTTGGAATACTAAACATATCCGATTCTACAACATAGAATCTAAATGTTTTGGAATACTGAACATATCCAGTTATCTCTCTGATCCAATGTTTTTCTTTTGGGTTTAGTGAGAGCTTTATAACTGCTTTACAACTCCAAACTTTGAAATAACTCAAATTTGGTACATTTTTACATCAAAGTTTATAGAGTATTCTTACTCCTTTTATTGTAGTTTTATTCGAAATATAACTTGCAAAGTGGTCTCAGAGTTCAAGTTCGTTTGACGTTTCAGACACACGAACTAACATCGATGACATCCATGCTCGATGACATCCGATTGCTGAAAGAACGGCACACAAGTTGGCGGTAATGAAAGAAAAGTGCGACACTCACAATTTAATAGCAAAAGAAAAAATCAAAGTATAACGCCAACACTTGGAATTCTTTGGTCATGAAGCAGAGGAAAATAAAATGACAAAAGATTTGATAATTTTTTGGACGAGCGAGGAAGATATTTCGCCACGAGATTTGAGAGTGTTATGTCTAAATTAGTATTTATTTAAATGGATTGTTTTATGTTTTTGTTTTTATAACTATTACCCGTGAGTTTCCCATATTACAAAACAATACAAATAGCTGCTTCTTTCCAGGGTATTTATGCACCAACACATCTGTTTGCTTTTTAAACTATAAAAGTAAAAATGTAATAAAAACATATTAAAAGCCAACCATCATCAACTAGCATATGCATACATTAGAAAAGATTAAAACTTCACAAGACCTGCAACAAAGTTCTACATTTGTAAAATGCAGACCCTTAACTTTTATCAGAGAAACTGAGAATGGGGTTGCGAAGAAGTGAGTCAATTTTCAATGTCGAGCAGACCAACAGAAAAACGAAAACAAGAACCGAAATCGCTGATAAAACAAGTGCCAATCCGTTGGCTGCCACCCCATTCGCCTCTTGAGAGTATTTCGTGGAGGCCAGTGCAAGGAAGGACAGCGGGAACGAGAAGGCCCACCATGCTACACTGAAGCTTTTCATCGATTTCTTGAATAGAGCTGGTCGACTAGCCTGTTTTCATTAAAAATTCAGACATAATTAAATCAAGCGTTTAAACAATTGATCAATTCCTTCTGCGAAATAACCATTTGTTATGTCTTTCGTTTCACAGTTTTTCTTGGTGCATGTTTTTATTATTAGATTAGTTCTATTATTCTATGGTATCAAGAACGAGTACGTACCAATGATGCAAAGAGAAATAAGGATAGAAAGAAGAGCATTTTGCAAAGGATATCAAAGTTCCCAGTAATCGATTTCCATGCTAAGGCCGCCATACTCGGGGTGGCGACGAACAGGAAGAAGACGGGTCTGAGTCGAGAAGGGAGGTGATTATTTCCCGATAATCGCTGGTAAAGGGTGATAAATACCACCAAATAATGTGTCATCCCTAACGTAAATAAGCAAATACCACTCTCTGTCCATCCCATTTTAATGGCAGCATGGGCTCCAACCAAGTTCCCGATAACGGATAACTGGCTCGTAGGGTTAGCAACCATCGAAAGAAACCTTTTTTCCGTCGTGAACCACTGCCCATATATCTTAACGTCAAGAGCAATGACAGGGATGATAAGGGGCCACCATACATATTCGTAAGAGTATTTATTTGGAAATATGAATGATGGCGCTGAGCGAAGTAACAAAAGTGATGATATCCAAGGTGCAAAGAGGTAATTTACTCCAACATGGTGATGGTATTCGGCTTTCACCATGTTGAAGTGGAAAATGCACCGGAGAACATAGAGAACGGAGAGAGATATGAACACGCATAACGCAAGGCACCATATGAGGAAGTACGCGGTCGAAGGTAACTTAGTAAACAAATTATCGATTGTTGGTGAAATATCTGCTTGTTCACTTAGGTTTTTCCATAACAAAGCTTGACCACCAAGGGACATGCAAATCCTAAAGTACCCTGCATTGATCTTCGCTATAATGGCTTGTTGTGATCGTTTTGTGGGGATTTCGTGGTTTCTAACAGTCGACTGCTTCGTGGATCGTTCTTGATGTTTGATGGTTGAAGAGTCGATAATGACCTCCAATCCTATTTCGGGATTCACCATTGTTGGACACGAGGCAGGTTCTAAGGTTTCTGAAGATAAAGTGCAGAGGGTTTGAAGGTTTATAACGATGGCGATGTCTTGTGTTTAGAATGTTTGCTTTATATAAGAGAATCGAGATTTGGTAATAGAACTAGACAAAATTGGACGTAAGAAAGAATCGGGTTAGTAATGTAATCACCCACTTATACCAGCCAAAAGCAGAACCACTTTCATCCACTAATTAACCCCCCCCCCCCCCCCCCCCCCCCCCCCCCCCAAATCCATTTTAATATAAGTTTTAGAATACGACCATATATAGTTATATATTCTTGTGGCAAGGCTTCATATCCATTAAAATTCAAGGTTACATCCATATCTTTAAGTTTAATCCGTTGAATTGAATGTGAACTAATATTATTTCTAACTATATATATATATATATATATATATATATATATATATATATATATATATATATATATATATATATATATATATATATAAAGAGAGAGAAAGAGAGAGAGAGAGAGAATTAGGATTAAATGTGAATTACAAGTATTGTGTGATTGTATAATTAGATTTGGACCTTCAGATTATAATTCTTGATGACTAAGATTAATATGATCTACCATAGTTATTGTGTGATACATCACACATTAAAAATGTTTTTTTTCAAAAAAAAAATTAATTAAGAGCGATGTAGACATTTTTATTCAATACCAAGTAAGAAAGTTACTATTATTTAGAGATTTATATTTTTATTCAACACCAAGTAAGGAAGTTACTATTATTTATGGAGTTACAGTTCTTTTTTTTCGAATCCATATTAGCGAACCTTTTTTTCTTGACACATTGTTTCAGATCATATAGCAATGAACATATATAATTCTTTCATTCTTAAAGAAACTAATTCCAGTCTAATGATTGTTTGAGAATTTAAATTCTTAAAGAATACGCTTGTATATATTTTTTATAATAACAATTTACATCAAAATAACAATAGTTCTTATTGTACAATTGAAATATTCTTCCGAGAATAATGTAAAAGTAACAAAAAAACCAGAATGTTACAAATCACAGAGTATTCAGTGAGCATATGATCATGCTTTGTATTCATTCATCATATTCGTAAGAATAAGAAGTAGGAATGAATGTTAAAAATAAAAATAAGTAAACATAAAACAAGAATGTATATACATCATTTTAAAGAAGCGTACACAACCTCATATGCTACATTTTCAAGAAGTTGACATTATTTTGGAAGAATATACAAAGAAAAAATAAGATATATAAGACATTCTGTAGGAATCTGCCATCATTCTTTAAGAATTTATCGTCATTCTTGAAGAATCTATTTGCCATTGTTTTTTTTTATGGTTTTCACATGCCTTCATATTTACCTCTTGATGTTTGAACCTAAACACACAAATGTACATGAGATATCATATGATGCAAAAGAGGTCAAGAATATTCAAGATAAGGATGTCTAGTCACAATGGGAAAAATAAATTCAACTCCCTTAGAGTTCAAAACTCATACGAATGCAATTTGATCTTCCATTAGAGCAACTACTCACTTGAGAATCAAAACCCATCACTCTGCTTTATATTGGGTGCAACTCCATAGGCAAACATACTTGTTTAAGTGTAAATTCAAGTCAACTGATAAGAATAAAGCTACCCGATTCTAGAAAAAAATGATAGATTAATGAAAAATGCATCCAAACATGATAAATCATATAAATTTCTATATTTTGAACACACCAATTATATAAACAAATTTCAGAATACAATTAGATTTAGAAGAAAAAAAACCTGGCATCCAAGTGATACTGATGAATTGGTGATGGAAGTAAAGAGATGAACAACTTATTTGAAAAAGTAGAGGATACAGGCTCACTAATAGTGAACATCTCGTTGCATGAATCCAAAGCCCTATCAAAATACAGGAACATAAACTAAAAAACGAACATAAGCTTAAAAAAGTATAAAATGATAAATTTTACTAAAATTCATCAAGTTAAACTACAATAATTTACCTGATTAACTACATCATACATGATATTTGTTTTACATATAAGACAACATCAAACACTTGTACCAATAACACACGCCACTACAACGCATAAAACAAAAAAAAAACATCAAATTCTAAGAACAAAGCCTGTATGCCAAACATCATGTAATTAATCCCATAATCAAGTATCAATCCCCTAATCAACATATGTAGTTAACAAATATACCAACAAATTTATTTAAACAATGATACATATTCTGATTTATTCTTTAAGAATAGTAATGATGGACTAGGTAAAATTTCAATGAAAATGTACTAAAAACATAAGTCTTAAATAATGATTTGGAGCGTTGTATTTAGTGAATATTCTAGAAGAATGGTTCTATAAATATTTTGTGAGAATGATTTTGTAAATATTATATCAGAATGATTTTGGAAATACTCTTTCAGAGTGATTTTGCAAATATCTTTGCATCATAATTTTAAATACATGTAATAATGAGTAGTCATTACTAAGATCATCAAATTTTTTACATATATAAAATCAAAAACTATTGAATTGTTAGAAACTTGAAAATCTCATGTTAAGCATATCCAATCACTTTTAGAAGCTTGAAAAGATCATACATGCTTTCTTATAATTTGAAAATCAAACATGATACAACTAGCAACTTTTCTGTCATATAAGCATTAAACCTATATCAATTTTATAGTTTAAAGGTTTGGACATCAAAAGTCAAATACTCCTGGAATCAAATAAGTTGCAGTCAATTCAATAGAATATTTCATTTAGGCATATAATTGAACACTTCATGTTCATGTAAAAATGCAAATACATGAAATGAATCAGCTATTTGTTGATCGCATATAATTACAAAGTAACTAATATCGAATATAGACAAACTAAGCTAAATAAAAAATCTAATATGTTGGTTTAAGGAAGATCTTATATCAGTTCTTACAATTATTAATAAACTTCTTCAAAAAGAAAACAAAGTAAAACCAATTAGGTTTTGGATACACGTTAGAAACAATCAGAGTTCAAGTTGACACAGCTATGGAAAGACATTAAATGATCTATAATCGGACAACCAAACAGTGAAGATTGATGTAATACGTACTAGATAAGAAAGGCGATTGTATTTGACGGACCAAGTGTATTTGAAATCGATTAAACTTCAAAGAAGGTATATATAATCAATTCAATGTTAATTTATATATGCAATGATTTTGAAAAAAAATGGTTGGCAATTTCTTTCAGATTTAGAAGGAAACCGAAAGTTCATTTTTCTGTCAATCATGATAATCAGCAAGGGTAAAATCGGTAATGAATAGAATAAAAAAATAAAAAAAAGGTACCCCCTTGGATTAGGGCAAAATTAAGGTAGGGTTCATATGTGAGGAGCAGAGATGGTGATTACCTCCAAAGTTTTGATTCTCCAAATTCATGTGGCTTGTAATAAAAGAATTCACAAGATGAAAACATAACTTAGCTAGATTTAGATGCAACTTATGGCTTGCAGTAAGAAGAACCCAACTCTTTATTTTTCTCTCCATCGTTATGTTTTTCCCTTTGTCGTAAATAAGAACAAACACCCCTCTTCTTATCTATTTTCCTAGATGCACAGGTGGTGTAGATGGATGATGTAAGGTGGAGATGATGATGGTGATGTGCGTTTGTGGAGACGGCAAGTCATAGCCAGGATCTGTCATCCTAATAGTTGGTGGTTTTGAAATCAATCTCGTGTTAGTCTCAATTACCATGATTATAGGATCAACATCTAATATTAATTAATTGATTTATATAACAAATTAGCATTATACCCTTATCAAAAGATTGGTTGAGAATGTGTCATACACTCATTCGATAATTATAGGTTATATATGTAACACCGTAAATTTCAAGACAAAATTTTCATTTAAAATAATCATTTTATTCTTAGAAACACTTGTTTAAAATCTCATTCATAGTTGATTTACAAAACATGACTCCATTTTCACTTGCATAGAAAACCAGGATCCTCCAAAAATATGACTCTTTCTCTGGTGTGTACAATCAAGCCGGTGCCGTCCCGTGATACTGAAAGAAACCTGAAAAACATCACACAAAACACTGTAAGCACGAAGCTTAGTGAGTTCCCCAAAATACCACACATATCACATATTAGCCACTCGAGACTATAACTCTATGGGTCCGTGCACCCAAACTCTGTGAACCCTCAGGTTCTAACTCTGGGAACCTTCCGCTTCCAACTCTATAAACATGCACAACATAAATCACATAGAAATAATGCAGTACAACACATCAGGTACATATAGCATACAAATACTCTGATCACATAACTCTGGTTACCTACTCAAGGTAAAGTATAGTGAGCAGACTCACCTGGCAAGCAGAAAACAGATATCCCCACACTTGAATCTCGAACCCGCCACCGCCTAACACGTAAGGCAAATACTCTCATGAATATAACACTCGAGACTAGAATCAACCCTGTCATGGCACCCTCTTAAGGGTAAAGGACTATTTTACCCCTCTCTTGGCCCAAAGGCCACATCGCTGTCCAAGCCCTAAAAGTCAACGGTCAACCCTTAGTCAAAATCAAAGTCCTCAGTCTAAGTCAACCCCTGACTGACCCTACTCGCCGAGTCAACCCTGTGACTCGTCGAGTTCCCATAATCAGAACTTCACTCAATCTGCGAACTAACTCGCCGAGTCACCCCGAGACTCGCCGAGTCCAACAACTCTGAGTCCACTCGCACATGACTCACCGAGTCATCCCTCGACTCACCGATTCTCGACTCAACCAGAGAATATTTGGGACCCTTCGACAAGACTCGCCGAGTCCAAATTGACTCGTCGAGTCCAAGGTTATCTTCAACCTACTCACCGAGTTGTTCTTCCAACTCGTCGAGTTCCAGGCCATCTTCAAGCAACTCGTCGAGTCGCCCCATGTGACTCGTCGAGTACCACCGGTCTAAATCCATACAGAAGCATCTCACGCCATGCAATTGATCCGAAACATAGATCTAGTCTCCTACCACTCATCCATCACGTAAAGTGGCAAACTTTACGTGAATCCAAAGAGATCTAAGCCGATTGCACATTGGGGCTAGGGTTTGGGACATGTAAGCTTCACTAAACACTCCAACACAGGGACTTTCATGCTCTCTGATTCTTCTCCCTTCCAGATCTGAGGTACCAACCTTAGATCTAATCTCTAGACTTCCCATTTCATCCATAGACAATTTCTCACAAACCCCAAAATGAAGAAACAACATAACAACAGGTCAATAACGAGATTTTACCTCTAAGTGATGCCCCAACTGCAATGCAATTCGAATCCAAGCAAAGCCCCTTGCACCAAGCCTTCAATCTTCCCAAAATTCCTTCAACCATTCCTTCTCCAAGCTCTAATCCACTCAACAATGGTGCTTCTCCGTGATTTAGGGTTTTCTGGGGCTCAAGGGGTGATAAAGAGGCTGGGAGGAAAACATAGTGATCTTTATATAAGGCTCAACCCCGAGAATTAGGGTTTTCTCCACTCAGCGCCTACTCGCCGAGTCGGCCACTTAACACGCGACCAAGTCGCGACTCTACTCGCCGAGTCCGCACATGGACTCGCCGAGTCACTCTTCCCCAATTTACTCTTTTAGCCCTTCAACTCTACTCTTGATATTTCGGGATGTTACAATTCTCCCCCACTTACATTAGGCTTCGCCCTCGAAGCCTACAGCAACTCAACTCCAGAAATACTCCTACAACGTGCCACCTGGCCTTAATCGGACCAGATCTCACAAGGCATACCCATCGAAACTCGAACACACTTTCCCTTTCCTTACGGTGTCCTGACCACCGTCTCGAACCGGGCACCGGATGTACCCTCTGATGACCACACACAACGATCCGAGAATTACCCATGAAGCATCACTGAACCAAATCTCAACAATCACTCGACCCATAAGGGTTAGAAGCCATGAACCATCGGATCCCCGATCCGAATCCCTCTCTATCCAATCCGTGACGACGGAAAGACCCACTCTTAAATCCCAGAGCAACTCCCATGAGTCCTCTTCTTGCAATCACACACCCATGCCGCACCAACCTTCGCACTCTCGGGTTAGGAAAACCCGTCACACTGATGACATCTCTAACATCCCCAGGAGAAACCACCACTACGCACACAGCCCTTGATCAGAATCAAGCTGGGAGTCCCAGACTCCATCCCTGCATCCATCCTGAGACTCTTGGCTCTACACCCGCGGAATCCTTCCGCATCCTCAGCAGACATCCCATCATGATGTCATTCCATACCACTGTCACAGACACAGTGTTCGACCACCATACTCCAAATCATCCATTCTCACTACAACTTCCACTTCCACGAATCAACACTTTCCCCAGCAAATGAGGGTCCAACACTTCTTCCCATACAACAGCACAAAGGGTGGCATACCAATGCACTAATGATGGCTGTTGAATGGGATAACTCAACCAAGGATAAATACGTGCTGCAACTCCCTCCGACATCTAATACACATGCCCGAAGCATGTCTTTGAGCGTCTGAATCGTTCGTTCCCTCTGAGGTGTCCTCAGACATCATCATGATAAGCTCTAGCTCATCTCATATCCCTCTTCGAGACTGGGCACCAGGTCAGCTTTTGACTCCACAGCTGAGCCTCCAAAGGTCACCCAAATCATGATCCAAACATCCCACTAACTTCCTCCCCGTGACCACTATCCCGGCCCCGTGACACGCAAGTCACGAAATTCTCTTTTCCTTATGCAAGAAAGTACAATCCAACCGAGGATCGTCTCCACTCTGATCTCTGGTTTCTACTGCGCATATCCCTTGCGCATCTCACCACATTCCCCGATAGAGACGGGGACCCCAGTCTCACCCCTCGTCCAACATCCAGGCTCCAAAGACTCAATACTAGGGCTACTCAAGCCAAAAACTCTTCCACATCATACACTGATCGGAGAACATTCCATCATCACACTCTCTTGCCATCTAGTGAGCACTACGGCTCCCCGCGGTATCACAACACCCTCTGACTAGTGAGTACTACGGCTCCCCGCAGTATCACAACACCTTCTGACTAGTGAGTACTACGGCTCTCCGCAGTATCACAACACCCTCTGACTAGTGAGTACTACGGCTCCCCGCAGTATCACAACACCCTCTGACTAGTGAGTACTACGGCTCCCTGCAGTATCACAACACCCTCTGACTCCACTAGCTCGTGTTCCACATACTATCATAGGCGGCTACCCATACTCGTCTCGAATATTCATCACAGACTCTGGAGGCAATCATCATAACAGATGCCCACCCTTGCGAAGATCCACTCTCCCAAGTAATCTCCCTGGGTGCCCATACTCAAAGGGCTCTCAATAGATCCATAGATACCTGATATACCACAAGTCGTCTCAACTCAATATTCACGAATAACTTCGAAATAAAGATATCAATACCCGAATACCTCGGAACACCCCCACCGAACATCACAAGATCCTGCCACAACCACAGATTTCCTGCCCCAAGCACCATATAGATGCAATAATACATTCCCTCTGAACCCCATAACTAGATCTTCATTTTTCCCAAGTTGCAACTTCGGTGTATTCAATTTCTCAATTGCAATATGAAGAAACGCTAACGCTACGAAATACGCTGATAATTCTCCGAAACCCTTTTTTCCCGCCGCTCAAAATCCAAACAATGATACGCATACCAACCCGGGAGTTGGCTGCCCAATCATTCTTTATCTACTTGCCCCAACACTGACCAATACCAGATTCCTGACTAATAAACACCTGTCGTGGAGACATTCATCCTTCTCAAACAAGTACTTCCCGCATTAACTCACTCTGACCCTTTTCCTTGATCACCGACATCTCTGGTCTCATGATTTCTTACCGCATATCTCTATACTCCACTTATAACTGCTCTTGACAAATCTCTGCTTTCTTGCATACGGCACCCGGTTCTCCCGCACTTAGGGTTCGAACCATCACCAAATAGCACGCAACTAACCCATAACTATATTCTCCAGCAAAATCGCACCTGCCCCCGGAAAGTGCTACACAACGCCCGATAATCCCCCCTTAAGGAAATGAATCGACCTCATATACTCTGAACCTCTAGTGAACTCCTCAAGAACTTCTCTCCACGTCTGCCTCTAGTCGTTCCAAATCTCGTACCAATCTAGTACCAAACAACTCAACTGCTCAATAACATCCCTGACTCATAGACTGAACCATAAAATCACCGTACCCCTCACCTCCACTCATCAACCAACGCTCCAACACCGGGATCATCCCAAGAACAGGTACTCACTCCCAAATTCAACACCCCATGGATAAAAAACTCTCTGCAGCGCTGAACTCGACTGAACTCCCCACTGATACCACTACAATACCTCTTACTATACTCAAATAGGTGTAGTGTGGTCCTCAAATATCTTAGTTTGACTATCTGCTTATGATAAATCACTACCTCGCGGCCCACATGCTACCTGATACTCTGGTGGGAAATCATCATCAATGACGACCTGTAGGGTTTACCCCTAAACCCAAAACTAAAACATCATGCTTCTCATATTTTCACACATACATAATCGGTACCTCCCCGATCATAAGAGGTGACATCTCCTTTATCGACTGATCGTTCAACTCAGATCAAAATTCTCCCTTCCATTAACTCCTTACTAGAATACTCTGAGGGGCTCTCGATCTCCCTCTCAAGGGACGCCTCTTCGAACTTACTCGTGACCGATTAACCGGAGAACCACAAACATCATTCACTACGAACCATGGTACTCATTCCACGACATCACTTCTCATTATGCCCCGGTGTATGGTACCCTAACCATAACATCACTCCCTAATCTGCTCCGATGTATGGTACCCGGACCATAACATCACTCCTAAATCCGCTCCGATGTATGGTACTCGAACCATAACATCACTCCTCCATCCGCTCCGATGTATGGTACCCGGAACATAACATCACTCCTCAATCTGCTCTGATGTATGGTACCCGAACCATAACATCACTCCTCAATCTGCTCTGATGTATGGTACCCGAACCATAACATCACTCCTCAATCTGCTCTGATGTATGATACCCGGACCATAACATCACTCATCAATCTGCTCTGATGTATGGTACCCGAACCATAACATCACTCCTCAATCTGCTCTGATGTATGGTACCCGAACCATAACATCACTCCTCAATCTGCTCTGATGTATGGTACCCGAACCATAACATCACTCCTCAATCTGCTCCTTAGAACCTTCAGAATACTCCCTGTATCAAGTATGGGTCCTCTGTTTTCAGTAGTACGGGCCCATACTACCTGCCATATCTATCCATACTTTCCACACGGACCATCCCAGAGCTTCTGAGTAGCTGCTCGACCTGCCCTTTCTCTAATCCCATTGCGCGTGCTCGCTCCCCAGCGAAATTCTCTACTCTGCAAGCGCACTCATCTGGCTAGGGTTACTCCCTAGGCTCTTCCGTTGTCCTCCCCCTTCTTTGCTATCAGCTGTTGAAGAGCTCCTAATGATGCCAGCCATCTACCTCCTGAATATCTTCATATTCACTTGGTAGCTGACTCCCATCATCGAGAGTTCCACAAAGCACAAAGAAAGCAGCGTTCGAGCATCGAAGAATACATAGGACTCCCTCTCTGTGATAACTCCACCTTCTCGGATCATCCTCGAAAGTACCACCGAACTCTGTAACTCTACCCCTCATGGGTTCTAACTGGATACTCTCACTCATCACATACTCAAAAGCATAACACATATAACAACGAGTCCTAGGCTAAGGCATCACAAAACAGGCCACTCTAGTCCTAACATATGAAATACCTAGCCTGTCTCTAGCATGCAATAATATCTCATAAAGTGCATCATACATATCTCATAACACAAAAATAAGGGTATTTTGGGAAATCACCGTTCGGGCTCTGGCTGATTGTACACACTGCTCCTTCTTGCTTTCTCTTTGAACTCTTATTCACTTTTAGAAAATTATTTCTTTAAAAACTTTTCTTACTTCCTCAGTTTGAGTCCAGATTTACCCGAAGGCACATCCTAATCCCTCAAACCAAGGCTCTGATACCAACTTGTAACACTGTAAATTTCAAGACAAAATTTTCATTTAAAATAATCATTTTATTCTTAGAAACACTTGTTTAAAATCTCATTCATAGTTGATTTACAAAACATGACTCCATTTTCACTTGCATAGAAAACCAGGATCCTCCAAAAATATGACTCTTTCTCTGGTGTGTACAATCAAGCCGGTGCCGTCCCGTGATACTGAAAGAAACCTGAAAAACATCACACAAAACACTGTAAGCACGAAGCTTAGTGAGTTCCCCAAAATACCACACATATCACATATTAGCCACTCGAGACTATAACTCTATGGGTCCGTGCACCCAAACTCTGTGAACCCTCAGGTTCTAACTCTGGGAACCTTCCGGTTCCAACTCTATAAACATGCACAACATAAATCACATAGAAATAATGCAGTACAACACATCACGTACATATAGCATACAAATACTCTGATCACATAACTCTGGTTACCTACTCAAGGTAAAGTATAATGAGAAGACTCACCTGGCAAGCAGAAAACAGATATCCCCACACTTGAATCTCGAACCCGCCACCGCCTAACACGTAAGGCAAATACTCTCATGAATATAACACTCGAGACTAGAATCAACCCTGTCATGGCACCCTCTTAAGGGTAAAGGACTATTTTACCCCTCTCTTGGCCCAAAGGCCACATTGATGTCCAAGCCCTAAAAGTCAACGGCCAACCCTTAGTCGAAATCAAAGTCCTCAATCTAAGTCAACCCCTGACTGACCCTACTCGCCGAGTCAACCCTGTGACTCGTCGAGTTCCCATAATCAGAACTTCACTCAATCTGCGACCTAACTCACCGAATCACCCCGAGACTCGCCGAGTCCAACAACTCTGAGTCCACTCACACACGACTCACCGAGTCATCCCTCGACTCACCGATTCTCGACTCAACCAGAGAATATTTGAGATCCTTCGACAAGACTCGTCGAGTCCAAATGGACTCGTCGAGTCCAAGGCTATCTTCAACCTACTCGCCGAGTTGTTCTTCCAACTCGTCGAGTTCCAGGCCATCTTCAAGCAACTCGTCGAGTCACCCCATGTGACTCGTCGAGTACCACCGGTCTGAATCCATACAGAAGCATCTCAGGCCATGCAATTGATCCAAAACATAGATCTAGTCTCCTACCACTCATCCATCACGTAAAGTGTCAAACTTTACGTGAATCCAAAGAGATCTAAGCCGATTGCACATTAGGGCTAGGGTTTGGGACATGTAAGCTTCACTAAACACTCCAACACAGGGACTTTCATGCTCTCTGATTCTTCTCCCTTCCAGATCTGAGGTAGCAACCTCAGATCTAATCTCTAGACTTCCCATTTCATCCATAGACAATTTCTCACAAACCCCAAAATGAAGAAACAACATAACAACAGGTCAATAACGAGATTTTACCTCTAAGTGATGCCCCAACTGCAATGCAATTCGAATCCAAGCAAAGTCCCTTGCTCCAAGCCTTCAATCTTCCCAAAATTCCTTCAACCATTCCTTCTCCAAGCTCCAATCCACTCAACAATGGTGCTTCTCCGTGATTTAGGGTTTTCTGGGGCTCAAGGGGTGATAAAGAGGCTGGGAGGAAAACATAGTGATCTTTATATAAGGCTCAACCCCGAGAATTAGGGTTTTCTCCACTCAGCGCTTACTCGCCGAGTCCATTATACTGACTCGCCGAATCGGCCACTTAACACGCGACCAAGTCGCGACTCTACTCGCCGAGTCCGCACATGTACTCGCCGAGTCACTCTTCCCCAATTTACTCTTTTAGCCCTTCAACTCTACTCTTGATATTTCAGGATGTTACAATATATGAACCTAACTCTTTCTCTCTCTCTCTCTCTCTCTCTCTATATATATATATATATATATATATATATATATATATATATGCTTAGGTTATTCTATTCTAACTAATTATTATACGGATATCGTATGCTATGAGAATTATTAAGAAAATAAGTTGTTTAGCAATGCAATTACGTTCAATCTTACATAACTATTGTTATTAACACACATTTTCACTAATTAAATCGTCTATATGGTTATTAAATATTTATTATTATTATTCTCATTTCTGTCAGAATGTTTGTATGGTTGTATTATGTCAGAATGAAAATGAGTGAAAAACGATGTGTGAGAACAAAAATAAATAATAATTAGCGAAAATGCATGAAAATGACGATATTTTTGTAACGTTGAACATATTCGTATTGCTAAACAACTTATTCTCTTGGTAATTCTCATAGCATACGATATCCACACAATAATTAGTTAGAATAGTTGAACCTATATATATATATATATATATATATATATATATATATATATATATATATATATATATATATATATATATATATATATATTAAACTACATCATCTTATGTATCGTTATAATGGATATTTATATATATATATATATATAACTATATATATATATATATATATATATATATATATATATATATATATATATATATATATATATATATATATATATATATTAAACTACATCATCTTATGTATCGTTATAATGGATATTTTTTTGGTATTTATTGCAACTGTAAAAACAAATTTTAGCTATTTTACGGTAGAAATTTTATTGCACGTATGAACTTGCTTTTAAAAGTACACAGCATTAAAAAACCATATATTTGATTTGAAATGTATACTTCACAACTAAAAGACATATTTAACCATCTATATGGTAAATAGGATTTTTTTAGCCACCTCTTAAAAGAAAATGACTTATTAAATAAATTATTATAACTTCTATTAGAATAATAAATATAAGCTACGGTGTTTGGATTGTCCACATGATATCGCATAAAGGCAATATCACTTTACTACACTCTAGTTTCTCAATTTAAGAAAACAAAAGAAAACAAGATACCTTTTTATTAAATATTATTTTATGAATATTATAATCGAGGTTCTAAATAATGTGACGTGATGACAATGTCAAGTTTTAAATCAAGGCGAGTCATAACGTTTTTCAAAACGTAACAATTTTAAATACATTAAAAGAGATAAATAAAATAATTGTAAAATTATGTCAAATATATCAAGTTTTTAGAAGTGTTATATCAAAAACTTAATATTAAAAAGTTAGTAAAAACCCAATAACATTACATATCCGATTAGAAAAAAAAAAAAAAAAACACGTCTTGAAAAAAATCCGCATCGTAATGCAATAAGGTGTGTATATACACGTTATTTAACCGTCACGCTAACAAATCCACCTTCGGGGTTTTCGAGATTGGTATACCACACCTTGCGCCATGGCATGTCTTGACGTGCCTTTTAGAATAATGATTCTAATTCTTATAAGTTTTATTATTTTTATCCTTTTTGTGAGCCAATATTAGCAATTTTGATAGCTTTTCTTTAAAAGGCATAATATTTTATTGCAATATAATTAACAAGATGAAAACGAAAATAATACATAAAACTACATCATACTATACGTATTCATTTTGGATTACAAGTATTCCACTCTAACCATTTCAAATCTTTTCAAAAAGACCAACTATTGATAGGCAATACGTCATCGGTTGAATTTCAACTGTGATTAACTTGTATGACTTGAGGTTTGCATAAATACTTCTTCGATTTTTATCCTCCGTAGTGCCCAGCTCAATGTGCGAACATGCTATGGTTTTTAATTAGCTTGCTAGGGATACTAAGAACTCGGATTTTCCTAAGAAAACAGATGTGAAAGTAATCACCAATTAGCCAAGAAACACCACACGTAGTCTAACAGACTCTAGACGCTCTTGTGTTTTGACGGAAAAGTAACTCCGAAACTTTTATCTTTCTGTCTTCCTTATTCTTCTTATTCGTTCTGCCATTCATTGAAACCTTTTTCAATTAACTGAGAGTTACACTTAATCTTATAAGTTAATCATATTTGCTAAACTTTAGTAAATCATGACGAATATCTTTATCACTCTTGTGGTGGACTTGAGCGATGCACAACATTGTGAACTCGATCTCCTAGTCCTTCACTTGACTCTTTGTCAATGAATTAGTCTTGAATTTTTAATTATAAAGATTCTCATTCATCACACAACCAAGTTGTATGATTCCAAGTTTCTGTCCAATTGAAACTTGGGCGATGAGAAACTCTCCCTATTTGGCAAATTCTCGACATTTCCACAAATAACATAATTAAGAATCAAATCCATTGTTGCTAATAATAGAAATCCTTCAAACATCAATTTTTCATACACACCATTGTAAGGATAATTAAATAAGACAAAATCAAAATTTATTTTATTGCGGAAATTTTTTTTCCTTACAATGCAATTCAATTGAAAAACTATGTTATTACATATTTCTTAGCAATCTATTTTAACTCCAAGTAGTAGCTCAAGAATCGAATCTTCAAGCAATGCGATCGAAATCCATTTCTTCACTATTAGATTCAGCTCATTTCTTCGCTTAAGCTTCCTCTCTTTTCTTTGATCCTACAAAACATCACAATGTAATCTTATCACATCATGTATTAAGAATCTAGAATAGGAACTTAAAAGAGTTAGATAATGGATTTTACCTGAAGTAGAGTCATACGTCTTGACTTTCCTATCTCTTAGATCTATCAGGTAAACAGGGCAGCTTCGCCTCTAATGCCCATTCTCTTGGCAATAAAAGCAAATGGACTTCCTTGGCACATTACATGGGACAATCTCATGCTCAATCCTTTCTGGACTTTCAATGTTTCCAGTGTCCAAGTATAGGAGCTTGATCGACCAATCAGGTTTGCTTGACCATTCATCCAAATCATCGATGATTCAGCAGCAATAAGCAAATAGGTCAAATCAATGAGGGTCACTTCGTGAACCATCGTATAGTACTCTCTTACGAACTCACTATACGAATCAGGAAGTGACTGAAGAACCCATTCAACAGCCAACATCTCTGAGATATCAACACCCAACATCCTTAACTTATCAATGTCTGACTTCATCTCTAAGACGTGTTTACACAAAGGTTTCCCATCTTCGTGTTTACTTGCCAACAGGGCTTGAGTGAGCTTGAACTTTTCAAGCCTTTGAACTTTTGGGTTAGGGAGAACAATTGGAGGAGGTGGAGGAAGTGAAGCATGACTCTCATTTCCTTGATCGTATCTCGGAACGTCATCTTCATTTGGAAAGCTTGTTCCAAAGGATTTGGGAAGACCATTGTAAGATTCAGACATCTACAAAACGGGAGAAAAATCAAGTTAAGTTGATTGAGTCCTTCATAAAACACCCAAATGAGTTATTAAGGCTAGGATCCAACACAATATTCTACAACCTAGAAGAGGGATGCCGTAATCTAGTCACAAAATATTTGAAGGTAGGAAAATGACGATTTACCAATTTCCACCATGAGAAACAAAAAGGAAGTTTAAGTTTTAAATGAATTGAAACTCCTAGATCTTTTGAGATTCATTGAACTTTTCAATGACATGTTTAAATCTCGATTATGCCCTACTATTTATGACTGGGATGCCAAGGATCACAAATAAGGTGTGAATAACCATACGAATCGCGTGGTGCATTCAATGCTACTATCACCTAATCAATGTGTCGGTTAGCCACACACGCTCCATTAATCTATGAAAAACATCGAGCCACCTATCGCCACCAATGCCAACCCCAAATTAGTGTGTCGGTTAACCACACACTCTCCACTAACGTCTCTGCAAGGGTACAAAGTGTCATTCCATGGATTAGCATACAATTTCACATTTTGCCTAAAGTAACTATGATTTGGGAATTTATGAAAGTATCTAGTTACCATGTGTACTTCATTATACTTATAATGGAAGGTTTCATCCTATCCTACCCGTTTGGCTAACGACCCTCCACTAGTCAAGAGTGCGTTGGGTAAGAGTGGATACCCATTCAATCGCCATTTTATAGGCAATTTCCTTAAATACCCCTTATAGACCAGCTTCGTGAATGAGGCCTACTAACGGTAAGACTGACTCTTTACTCATATATATATATATATATATATATATATATATATATATATATATATATATATATATATATATATATATATATATATATATAATATTAGACTTTTTAATGTTATATATAGTATAGGGTATATTTACACTTTTAAAATATTAGGTGGTTTAAATTAGTAAATTATACTTTTAATTTAATTAAATGTAAACCAAAACTTTATGGGTTTATTAAATCTCTTTTAATTACACACATTAATTAATTAATAAAACCATAATGGTGTGATTTGAACTTTTCAAATTACTAGGGTTTTAGAATTTAAAATTTCAAATTAAGACTTTTAATTAATTTTAAAATCCAAAACTTGAAGGCAAGTTTTGAACATTTCAAAACATTATGGTTCAACTATTTAAATTTCAAAACTAAAACTATTAAGCTCAAATTTAAACAATGAAACCTAAATGGTTAATTTGAAACTTTTCCAAACTTTATCAAGAACATTCAAGATCACAAAATTCAAATAAGGCAATTATTTAATTTTGACCTAGTCCAATTTCTTGCAAGATAATTCACCAAATAATTCAAATAATTAAATTTTATCATATAAGGAAATAATTATTTAATCAATATGAAGTTATCTTTTATTTTGGCAAGTATAATCATCCAATATCATAAAAATCTGATTTATATCAATAAAAAACGTTTTGGTAACTATCCCACAACCAAAGGAGCACAAAATCCCGAAATTACCTTTTTCTGACCAGCTGACTCGTCGAGTCAAGCATAGACTCATCGAGTTCACCATGGACTCGGCGATTTCAGCCATGGACTCAGCGAGTCCAGTCCCCAGAAACCCTAATTTTCGATTCTAAAGCATGAATAATCAACTATAGCATCAAATACATCAAACAAACAGCCCTAGGCTCTGATACAACTGATGGGTTTTGAGCAAAACATCATTCCTATGGTGTACATGCAAACCCTAATAGGTTTTGGATCTAGTTTGTCTAATGAACATGCAATTGAATATCCAAAGCTATAAACCCTAGATCTAGCATACAATTAATCATATTAATATAAAATAGGAGTTAGATCTGACCTTTGATTGTTATATAGCAATAACAATCAATCCTTGGCTTCAAAAAGCTTAGTGCCTTAAGTGTTGCACCTCTAATGGAGTCATAAACACCACTAAGCAACTAGAAGAAGAAGGAGAAGAGAGGTGGCACCCAAAAACGTCTAGAAACCCTAAAGGAACTATTAGCCACGTTTTTGGGGCATAGGGGGCCTTTATATACATGTAGGCTATTAGGGTTTACAACTAGGTAATCCTAATTTGGCTGCTTAAGCCCTAAGTAGCCCATGGACTCCTTTAACATATCCCTTGGACGAATTCTTTATGGGCTCCCCATAGAATTCGTCCAACCTATATATTTAGGTAATCTATAGCCCAATTGCAATTATCTTATAATTACAAATCTAGTCCCATAAGTTTAATTAATCTCTTTTAGCCACAAAATTAATTCTTAATTAATTCTTAACTAATATTAATTAAACAATATGATTTCTCCTTTAATATATTATTCTCATAATATATTAATAAATCATATTTAATCCTTTCTCTCCTTAATTCATCCTACATATTGCTATGGTGAAGACAGCCCAAAAGGACCATGCCCAAAATGGGATCAAGTACGTACCAAAATAGTTATGGACTTAGACACTAATCCAACAGTACTGTCTTTTAACCCAAACACTTTCGATAGTGCCAAACACCTGGCTCAGCGACTCATCGACCATGGAATCCGCCATGGTGTAGAAGTCCCCGTTCTTGAGCCATCAAAGGGAGAGGACTCTAAACGGAGGTCGTAGAATAAGAGGAAGGAGAAGCGAACAACACAGGAAGCCCTGCAAGAGCAACAAACGAGTACTATGTACGCAGCCACAACACCTGCTAGTCGATATGCTGGAACACTCCCGAGGTGTGGAAAGTGTAACGATCACCACACCAGAGTATGCCGGGAAATGCATTGTCTGAACGGCCACAGAAAGGGACTCACTGTCCGTTTCTACAGGGAATCGGCTCAAACGATCTCACAAGTCTGCGGAGTTGAAGAAAACCAAGCCTGTTATGGCTGCGATGAGACTGGACACTACCAGAGGGACTGTCCGATAACAAAGAACTCAGGAGCGGATGGACAAATTCTGATGATCACCGTAGGAGAATCAACCCCGGAGTCGCCAGTGAGCAGCGATACGTTTTTCAAAATAATAATTACTTTAAAAATTAATTTATATTTTTATATGATTAAAGCTTGGGGGAAAACATTTAAAAGTAATTATAATAACTCACATATTGGAGCAAGTCACAATATTCAAGAGAACTAAAAGATCCGTTCAGAGAAGCTATGGTGGCTTTGTATCTACGTCAGGGTTGTGCATAGTTAAGATTTTGCAGACTTAGAGTGAGTGATTCCGCCTAAATTCCTGTTCCTTGTTTGGTTGTGGAATTGAGGCAGAGTTACTCATCTTATTCATATTAATTATTCATAACTTGTATATGACAGGCGATCATAGTGGTACCAAAGAGGATCGTAGTATAAAGTGTCGACACTAGTTATCAACGCAGTTTCATTGTATGTACCCGCTCATCGCGGTACGATACGTAGAAGTGTTAACATCAAAGGGAAAATAGAAAGCACTATAACATTTACAAAGATTACATTTTCTAACACACTCCATATACATCATCACATAACAAGCATTTCTTTCAAATCGGCGAAACATTTGTTTCCGTAAAGAGTCCGTTGTCATCATTCGTCATAAGTTGGCGTGGTCCTCACCATACTAAGTCCATATGTTTCCAACACTTCGACCGTCATATTCGCAAAACCTTCATCATTCATAACGATAGTCCGACCTAGACCTCAGTTTTGTCCCTAGTAATCTAAACCCCGAAGTACTCATGCGAAGAATACTCTTCCCTCTGAAACCTTGTCGCCGTATATTCAGCAGACCGCCACGAAATACCACTCGTCCAACAGATCAAGATCAAGCATAGAGACTAAGGAAAAATATAGCTTACCTATCTCTATATAGTGTATACACGAGGGCGGTATATGATTATGATTACGCAGATTTAGTATGTGTGCTTCCGCCCTATCTCCTATTCCTTGCTTGGTTGTGGACCTAAGGCAGAACCGCACATCCGACCGTCTAACTACTCTTAAATTATATACGACTTATATACACGAGGTAATGATAGATGGACCAAGTATGAGTCCTATCATGGACAATAGGGCAAAGTTGTCAGGTCTATGAGTGGGTATTCTGGCAATCAAAGGAGCGCAACCCCTGTAGCACTGCTAAGAAAGCTAATTTCGGGACGAAATTCCATTTAACCAGGGGGGTTGATGTGATAACCCAAATATTTTTTGCCTTCTAGCCTTGTTAAGGGTCATTCTATTGGGTTTTAAACACTTAAGGAATGAGTGTTAGAATGTACCTGCTAGAGACACTGTGCAATATGTCAAGCCTTAGGACCACCAAGTGGATGTTCACGGCCATAACACTTGATTTTACAGCCGTAAACTCAAGGTGGGCTGTAAAATCCCCCATAAGACTCCTTCCATTCAACTTTTCTTTCATTATTTCACTTCCACCTCAAGAACACTTCCATTATCTCTCAAGTATCATCAAGTTCTTCATCTAGATCCTCCAAAAATGTAAGTGATTCTTCCCTCTAGTTGTTGTTATTCTTCCTTCCTAATCATGCCTCATTCTCATGATTCATCCATGGAAAACACCTTTTGGCTAGATCTTCAACTTTCACCAAGAACACACACTTGTTCGTGGTGGCCGAAAACTCATCAAAGGCCCACAAAAGTGTGAGTATTCCATCTATCATCTAGTAGTACATGTTAAACACAAGATTGTAGCCTTGAAACATCATCAAACTCAACCTCAATGAGAGTGTACGGCCAAGAGTATCTCCCATGGCCGTAAACCCTTGTATTTGTCATGTTTTGAGCCGTAAACACTTCTAGACCCTTGCTAACCCTTGGAACACTTGAACCTTTGAAACTCATTGCCTTTAAGATGCAAAATAAGACCATTTGGTGAGTGTACGGCCATACACTTTATGGTGTGGCCGTAAACACCTCAACACCTTCCACTAAGTTGGTTTTTTTCATCCTTGTGTAGACCAATGGTCCCTCAACTTTCCCTAGCATTAAAACACCCTCTTATGCACATTTTACCATGATTTTACGGCCGTAAACTCCATGGCCGTAAACCTATGGCCGTAAACACCATTTGGTGGCCTTAAACATCCCTTTGATCAATCACATGTGATTTCAACACTTAGTCCAAGTCCCAAAGGGTGTTTCCTTGCATGTTAGTTGCTTATAAACACTATATTCATGCAAATACTTACCCTCTATGTTATTTAGGACTTGTTTGTGTTTCGGGACTTCATTCATGGAACTTCTCATCCTTACACGCATATTCGTTTGAATCACCCACATAAGGTGAGTTCATACCCCTATAATGAATCTTTTAACTATTTTAAATGCTTTTAAGGGCAAGGGGGATACAAGTTGAACACACTGATAATTATGTAAATGTTTGTTATAAACATCTTTCAAAATATTGCTTATGTCATTTATAAGTGATCAAAACATTTCAAAAACTCTTTTAAAGTTATGTTACTTTATAGTTTAACAAAAATCCATTTTTAAAGTACAAGCTTAACTTAGTAGTAAAATGAGTATTTTCAATAACAGTTCAAGTAAAACACTAGTAAACTATAAGGGGTCTAGTTTAGAGGTTCAGTTCATACTAGATACATTATACACGATAACATAAAGAACATACTAAGATACTATAACAGAACGAACATACTAAATGCTATAGCAGGAGAACACTACAATATCTATCTATACCAATAATCACTAACTCGTTGTTCTAAACAAAAGTTGATAGTAAATTGTGTATACATGATCATATAACTTTAATGTGAATTTACACGGCCTAGCAATTTGTTTGTGGAACTCGCGGTTGGTCCCCAGAATCTCTTGCAGGGAGATCGTATAGTATGGTTACTATCCATCACATTATGACCTTAATAAAACATACATGTTTTAAGGTAATCAGTACGTCAGGATGTCAATTCAAAAGACAACTGGGTACTTACATTTTCCCATTACTTTCATATTGTGACAGTTCCACTTGAAAGTTAATGCAAACTATTTTCGAGTTAAGATAGTTATAAACTAGGGAAAACTTACATCTTTTCAAATGACAAACAGAACACTTGAGTCTAGTACATTCAGTAGAAAAGGACCTATAATGCTAACTTTATGGTAATAGGATGTGTGCTTTCTGCTTCATTTCCTGTTCCCTGTTTGGTTGTGGGCTTAGAGTAGATTCTCCCAGTCAACTATCTATTTGATCTTATATATATATATATATATATATATATATATATATATATATATATATATATATATATATATATCGTAGACACCAAGTAATCATAAGGGGTACCAGGTATGGGTCAGGTCATAGGACACTAATTCAATGCACATTTTTCTAGTACAAAACATACTTTTCAAATAGAACATTTGGTATACAAAACTAGAAACTTACCAGTAAAGGGTTTAATCC
This sequence comes from Lactuca saligna, assembly GCF_052625555.1. Lineage (NCBI taxonomy): Eukaryota > Viridiplantae > Streptophyta > Magnoliopsida > Asterales > Asteraceae > Lactuca > Lactuca saligna. The sequence continues at coordinate 14,564,492 of NC_136423.1, read as the reverse complement.
AGTTTATTAAACCAGTATAAACATAAAGGACCTTAGGTGGTTAATTCTATGATACATTAGTTTGTACATCAGGGTTATATATAATTAATAACCGATAGATAGTTAGATGTGTGTCTTCCGCCTCATTTCTTGTTCCTTGTATGGTTGTGGGCTTAGAGCAGATTCACACAATTAACTATCTGTTCGATATTAGATTATATATAGCTAGTATAAACTAAGAGATTATAGAAGGAACCACTATGGTTACCAATTTTTACTAAAAGAAATAAGAGTTTTCTTAAAGAATGTTTTCATCAATATAAAGGAACTATTACTGTTAACTCCATGAGTACCAAGTGATTACACCAGGGTTATATACAACAAGGATCTAACAACCAATATGATGTGTGCCATACGCCTCATTCTTTGTTCAATGTTTGGTTGTGGGCTTAGGGAAGATTGTTTACCCTGGGTTTTATATAACTTGTATCCACTTAGTACTCATAGAAAGGACTGTAGAGTCATTTTTACTTATCTTTCATCAAAGCAGAAAATATAGGATTTTCTGGAGGAACAGACAAACTTTTCTAAACAGAACTTACAACTTACTAAAACTTTCTTACAACTTACTTACATCACTAAAATCATATGAACTCACTAGCTTAAATGTCGATCCTCTCTTTCAAAATAACATGTATTCTCAGGAAACTAGTAGACAGGTACGCACACAGGGAATTCAGAATATGGAGCATAATAGCTTCAAGTCTTGTTTCTTTATTTACATATGTATTATATGTTTTGTGAATGCATACTTTGTAAACACTTTCTTTCTAATGAAATGGTTGTTTATTACTTTGATTACTATGATGCATGTCTTGTGATACAAAACATGACGTCCTCCGCCCCCGAACATTTTCGTCGTTCCGGTTTTGGGGTGTGACACCATTGGGCTATTTTACTTATTTTTTTGGGCTAAAATTAATAGGATTTTTGGAATACTAATTAATATGTTTAAGTTGTAAATATATTTTTAGGCTTGGTTGATCCAATACAGTGACAATTTTTTTAACGTAGTTGCTGGTTTTTTTACGTAGTGGCACAATATGTAAAAAAAATTCGAAAAAAGTTCTACTGCATACACGGGAACTAGGAATTACCGGTGCCACATCGGACACCTAAGCAAAACCGTCCCTGACACCGAGCATCAAGGCAAAACTGTCCGTGCTCTTAACTCAAGCTACAACATTATCCCCACCTATCACTTTAATGATATATCAACACTTTCTTAACCCTTTATAAAGTCACCAGAATCCCCACCTACCACCTTGTCCAATATTTTAATAACCATGTTAAAACCATAACAAAACTCACCGCAAATACACGTCGAGTCATTTATTTTGCTGATTAATTTAAAAGGCTAATTTATTTTTTCTCAATAAATGTCTTTTAACTACTAACCCCAAATATTAACTATCTTTTATATAAGTTATAAAAGAAAAAAAAAACCAGATGGTTGATACTAAAAAAGAAATCCATGATGTTGAACAATAGATTTTTTTTTTGAATTGACAATTTTTATTAAAACAATGACCCTAGCAAGATGCTAGGGACTAAAATATACATCGTACAAAGGAAGCAAAACAGAGAAGAAAGATCACCATCTATATACAACTAGTAGGTGGCATACACCACTTCTCCTACTCGACAACCTCACCTCTACGCATCCTATATTTCCGCCAAGTAAAAACCATCGATTTAATAAAATCCACAATCTTCGTCGGTGTCGACTTTACTCCTTTGAATACCTATCATTCCTCTCCTTCCAAAGACTCCATAATGTTCCATATAGAATGCAAGTCAACATCTCTTTCTTTTTTTGGGCAATGACCCTAATTCCAAGAAAACTCTAAAACATCAGTAACTCCAGAAAACTGTTTGGCAGGAATGCTACACCAATTAAGCACCATATTTATCACATCTTCCGCAAAAGGGTAGGATGTGAGAATGTGATTTGTTGTTTCCACGATGTTGCTACATAACCCACACATCGTGGAAGGAACCTGGATGTTTCGTTTTTGTAACTCCTCAGCTAAGGGAATTCGTCCCTGTTTTGCCCGCCATATAAAGCTCACCACCTTTTTCGAGGCTGAATTTAACCACCAAAACTCCCCATCACTGATCGGATTTGATGCTCTATCTAGTCGACTCCGAAGTTTTGCAACGTTGAAGATCCCATCTACTACAAAATCTAAACCCCATGTTATTCCATCCTCAATTGGATATAAGATATCCCTCACCTCCATATTTAACTTCCATAGTCCAGTCTTCACTTTATCAATGCCTGCCCAAACACCGCTCACCCTTCGTTTTAAGAAACAGTACCAAGGACGGTTCGTGATGTAATGAATCCCCATGCCCTCCATACCACCTCACTGAATCTTGTACGGTACATCCAAGAGTAAAAAAATTCAAATGGTCTTGGTCCAAAGTCCTCAGAATCTGTTTTCAAAACGATTGGGGAGTGATCTGACAAGTCTCTAGGAAGGACCGTCACCGAGGTTCAAGGAAAAGAGTCGATAAATTTGTCACATACAAGAAACCTGTCTAATTTGTTCAATTTCCCCCATCTTCCGGTCTAAAGTAGGTGAATTTTGAACCTCCCATTCCCATATCATTTAAAGCATTAGAATAGATGAAGTGATTGAAATCATCTACAGAGACATGATAAAATCTCGAATTTACCTTTTCCTCTTTGTTCCTGACAGTGTTAAAATCACGGATAAAAATCCACATCACCGCTCTATTTGCTTTTATTTTAGCTAGTTCTTCCCACAATTTCTCCTTATCCACCGTCCCCTGTGGCGCATATACATTTACGATTGTTATATCAAATTTTTTCCCACACACCTCCCAAACACAATTAGGAAACGTCTGGATTTAATAGAATCTGTGAACGTGAAGACTCCCTCATCCCATATTGTAATTATTCCTTCAGACCTACCCAATGCTTCAATTATTTCATACCCCAAATTGTTGTTGGCCCAACAATTTCTAATGTTAAGATGAAGAAAAGAAACTAACCCCAACTGAGATTCCTGAAGACAAGCAATCGAGATTTGATGTGCTGAGCACAAGTTCTTCACTCATGATTGGTTATAAGCCTCACCAATTCCCCTTACGTTTAGCGACATCACATTCATTGTGGGATATGGCACTCACCGACGTTGCCCATTACCTCCTCTAGGACCTCATTCCCAATTTCAATGTAGATAAACAAGTCTAAAATAAGGTTGGGTTATAAAGTATTAATTTTGGAAAATTTGTAAAGAAAATGAATTGAGTGAAAGCATCTGTAGATGGAGAGAAAGCAAAATTCTTGTTTGACTCTCTAGATTTTAGTTAAAAAAATGTAAGTATAAGTAAGTTCGTATGTATGAAAAATTTTAATAATCCTTTTTATTAATGAAAAGCATGCACATTTTTAAGCTTTCATTTTACATGTATTCGACAGTTACGTGGTCGATTTGTTAACAAACTTAAATGTTCACATAAGGATAAACTAAACCAACAAATATTTTCACATTAACATAACTTAAAAACGGAGACTAGAAATAAATATTCATATTTTTATAAGTTTGAAAACGTAAAATGTCTTAATGGTATGTGTTCTCCATACTCGTATTACATACCTGTTTGATAACTCATCAAGTCATTAAAAATGTAATCTACATCTTTCAACTTTACCGTATAAGTCACTCAAACAAATGAAAATACTTATTTCTGAAATTCATCACTAAATATTGAGTCGCGCAATATTCACCAAACGGAAAACCCGTGATCAGAAAAAATACACTCTTTACAAAGAAGAGTTCATAGTCTCTTAGGTGAAAGTATAGTTCCTCCATAAGATATAGGTCCCATCCAACGTGCTGTGGGACATGACACCCTAAAATTTTTCACATGTGGCTTCACACGAACTTTTTGAACTAACTTGAGCTTGCATGTCATGGTCATTGAAGTCTCGAAGCTATGTGTCATAATTAAATGATAGTAAAACAAGTTAGTACAACAAATTCCGCAATTAGTGTAAGGCTAGTTCATCGTTTTTCAGACTAGTTCATTATACTCCAAAAAGGTTTATTTTTAACTAGTTCTTTTTTGTATTTATGGGAATATAAATACCACATCAAAGCCCTAACTATTGACAAACACTCAACTAATACATGTTTTAAACAAAAAACCCTAGACGTTCGGAACTACTTCATCAGTTTTTGGGGTACATATCGTTTTACTATTATATAACACAAAAAAAAAATGTTGAGAAAATGTATAGGGAAATGATCTGAACGATACCTAGGGAGAGCCAATACCGAAGTCGAGGCCATCTCTGAATAAACGAGCTGCAAATAATAAAACGATCTATTTTGCTAATGCTTTGTCCGTCATTACTCATCCCAATAAGCATTATTTTATTAAGGATACAACCATAACAACCATATTACATATTACCGATTATAGTTACTTTATTATAAGAATACGTTATTCTTTATTATTAATGATCACGTAGATATTTAACTAAAATTAGTTATTTAATGATTTTTCAATTTTATTGAGAGATTGAATAGTTTCTACTTTATTAACCGACATAAATATGACCGAGACTTCAAATTTCTAAGACGAACCATAAAAAATAACTTTTATATATATATATATATATATATATATATATATATATATATATATATATATATATATATATATATATATATATATATATATATATATATATATATAATAACGCCATATACAACTGTTTTGTCCAAGGCTACACTAAACATGAAAAAGGTGTCAGATATATTGATGCATGTTACTGTGGAATCCTATAAAGAGTACATGTTTCTTGGATAATGGAACAATTAGGTTACTCAAAGAGAAAGAAAACAAACAAGGAAAAAAATTAGGTAAAGACGGACGGATAAAATAAAATAAAATACTTTTAGTGGAATTTTTTAGGAGATATTTATAAAAAACTAGACCTTTGGTTAACGAGAAATCGAGTGCATGTTGAGTCGTTTTTGCTCTTTCACTTTTGAAAGTGCAAAATATATACATAAATAATGAAACTTTTGTCATATATATATATATATATATATATATATATATATATATATATATATATATATATATATATATATATACTAAATTACAATTAATATTATTCTTATTTCAAAAATTTATTTTATAAATAATGAAACTTTTGTCATATATATATATATATATATATATATATATATATATATATATATATATATATATATATATATATATATATATATATATATATATATATATACTAAATTGCAATTAATATGTTTCTTATTTCAAAATTTTATTTTAAAAAAGTACTTATTATTTATATTTTAATATTTTTTTATTCAACACGTATAATACATGGATTTTACACCTAGTGTGATATATAATATTAATGAAGAGTTCTAATAAAATGATATTTGTCAATAGGAGAATAAATCTATTTTTTTATAATAAGAAGATGTGTGTGTGTGTGTATATATATATATATATATATATATATATATATATATATATATATATATAAAGCTTAGGTTATTGTGTTCTAACTAATTATTGTATGGATGTAAAAATGATTGTGAACCAATCATTTTAGTTATTTAAAGAAAATAATTTATATTTATTATTGAATTTAAAATAATTGAAAAATACCATTTAATTTCAGCATATGGATATTTTAGTCAATTGAGATAAACTTAAAAAAGAAAAATCCAGATTTTTAGGGATAACTAATTCTATTGATTTAAAAATTATGATTTTTTTAATTAATTCTATTATTTTAATTCAATCAGAATGATGAACTTCATTAAAAAAGACAATATTCTTGAAAACATTAGTTGAAAAATAAGAATATCCTTGTATATTCATGGATATCTGAATTTAAATTGATATATATTTTTACAGAATAATAGTTTTATACATTTTAATACAATTATGCATATTCTAAAAGAATGCCATAAAATGAAATAAGTTCTTAGAAAACATAGCATGCTTAAATATAAAATTCTTGAATAAGTGCATTTGATCTTCTTCAATGGTTCATAGTCGACTTGATTCCAACAATTCTTACAAGGAATCATTTAAATGTGCTGACTGGATTACATCCATGCAAGAAAAATTTGCAGAATTTGATCGAAATCAATTGTGGACTCTCGTTCCTCCTCCTCGGTATCATCCCATTATAGGTACGAGATGGGTGTTTCGAAACAAACTAGACGATGCTGGAGTTATCATTCGAAAAAAAAAAAGACTGGTGGTCAACGGATTCACACAGATTGAAGGACTTGCTTATGACGAGAACCTTGGTCATGTTACCCATCTTGAACCCATCGGAATTTTTCTTGCTTATACAGCTCAAAAAGGCTTTAAAGTTTACCAAATGGACGCCAAAAGTGTTTTTCTTAATGGTGAACTAGATACTAAAGTGTATCTTCAACATCCTCCAAATTTTGTCAATCTATCTTATCTAAATTATTGCAACAAAATCCAAAAAGTTGTTTATGGCCTCAAGCAAGCTCCTCACGCCTGGTACGAGACTTTCACTGACTTTCTCCAGTGTTCTAGTTTTCAAAGAGGAATTCTTAATCCTACTATGTTCCAAAGATCAAATGGAAAACATCTCATGTTGGTTCAAATCTATGTGGACGATATTATTTTTGGGTCTACCAATCCATCAATGGTTGTTGATTTTGCCAAATTAATGGTTAGTCGATTCCAAATGAGTATGAACCATGAACTAAGTTTCTTCCTTGGTCTCCAAGTAAAACAAACCAACAGAGGACTCTTTATTCACTAACAGAAGTACATTTCTGAGGTCTTCAAAAAATATTCAATGGACACCTATACCTCTACAAAGATACCTATGGGTTTCTGACACAAGATCTTTTCGGATCCATCAGGTGTTGCTGTTGATGAAAAGAAGTATAGATGAATGATTGGATCGCTACTCTACCGAACAACAAGTCATCCAGACATGATGTTTTCTACATGTTTGTGTGCCAGATTTTAGGTAAATCCAAAGATGTCTCATCTTTTGGCGGTCAAGCAAATATTATGATACCTCAAATGTATAAAGAGTCTCGGAATCTAGTACCAAGCAAATGAAAATTTCCTCTTACAAGCATATTCCGATTCGAACTATGGCGGTCTTCAATTTGACAGAAAAAGCACCTCTGGTGGCCATCAATTTTTGGGTGGAAGATTGGTTAATTGGTCATCTAAGAAACAAAACTGCATTGCACTATCAACAGTCAAAGCGGAATACATTGTTGCTGCTAGTTACACCTCTCAAGTTCTTTGGATGAAATCACTGCTCCGGGATTATGGTTACCGATTTCAACAAATTCCAATCTATTGTGATTCTGAAAGTGCCGTTGCGATTTCAAACAATCCAATTCAACACTCCATGACGAAGCACGTTGATAAACGATACCATTTCATTAAAGATCATTTCTTAAAAGGAAACCTCACACTTATTTTCATTCCATTTGACAATAAAATTGATGATGTCTTTACTAAGGCACTAGACGAAACCAAATCCAATGATTTTCTGAAAAAAAAAAAAAAAACAAATGGGTATGATGTTGCCTGATCCTCAATTCTTTCAAGAGGCTTGCACTTTCTGATGTTATCATCAGGAAGTGAAACAATTCCGAAGTTAAAATTATTTTTCATCTCGGAATCGTTCCTCTTAGTATAAATAGGATCGTTTTACGTGTCTTTTGATCTAACCTCTTATTCTAGTTTAAATTGTACAATTTACTTAATCTCTTGAAATTCATGACTAATATAGTCATATAGGTATTTTGTTTGATCTCGCCTCAAAATCTATCTCAAAAATTGTGTTTTAAAGTTCATCTCGGAATTCAAGTCTGAAATGGTAATGTGTGTTCATCTCTTACCTTTGTCCGAGATCTGTTCCTTCATGTCTCGGAAACTTAAAATCTGTTTAAATATGTCCTCTAAGATCTTCTCTCCTTTTACCTCTGATATTTAGTCTGATTTTATGCAATCTCGAACTCTATATCATGTACAAGTATTTTTATTCTCATCTCGAAAGTATCTTATGACAATCGATCTTGGAACTTTGATGCTCCGAGATCTCTATAAAAATCTATCTTAGAACTTCCTTGCTTAGAGATCACTTTCTTTGAAAGAAGTTCAAAAGGTTTTTCATTATTATTTCTAAAACGTTTTTCTTAATAACTCAAATGCTTATTTTTTTTAATGATGATTATCTTTTAATCCTTGAAAATCACACTTTTTGCACACATCTCAATAAAGTAAACATCCTTTTAATCAAATGACGGTTCTCATTTTGCACATCTTGCCATAATATTATTTTGTCCTTGCAGGTCAAATCATTCCAAATGTGGCAACACATTTAATGTGCTCCATATCCATATCCGATTTCATCATTCCACCTTTTTAACTCGACCCACTTTCATTCAACCTATAAAAGGCTCACCAAAACCTATTCGTTACTTTACGCGCTCATAACTTTCATCTCTTTCTCTTTGTAAACTGTTCTTCGAGCACTCATGACATGCAACAATGGCGTCTTCTCAAACCTCCCCCCAAAATCACCAAAATTACTCCCAAGAAGAACTCCTACAAGGGTTTTGCCTCATGACCGTCGACTGGACCGTTCCTCAGAGACACCACTCAACTGTTCTCCTTGGATCCAATGGATTATGAAGAGTCCATATGGATTATGATTGAGTTCATATCCCACCATCCCATCTTATTTCCTCTCACAAAAATCATTGATTCTCCCATTCTACTTCACCTTCTTCATACCGCCTTTGACAAAATCAAGATCGAAGACGGAGTTCTTGAGGTTAGGATTACTGGTGACCGGATTGTACCAGTTTCAAATCAAGCTTTCTTAAGGGATATTGGGATTTTAGAAAACCCTAAGCGTTTCACAGTTCAAGAATCATTGTCTGAAGAGTTTCAGACATTTCTCAACCACATAGGGTATGCTGAAGAGTTTAAAGCGAAAAAGTTCAAGAATTATGCATTTCTTAGGCTATGGACAGTTCTCATGTACCTCTTCTTTTGAGGTCTGTTTGGGAAACATAGAGGAATGGACACTATGAGCAAAGACTGGCTCTATGTCGTCTACGGTATCTACTTCGGAAAGACGAATGTTGTCGACTTAATCGAAGTCTTGTGGAAAGACTTTCGGAAATTTGTTGTGAAGAGAAAGCCTTTGGAGATATCGAGTTCGAGATTATCGGCTTTTACCATCTAATAACTCTACCAAGAGAGGCGTTAACCAATTCCAGTCGAAACAAGTTCGAAAGAGATATTTCTATCTTTCAAAGCTATTAAGACTTATCACATTCTGAACCAGGCATCTTTTGGTCCTATTCGTTGATTGCCTAAACACGTGTTGGCCACCCTACCATCCGATTCCCTTCATTTGAAACATCATTTGTAGAATTTTATTGTGTATAACCCTATACAGTCTACCCTTGTCTCCATTGAGCCCACCTTGGATGTGGCCAAGCCAGTCTCAGCTATTGGAAAGAAAAAGAAGGCTGCCAAAAGAAAGACCTCTCCCTCTAAACCAAAAGCCAAAAAGAGAGCCAAAGTCGATACTCCCTCTCAAAAGGAAACTATCAAAGACATTCTGACTGACTCTTGTCATCCTCTCACCCCACCTGCTTACTCTTCTAAAGTACCAATCGGAGTTTCAAAACCACGTGCACACACTTATGGGGAGTCTCCATATAATCTACCCTCACCTTCCCAACAAGTTAATGTAGGTGTTGAACAAAGTTCATTGCACACCCTGGAACACACCCACGAGTCATCTTAGATATAGCTTCTTCTTTTGAAAATGCACGATCGGGACCCTTGTCTCAGATCCTAAGCTTTCCGAAGTTGGGGTAGTCCCTCCAACCTCGAAAGCCAAAACTGGTCTGTTACCTAGCTCAGGTAAAGGACGACATGTACTGACGATCCATATTGGCTAGACTTTGTTAGTAGGGCTCGTACCAGGCATCCGGATCTCACTCGATCTCAAGTAGAATCAACTCTCATTTCTATGAGAAATCGAGCAATCCAGAGCAACCCACCATTTGTCCCTCAATCAGAAGATGTCACTAACCAAGAGTTTACATCAAGGAGAAACCGAACAAGCCAATATTCCGAAGTCCTCCCACCATGATGCACTACATACAGATCCTGATGAAGAGGATTCCATAGAATTTATGTTCGGCGACGATAGTGTCTTAATTACTGCTCCTCCAATCATCTCAACTTTTCACATTTCTCAGAAGCCATCATCATCAAGGCCAATTTATGACTTTGGTGTTTCATATTCTTCATCAGAGTCGGTTGATGAAGAAATCCAATTTGATGACCACATTCAACACACTCTTGGAGGTGAAACATAAGCCAATCTACCCAAAGATGATCAAACCACCACCACCAACAAACCTGGCCCTTCCGAACCTCCAGTCCATCAAAAGAGTGGCAAAGTCTGAGAGTTCCACCTTGGACATTGGATCATTAGCTGAAAACTATGCTGATCCTTTTGCCTTGTTGGAAATTTGATACAACGTGTCTGCAGCAGTCTCCAAAGTTGAATCATTAGACAATTCGGTACCCTAACTCGACTCCAAACTAGATGCTAAAGTGTCTGGTCTCGACACTAAGCGTGATGCAATTGTTCTCTCCCTCTCGGAAGTCAATAAACCAGGGACCTCGGATGAAGAAAGGGCTCAACAGCTGGACCAACTCATCTCCCTCTAACTTAAGCACACCATTGAGGAGGTTGAGAAAAAGTACAACTCGAGTCTTGATCACTACCTTGACACTATCACCACCATGCTAAATATTCACGATGACATGATCAGTTGCACCAATGACCTGATCAAACAAATGCATGTCTGACATGAAAAGCATATTCAAAGAATGGAGAAGGAGATAAAGAACAAAGACAAGATGAATCTTATCATGCAACAAGTACTCATCAAACTCCTCCGATCCTGCTGGAATATAGTGGATGTTCCGAACAATAATTTCGATGAAATGCTTTCAATCCTTGCCACTTTATTCGACTACCCCAAAGCTCAGGCTCCGACTACTGGAGCTTATGACACCCTTACCTTGTAGATGAACACCAACTTTTAGAAGGTGTTTGAATGTCTCTCAGAGTTTCAACATTTATATTTACTTCCCTTGGTTTCCAGGCCATCCAATGCAAGAAGGGGAGAAGGCCCAAGTAAAAGAGATTACTCTATCTCTTGAAAGCCCACCTCGAAGTTCAAATTCCCAGATGAGTCTGATGATGATTTTGTTCAAATCATTTTTACAGGTACTCCATCTAATGATGATGATAATGAATATGACAAGTACATCACAAATTCTTTGGTAGGAATTCAAGCTCCAAGGAAGTATCCGATGAAAATTCTTTCCGAGGAAGAGCAAATGATATGGTATGCTGTCTCATGGTCATCATCCCTAACTGACATTCTACAAAGAAGTTGTGAAATGGCTAAGGCGAATACTAAGCTCATGATTAATGCATTCTGAGCCACCCAATCAATGTTGCCTCCAATTCCCTCACCAAGAATAGCTCCAATCGATGAAGGTTCTCCACTTTATAAACTTGACAACATTCCAAAAGAGTCCCTAATTTCCTCCTCCACTAGAGTTTACCATTGATGAGAACATGCAACATGTGCTTTCCATTCTCAAAAAACAAGACAAAGGCAAAATGCCTATCTCAAAATTTCACAGATCCGAACCGACCACCAAAAAGTCTGAAGGTTGGTCCCAGGCTCAAATAGATCAGGCCTTGAAAGAGAGCATTTGGATCCAAGCTCTTAAAGATAATCCCAATCCAATGCTAGAGCTTTCCCCTCACTGTCGTGAAGGAAAAATCCATGACTTAGACATAGTGCTATTCATGTATTATGATCTACCAACCCAGGACTCGGACCAACTCGATCTTCCCATCTCTCCATACAGAAAGTTCTACATCAAATTTGCTCCTCTCCATCCAGAAGATGATCCTCAAATGATCATCATAACCGAAGGAGAACGACTGAAGACTTTCTACTCCTTGAAAGCATGTCCCCAAAAATAAGTGTGGTCTCAGAGGAGCATAACCAAGATATTTGGGTTCGGAAGGAAGGTTTTGAAAAAATTTGACTTAAACTGTCTGTTGTAGCGCTACTATGTTTATCGGAACAAGTCAACACAACTCGTAATCATGGACGCTGACTTCCCCTCAATTAATCTATACATCTTGACCATTATAGGTCATTTTCGAACTCATCAAGATGATTAAATGAACATTGCTTCCTATAGTGTTGCAATGAATTACTTGAAGGATTATGTTGCTGAGTTTTGTAGATGTTACTTCGAATTGGCTCATTTGTTTGGAACTGAAAAGTTCTTGGCAAAGATAGACTACAAAATACCTAAAGCTGAAATCTTGGCAGAAGGGCCAATTGATGAACTGATGTTGGGATACGCCTACTTGCAAAAGAAGACAAACAAGAAGCACTTCTTCCGAGTCCTAGACAAGCACTTCGTACCCTCCAGAGTTCTTTAGAAGTTTATCTCAAATGCAGCAAAGTCAGAAGCTCCAGATCATGTGAAGACAAAATTCATCAGTCAACTATCTAGCCAAAAGCCTATTCCGAAAGTACTATCAAACGAAGCTCAGTTCAAGGCTGTTATCCCACACCATCTCGAGCCTCAAGTCAACCCATCCATCTTCCCTCGCTCTAAAGCTAGAGCAAGCTCCGTTTCAATCCAAGGAAGGTTCGGAAGGTAATACCAGGAAACTAAGAACAAATCCTCGCTTCGTAGCCAACCGGTCTAGCTTTTGAATATGAGTGAAAAGTAGCTTCTGCTTCGCTATTAAATCCCTCACTTTCTAAGAAGATCAAGGGCAAGCCCTCCTACGATTATGATGACTGTAACGAAGTCTCAAAAGATAGACAACCTCTTTCTTTACACGAGAGGAGCAGTGGTATCTTGAAGTCTGAAACTGGTTGTACAGAGCTCATGTGTTTATCCAAGAAGAAGCCAACTGAGCTGAACATATTGCTAAGTTCACTTAGGGGGAGATTGTTGAAACATGAAAAGTGAACCTCTAGCAATCACAAGTATGAAAATCTAAAGTTAACAATTTCCAAAGTAGAGATGGAGTCCGAAATGAAGATCAATCCGAAGTGGTCTAATGAGCGGAGATCAGATTGTCTGTTTGAACATTTATTGTTTCTTGTCTTATTTATTATGTAGCTTTCATAAGACTTATCTTTTTGTATCTTTTACATAATCAGTTGTCAGTAGCTGATTATTAACCAGACCTAGGAATGTCTCCTAAGTTTGTACGATGTACCTCCTCAGTCTACTTAATGAGTATTTTGAATGATAAGAAACATAGTGAATTGTTACTCCAAAGATAGCAAAATTTCTCTTTAATTTAGTTTCACTTTTCTCTCAAGTCAAGATCTTTCATAACATTCTTATTGTTCATTTAATGTCTTTACATTGATTATGCTCCTAGTTTACTTCACTTAATATTGAGTACTTTGTTGAATATTTCATTCAAGTCTTGACTGGTATTACCAGACTCGACCGAAACATCTAATTAAGAGCAGACATTGATCTTAAATATTAACTCAATGTTTGAGTTTTCAAACTTTGTCCTTGCGCATTGATTCTTGTTCTCATAGCCGACAACTCCGAACAGAGAGAGAGAGAGGTTGCTATTTTTTGTCTTTTAGATCCGCGGTCGTTGTTTCTTTGTCGTTCGATGAAGCTAGGGTTTGGAAACCCTAAACCATCTCGAACATCAATCGGGAAATCCTACCTATATCCACCTCACTTTTGAGAGAGAGAGAGAGAGAGAGAGAGATGTCAGACCAACTCAGATCTATCAGATAGATATATCGAGAAAAAAAAGCATCGTTTCCGGATCTGTAACGATGAGGTTGTTTACAGATGAAAATGTTAACTGGTGGTTGTGGTTGGGTTGTTGATTGGTATTGGTGATTCTACTATGGATGGTGCTGGTGATATATGATTTAAGAGAGGGAAGGTGTGTTTCGTTCTGGTGACGAGGGCGGTGTTTCGGCAATGATGGTCACGTTCTGACGCGGAGGGTTGTGGTGGTGGTATCTTCTAGTTGTTAAAATCGAATGAGCAATAGGAGAATTGTAAGAGAGAAAGAGATGGGGAAGAGGAGAGTGTAGGGGTAGTATTTTATTTTTGCTTTATTTAATTGTTGTGTAAATACATGTAAAATGACAAAATATACCCCCACATGAGGAGCATGTGATGATCAACTTAACGTAACTGGAAAAAGATAACGACAGTTAACTCGAGATCTACATGTGAGTTTTAATTTTGTAGTAACCATACGATAAACAGAAAAATTAGACTCAAACTTCACTTTTTAATATATGATAGAGACCAAATTTGCTATTTACTCTAAGATTTTCTTTGTCTATCATCATGCTGTTATTTTCTTGAGAAACCACACACCGAGCACCAATTAGTTTTATTTTTTACCTTAAAGTTAGTTACTATCTATTTCAAGAAAACTGAAGTTGCTTTCGAAAACATCGAATTTGGGGGGGGGGGGGGGGTAGAAAACAATTCAAATAGGAGGGATGCATTTATTATAAATGTTACATATATGATTAAAAAAGACTTATGATAAGTTCATTGCATAGAGGTAGTTTAAAGATATTATAAAGGTTAATATGGATGATGTGAGAAAATGACAAAAAGTCACTTTGATAAGTTTGCCATCGGCTCTCTAAAACAAATTTTATGCATCAACTGTTGACTGTGACTGGATTTTGCACTTGAGCCTCCCCTTTTATCTTTGTAATCTGAGCTCAATAGTAGCTCTCACTTAATTATATATGCAAAAAATGTACCTTTTTATCGAAAAGGCTTGCTATCTTACTGCTTTTCCTAACTTAAGATTTTACTTTTTGGTTCATGTGTCAGATAATCTATAACTTCTTTATGTCTAAAGATATAATATATAGAAGAAATTTAATCATAAAATTAAAACTTGAACTATCCAAATAATATATAGATACCACTTGTGGATTGATATTGAAAGGGTAGAGGGAATATATGTTATAATGAGTCACATGACATACGATTCTATAGATAGATCAATTGCATGTTCATATCAGATTTCTTATATCATCTTACCTGATACAATGATATTACCTTCAAATCTACGGGCTTAAATTCCTCCTCCAATATTACTTTACATTCAAAACATAACCAAATTAGTAATGGAACAATGGAAACCACTAAGAACTAAATATTGATTGGCCCTTTTTAGGCTATATATATAGACAAACTCCGTTAAAGCCATATAACATTTTGTCACGCTTCAAAGTGTGGAAAATTGTATAATTTTGTAACACTACGGATTCAACAAAAAGTATATATGTATAGGGAAGTGTATAATTCGTACACAACAGTTTTTCGCAATACATAACAATTTATGTATTATAAAGTTGTATGATACAACATTTTAAAACACCAATTATTATGTATAGAAAAATATAATATATACAAATTATCATTGTTCTGATTTTATGCCTTTTGCACAGCCGATTCTTGGCCCAGGTATGTCTCTCCTTTATAATTTCATATCAATATAAAATATCTTTGAGAAGTGAGGGGCCTAATCATTGATTAATGTGTTTATGAAATGCCGAGGCTAATCAACTTTCAGCGTTTTCATTATGTTTAAGAGTTTAAATTTCTCTTTCTAAATTTATATTTAATTATTATTTTTACGTTCAATGCTTTCAAAGACAAATTTTAAATACAATAATATTTGAAAATATTTATATTTCTAAAAAACAAACACAATAATATTGATATATCGTAATCCTATACATAAATCTTGACCTACTACTATAAAGCTAGCTTTTTCCAAAATATATATATATATATATATATATATATATATATATATATATATATATATATATATATATATATATATATATATATATATATATATATATATATCCGACGAAATTCCGAAAGAACAAGAAGAGACATATGTTGGGAAATGGAATAGATTAAAAACAAACTCAGAAGCCTTAAAGATAGAATTTGGGTTTGGGTTATAGAAAATAAAATTAAGGAAAAAAGGCAAACAAAAGTCCATTTATCTTATTAATTGCATCCATGGGAGATGGATAGGGGTGTGACTAATAATATAGAGGTCAAGAAAAGGATTATCAAGATAAATATCAACAAATTAAGAATAAGGGGTAGATTCACAGTGACAAAAAACCCAAAGTTGCTTGAAATCATAATTGAGATTTGTCGAAACAAAAAATATAAAAGAAGTACGATATTGATTGTGGCATTGGAATCCAAGTTCTATTTAAGAGACTTTCTTTGATCCTTATAAGAACATCTTTGGCACGGATATCTTCGGGTGCCTTACTCAGTTGGAATGTGGGTTCAAAACTATCTGCCGCATACACCTCTTTATTAGAAAGTCCAGAATGTCCCATTCGAAATAAGAAAAGTAGGTTGGAGTTTGAGGGCTTGAATTCTACAAGCCCAAACGTTAAAGCGTCGTATGATAGTGACAACATCCCATTAGGTGTTACAAATAATGACACGACACAATAAAGATATAAAACACCATACCAAATTTGGGACGAAACTGAAATTCAAATTTGTCTTTGTGGCATGTTCGTGTCAAATGTAAAAAAGATGATGTCGTGCCGTGTCTGTGTTCAAAATTCGACACGAAATTAACACGATTTAGAATTTGTTTGTAGTGTTTTTCGTGTTTGTCGTATTATATATGATTAAATATTAATGAAATAAACTAATTGCTATATTATGTTATTTTTTCCGTGTCGTGTCGTGTTTGCCGTTTCTTAATTGGTTCGTTTTCGTATTAGTTAAAAAAACACGACATCATGTCGTGTCATGTTCGTGTTACATAAAATCTTGTCGTGTCATATGTGTCATGTCGTGTCAATCAAAAATACGACACGATAACCCGATTTGCCACCCCCACATCCCATATGTAGTGTGTTATTTATTAACCTTGTGCCAAAATTCTAACATCGTATGTGTAACGCTTGTAGATCCGGACTTAGCCAATTTACAAATAATAAGCGTTAAAAATTACTTTTTGATCGAAGATTATTTAGAATAAATAATTTTAACCAAATTTATAGTATATGTCACAAGGATTCCGTACATATAAAGAACGTTGAAAACTAACTTATAACGAAAAAGTTATGACCCGTATACCAAACGGACCCTATCTCCGATATGATCCAACCTGATTGTTCCTTACTTGATAGATCATGAAAGTAAACTTTGAGTTAATGATAAATCTAGACTAATAAATTAGTTGCATTAAATACTCGACTAAAAGTTAACGAAAATAATGCTAGGTTACGTAAAGGAAAAGACAGTTGCTAGAAGTGAAGCGCTGCCCGAATTACAAGTCAATACTTTAACAAGTGAGTGCATAGTCCTTTTCATGAACATGATTTTAATACAAGTATTAATAAATGTATTAAATATATGTTAAAATTTTATATGTGAGTTATATACTTATTATCTAGGAATATGTGTTATATGTATATTTGGTGATATACATTATGCGAACCAGACATGGTTCTATATGTGTTAAGATGTCCTTACTTGATAATAATAATAGAAGTATTATAAATGAGAAGATAAATGTGTATCATTACTTAATACTCTGTATAAAAAATTACACAAAATTAGGATAGTGTTGCCGAAACGGAGTTAGTTTGAAAGTTGATTATAAGCATTCTAGGCTTGCCTAGTGATGAAACAATAAGTAAAAGAGATGCTTAGTTCAATTAAGTTTGGATATTGGGTAGCATCATATTAAGGGTATGCGCATGATCAGAATAGAGAGTAGTAACTCTGTTTGAGGAGATTGATGATTGGTGGAGTATGTCATATGTACAAAAGTACTTTCTAAGTACAAAGTCTTTTTCAAAGCTCTATATCTCAGGTGCTGCTTTTGCCAGAGTATTATTATGATTTGGGGGACGAGTCCTATTCATACCAGGGTACTATAATGTGTGAGAAGTACTATCATGTACAAATTCCTTTTCGACACTATTGTGTAGCGGGGTACGGGAGCGTACGGGAGTACTTTATTAGTATTTCCCCATACTTTTTCTTTTGATGAGCTTTGTGTGTCAGCGTTTCCTTTCACGAAGTAACTGAGAGAACTTCATAGACTGCCTAGTAGAGTGTGTCAGTAATAGATCATTACTAGGTAATCTAATGTTGTATTACATGATAGGGTGAGTCTGCGGGTAAAATACCTCAGGGTATCAGACCATTGCTAGGCACAGTTATCTAGATAACCACCCCTGACTTAATTATCTTGTTGTTTTTACCAACGGAGGTTCGTGGTGAAACTTATTCCATTCCCTCATTTGATGTATTTATTGTCCTCATTCGCCACCAGGGAATTTCCAAATCAGCATCGTCATTTTATTGTTCATATTGATCCTTTAGGCTAGATTTTGTAAGATCGTTGTATAGGATCTGTACTTGGGAATCGTCGGGATGGGATAAATTGTTTTAGAGATATGATGTATCTGTGTTAATGATAATCGTTATACTTATGTTCTGTATTGACGACGATATCCTAATGTTTTAATATAACTAAAATAAATTTCTCCAAAAATGCTTTGATAATATCATTATCATGTTTTTTGGGAACAAATTCCGCAGTATTATTCTTCAAAAAGGATACTATGATTTTTAAATAAGCATAAACAAATCGGTCTTTTCTGACCGTGAAAATAGGGATGTTACAGATGGTATCAGAGTATTAGTTTAAGCGAACTAGGAATTGTAGGAAATTTCTAGACTTAAACTTAGAATGCCAACCGATGATTGTGAGATGAGTGTCTACTATATTTAGGATGTATTAAGGGCAACATGTCCATTGATGAGTGTACCAATGCCTTCACAGACAAGAGGGAGTTTGCTTTGTGCATCGTCCTTGACGAGCTAACAAAAATCGATAAGTATACAACGGGGCTACTGTAACATCATGATTTTTCACGCAAATTTTTTTCTTATTTAAAAAACATTTATTTAATAGAATACGTTGCGGAAGACTTATTACGTTTATTTCAAAAACATCACCAATGTTACTTTCATGACAAAACAAATCCATCAAAAGTTAAAGTTCACAAAACACAATGATGAAATCCCAACATGTCCAAATGGTATCATAACTAAATTATACTAAATTATACTACCCAAAGATTCCCATCCTCACCCAGGTATCATGTCAAGCTACCTATTCCATTCCACAGAAACCAACAAGCAAAGAACAAGTGTTAGCATAAGCTAAGTGAGTCAATATAGTATAGTGTTAAGAGAACACACATATCATATATAGATCCACACAAAACATCCACACGCAGTCAAAGACTCACTAGCAAGACATACAACATCACACCACATAACAACCACAACTCAATTTATTTTAGTTCTTCGGTTAGAGCTTGTTTTATTAGTTACTCTCCTCACCACCGTTATAACTAATTTAATCTTAGCGATTCACCGCTTGAATATTATTATATAATATTTTGTTTCTCCACTTTACTTTAATAATTACTCACCGCTCACGACTATAATTATTAAAGTATTACCTCCTAGTTAGGGTCTTTCTATTCACCGCAAAAACCTCCCCAAAACTAGACCCCGTTCGCTACTAACGTGACCGGCACGATCCAATGCACTAAGTGAGGCGCGACTCTCACTCGTAATCATTGCTCCCGGTGCGCTGCCTTCGCTACTCCGATTGTGCACATACGTATACATGCGTTGTCGTTCAAGATTGGTACGAGCGGTGCCAATTCCAACATATACACCTCCCAAATCCCACGTGATGTTTGCGCTGGTCCCACCGCTTGACCAACATCACTCCAGTCCCGGTATACCAAGGTGTACCAAGAGCATGTCCCGAGTGGTTGTCTAGAAAAACCAGTTGATATCATAGTTGGCTTAAGCTCTTTTTCCTATAGGTATCTTTCCACCCACTAGGCCATCATAATATCCGGATTGGATATTTACCTCTGTCTAGGTTTCTACCCTTCGCTCGCTAGTGTGTTACCCTTTTCTAATTTAATAATGATTAATTAAATAAGGAGTTACACTTTTACCCTTTCAAGTAATCATGTACTTATTATGAATATTCCTTTATTAACATATTACCTCTTTAAGGGTTATTTTCATGCAAACATGTAATTTCATGAAGTTATTACATTTTTCATCACACACTACTTCCATACACAACACATCAATGAAGTTGATACAACACTAGCATGCTTGTCCTAAAATATTTTAAACAACTATTTTCAAACCAGAATTAACATGCTCACATCACATAATGTTCATACACTTCACTCAATCTAGCATGACCCTAACTCACATCTCACACCAAACAAGGAAGAGTCTAGCATGCAACACCCTAGATATCATTACACATAAAACATTTCAACAATAATGACATAAAAATCAATCATCAAAAGGGCACATGCATCCTAGATAACGAGGTTCATCTCAGTGATATCAATACCGAGCATAGCGACCGCTATTGTGTTTTGCGAGGCGAGGCGTTCAAGGGTCGCTATGGGCTCAATAGCGACGTAGCGACGTTCTTTTTTTTTTTTTTTTTTTTTTTTTTTATTTTTAAATACGGTATCTATAGACCCGTTTTAGGGTTTTTTTAGTTAACTAAGTCAAAGAAGGTTCATACGCTCTTCTCTCGACCCAGCCTCCCTTCCGCTTCTTCAACTATTGCAAGCTCCTTCCCTTCTTCCTACGGTTTCTCTTGCAATCAAAGATTAATAGTCTTTTTTGGTAGTATGCATGTTTTAGAACTTATTTGAGTTAATAGTCTTGGGGTTTTTAGCTTATTTATTATTTATAATTGCTAATTAGGTGAAGTAAAAGTAGTATATATTTTTTAATAGGTATTCTCTAAAAATGAAATAGCCGTCACTATTTCATCGTTATCGCGACATAGCTTATAGGTAGGTTGTCGCTATGACCTCGCTATCGCCATCGATAACACTGGTTCATCCCAATCCATTTAAGATATGGGATACTCCTAACAATGTACTTTTAAAACCACAAGTTGACTCCCCTTTGTCAAAAATGTGACCAACTCACACTTCAAATATTGTAATGGTTGAAGTATCACCTTTGCCCCTATTACATTTCAAATAACTAGGTTATTGGAGTTCTACAATACCAAAGATGACAAGTTTATAAGCCAAACACATAAATCAACTAGCAAGTAAAATTCCCAGTTTTGAACCCAAAACAGGTACCTGTTTAGAGCTGTTTTAGCAAACTTAGAACCTATATAACTTTCGTTTTTATTTCATATTACTGAATTTCAGACTTTTAGCTTTTCAGAATGTACTTTTGAAGATCCAAATGATTTTTCTACAATTTTATATGATTTTTACAAATCTACCTATCAATGCAGCTAAATTCTGACCAGCTGGTGAAAAAGGCGATTTTCACCTAAGTTAGAAGCAACAACAGGTTCTGGAAAAATTCATGGGTACACTAGACTCAAAATGGAAACTTTGAGAGTTTACAGATCACTAATTCGATTCCTGGTTATTTTTCTATAATTTTCGAGCACAGGGATAGAATGGGAAATTTTCACAATTTCCCAGCAATGCATTATAAGGGTTATTTGACAACTTAACCCACTAAGCCATAACCAAGATCAACTTTAAAGATGAAAATTGAGTACTTAACAGTAGCAACATGTCAAGAAGTTAAAATAACAATTTCAACTTCAAACCATGACTCAAAGTACATTGCTTTTATGGGAAAAACAATGTATGTTGCAAAAAGAGAAAACACAATTTGGGTTGAAGTTTTCTTCATCATTGAGACACATAAAAAGAAACTTAGGAACAGTTTTGATAACCACATGAATGGTCCAAAACATAGTCTTCTATGAAGGAAAATTGAACATGAAATCATTATAATTGAAGTGATAGAAACATGAATTTTTTTTGACACCAAAAGAAAGAAATTAACTTCACAATTCCAACCAATCCATCAACAACACATAAAAGAGTGTTTTTACAAGGATTTTGACAGCAACAATTAGCCAAGAACAAACCCATTAAGGCTGAAATTCTGACATATGATAATTCACTAGAGTTGAGGCGAAAAGAAGAAGATTATGTGAACTAAATCACTAGCAATTGAAGCATGGAGACAAGAGAATGAAGAATTAATACATACCAACACTTGGGATCGATTTCACAACTCCAATCTTCTTCAAAAAGTCGACGATTGCAGCCCTTGTTCCCCCCTTCTCCTCTCGCTGGGGTCGCCTCCCCCCTCTCCCTCTTCGTGATCGTTTTTTTTTTCCTTGCTAAACACCGATCGATGCCACAAGAAAAAGGAGGCCACGAACCTGATTTGGTCGACTCAATTCCCCAATAAACAACGTTAAGAACTGATTTAATTCGAGTGACTCTTGTTGCCATCGTGACTCAAAAACGGACGTACTCTCATCAATCTCATTAACACGTCAATTAGTTATGGGAGTTACATTTGATTTTTCAAGGAAAGTCCCTAAACTTTCATAATTTAATTCCTAACAATCCTAACCCTAATAACTTAACATTTTTGATTTTCCTTAATGACAAAACAACCCCTCAGCATAATTAACACCATTTACCCTAATAAAACTACTTACATTTTAACCTAATAACTTCATGAATCAGTTTAATTAAATTACACATTTTTTAATTTTAATTAGTTCTTTTTGGTATTAATTAACATCATTTTTTAATAATAGCAATTACCACCTATTTATTTAATTTATTTCGATTTATAATCTAGAATCGAAATAATCTTTACGAAACTAAATATTCGACGAACGGAAAAACTAACATCATTAACAAAAGAAGTTTCAGGTCGTTACAACTACCATGGGAGTACACTATTCCAGTACACCAAGAACCTACTCTTGAGGCCGCCATCTAGGCTGCTAAGTCTGTTGAAGAAATGATCAAAGGCAGAACTGCCAATAAGGTTGAAGTTGGCGAGAAGAGGAAGTTTGAGGGGTCTTCAAGATCTGAAAAGAAAAATAGGTTCCCAAAGTCTTACCCTAACAACAAGAGGTATGTTGGATAACAATGAAGAAAAGTGGTGTGACAAGTGCAGAAGGAAACACATTGCGAGATGTTGTAAAAAGGTGACTTGCTTCAAATGCGGGAAGAAGAATGCACGACCAAGAGAGAAGTCTACTTTAAGTGTGGTGAAGAAGGACACTTCAAGCAAGACTGTCCAAAGAGGAAGGAGCTACAAAGCCAAATGTACCGCCGAAGCCAAATGCAAGAGCATTCCAGATGATCCTTAATGAAACACATGACAATGCAAGGGATTAGGAGTAAGGATCTATATATATATATATATATATATATATATATATATATATATATATATATATATATATATCTGAAGATCGAGATATAAAATAGCCATATAGATAGTATCATGTGGTGTAGCCTAATATAAGAGGCATAATATAGGGTGAACTTGAATATCTATGTAATCGTTTCAAGAAGTAATATAAGCCTTAGTTATGTTATCCGATGTGTTAAATGACTATGTGAAATTCTTATATGGTGACTTGGAAAACTAAGAGGCAATACTTGGACCACGTATGAGTAGGTGTGAAAGGTAGTAGAGGCCTATGCTACCGGAAGCACATGACTCGCACTTAGATCAGAGAAAGTCATAAGGTTACCAAGGCGCTAGTAATTAATTCTGTTTTATTGATGTATGTCGTTACCATTGTTTCAGTAATGATTGGGAGGATGATTGTTATTCTGAACTTAGTGGTCATATCAAATCAAGTCCATCTAAGATGAGTGTGTTACGTGGTTCGGAGAACCAAGATCAATGTAGCATCCGAATTAAGACAGAAGATTGAAGTAAAAGATAATCAAAGCAATCAATAGAGGTATCGCAAACGCAGTTAAAGTAAGAAGCTTTTAGCTAGCAGTTCTACACGCTAGAATGTGATTATATCACATTATAAAATGAAGGAAGGTATCTTCCATTCCGGAATTTGGCTCGAAAACACCAGAGTCTAAGCATTGCATCATACGATGAGATGTCAATAGGACATGAGCCATCGGGCTGTTATGATAATTGAGTTAAAGAAGTTATCTTAAGTTAAGTCTTTTTAAGAAGGAGTAGGAGTCTCCAATAAGGATCGAGTTTGTAACTCTAAGGTTACGATTGAAAGTCCAACATAGTATGGAGAGCGGGTACAAGATTGAGCACCGCCAATAGTTAAGAAATCTAAGAGTTAGATAGTTATTTGAAAGGACATAAGAGTTACGGTTATTACCTAGGAGTAAAAGATAACATGAGGAATCATTATACAAACCATGTTTTGATGATGGTTCTTGGACGTAATCATCTTAAGGGGGAGATAATTTTGACGCCTGTAGATTCAGGCTAGTAAATTTAGAGATAATAAGCGTTAAAAATGACTTTTTGATAGAAGATTATTTAGAATAAATAATCTTAACCAAATTCTATAGTATATGTCATAAGGATTTCGTACATGTAAAGAACGCTGAAAATTGACTTATAACGAACAAGTTATGACCCATCGAAATTTCGTGATTAAACCGGCACGACCTCGTGTATCGTAAAAAGTAAAATTTTGATATAATATATTTTAGCATTAGAAATCTAAACGAAAGTCGTAGTAGACGTTAGACCGAGAGCATTCATATAGAGAACGTATAAATCTAACTTCGTTAGAGAAAGTTATGAATTTTCTAAGATTTTGCATAGTGATATACGACCCAAAAATCGAATTTTAGATTGATCGTTTTCAGCCGACACAAACTAAACAAGAATCGAATATCTCGTTAATAGGAGCTCAAGGATATAAAGATAGTCGAAAACAGACGTTGGATGACAAAGTTATGAATTTTTAACAGACTTTAACTCTTTAAGCATGTTAAAATATAACTTCAAAAATAAAGTCAAAATTAGTCTGGGGAATCTAAACGAAAGTTGTAGATCTTGTTGCTACCTACGTGTGGATATATAGAATATCAAAAATGGAGCTCGTATGCAAAAGTTACGAATTTTAGAAGATAATTAGTTTTTGGATTAAAACCCCGGAGTGACACGTGGCACAATCTCAGCCACTACTTCTTCCCCACGACTTGTAACAAGATTTCGATACGTAGCATGCTTATGCAAAACGTACAATAGTATGCCCCACATACATCTAAATTACTCCCAACATAACTCGAAATCTCAGCCTATAAATAGAGCTCGTTTTCACTCATTTTTCTCACAACTTTCTCAAAGCTTCTCCCTCAAACACCCCTAAACCCTTTAATTTTTCCCTAGCACCTCCTAGGTGTTAGAAGCGAGTCCCAGAATGCCAGCCCCAAAAGGAAGAGATTTTGGCTATGAAGTTCTGCCTACTGATATTGCCATATTTATACACATTTTAGGTAGTATTTTAATACATTTTGTGTAATATTTGGGTTGTTGGCAAAGATATGTGGTACTTATGAGATTGAATTATATTTTAAAGCCAAAGGAACATTATTGAAGATAAAGGACAAAAAGCGACAAGAATTGTAACTTTGGAGGTTTGGACCTTAAAATAAGAAGAATCGAGCTGAAAAGTCAACCTCATGACATGAGGACTCCTTCTCACGACGTGAGCCTCGAGCTTCTAGAAGATAGACATTTAGAGGACAAAGTTCGTGTTCGATACGAATTACAACTAAGCTCACGGCGTGAGATGCCTTATCTCACGACGTAAGTAGAGCCTTTATAAAAAATATATAAAGACCTTGACACTTACGATTTTAGGAGTTTTTTGGAGAGACTTTGAGGGTTTAGAGAATGATTTCTGGAGGAAATTTAATCAGGAAAACCAAGTCCAACCATTGAAGGAAGGAGAATTGACTAAAGGTTTAGATGAAGATTATAATCATCACTTTATTTTGGTACATTTAACTATGATTTTATTCATTGAATTTGAGTGTGTGATTTCAGCCATGAGTAGTTGAATCTAGCTGCTTCTATTTAGCTAGATGAAGCTTCAACTTTATGGATTAGTTTCATTAATTGTGGATTTTAATGGTTGGTTATGTGCTTGTGCTTGATTTTTAATACCTTGCATGTTAATATTAGATACATAAATTTCTTGAATTCATGTTTTGTGTAGCTTAGTGTTGGAACCTGAAAGAGAATCTCTAGTAATCCTAAATCCTTTTATCAATTCCGAAGTTAGTTGTAGTTCCGAAGTAAAGCTTGCTCCAGAATCTGTTTGTGTTCGGACCTGATGTTAAGTTGGTGATATGAAGAAAGAGTGTGAAGTCATTCCGAAATGAACTTTGTTTGATGTTCCGGAATCTGTATTTTGTCTTTATGCATTAAATGTATTTGTCTTTTGTTTGGTTTAACTACTCATAGGACTTAGTCTTTTTGTCAACTCGGATATTTAGAGTGTCAGATGTAAATATTTTATCCAGTACTATGTATGTAATTGGTTAGTACCATGTACTTCATTCTCCTACTTATAGGAGCATTCAATGTTAAATCAAATGACAGATTGTTCAAACTTTTTGGCACTATTTTCATTTACTTCGCTCTCTTTAAAACATTCTCTTTGTTCTTGATTTATTAACTTTACTTTGATCTTAATTCTCATTCTTCATTTATAGCTTGAATTTATGTTGAATATTGTGACAACCCAAAATTTCTATATTGTACAGCCATTCAATTCAATCAATGTTAAACTCGTTTCTGCTATCTTTTAGCGTTGTTTAGGGTTTGTTTGAGTGTTCTAAGCCTATTACATTCAAAGTTTGGGTTTAGGGATGAGTTATATTATGTTCATCGTGTTACATTCGGGCCAAACATTCCTTCAAGAGGAGTGTACGGCCGCACACATGGGTGTACAGCCGTACACTCAAAATGGTTGTGAACTCATGCCCTTATATGAGTCATTCCTTGCTTTTTCCTTCACTTTTCATACTTCCCAGTCAAGAAAGTCAATTTTCTCTCAACTATCATCGAGTATTTCATCTTGATCTTCAAAGATTTAAGTATTTCCTCCATTAATTAGTTGATACATTGCTTTATCTAATGAAGATCCATGATTTCATCCATGAAATTATGTATTTTAGTTAGATCTTCAAGTCTTCTTCACTTTCACCAAGAACACCTACTAGTTCTTGGGCCATGAACTCCATAGGAACCCTCAAAAGTGTGAGTATCTCTTCCATCTTCTAGTTAAGCTTGAGAAACAATTGATTCCTAGCCTTAAATCATCATCCAATGCAAGAACTTCAAGGGTGTACGACCGTACATACCTTATATAGTCGTAAACCATTGTTTGGTGCATGTCTTGGCCTTAAACTCATCTTATGTCCCAACATAGGACCAAGAACACTTAATGGATGTTAGATAGGGTTGTAAAACACCTCCTTTGCATGTTATTCCATGAGTGTACCGGCGTACACTCCATGACCGTACACCCAATGGCCGTACACCACATTGGGCGTACACATCTTAGCCGTACACACCCTAGTGTGGCTGTAAACCCTTTTAATGCAATGATTTGTGATTGTAACACTTCAATATAAGTGTTTCATAGTCCCTAAGGCGGTTTCCTTGCATAATTAGTTGTTATTAACACTAATTATATACATATATGTGTCATTATATGCTTAATAGGATCCGTTTGTGGTCGAGACTTCACTTGACACACAACTTCCTATATCGATCTTACATTCATATCACTCACTACAGGTGAGTTCATACCCCTTAACTGATCTTTTAAATGATTTTAAATGCTTTTATGGGGGGGGGGGGGGGGGGATACAAGTTGAAAACATTATATTTATTATTAATCACATGTGATTAATAACTATCAACAAGTGAATTTCTTATACTTCAAACTGTTGTATCAATCAAACTATTTCAAAAGAATTTTATAAGCAGACATCAAGTCATAAACAACCATTCAAATGGTTAAAACTCTTTTATATGTTAAACTTTTTATTAAACTCTTTTAAACTAATGTATTGTCAAAACTATATCTATATAGTATAGTTATATAAGTAAGGTTGAAAGGACTTAGGACTGATAACTCATTTTATTTCTTATTCCTTGTTTGGTTGTGGACTTAGGGTATCTGGTTGTTTTTCCAAGTGTCGTTTGAATCTTAGTTATATATTATGTAGATGTGTATAGATATAAACGCTTTTACCTTAGTTCAACACCTTTGGGTAGCAAAGGTGTACAAACATGCCCAGTCACTCAAACAACATTACTAGCAAACTATAATAGGTATAGTTTAGAGGATTACTACTCACTATTTCTAGTACAATGAAACATACGAGAGTCAGTTCATATGTGAGCCAGTTTAAACTTACTGTAATGAGAAACAGAAGGAACATACTATAATGATAAACAAAGAGAACATACATTACACTATACGAAGAGAACATACAATACACTAGGACAGAGAGAACACTCTATACAAATACAAGAACACTATAACATTAATGTGAGCCATTACTTCATGGCATGGCAATATACTGCTATGTCACATTTTGTAACCAGAGTCTCCTAGAGGGAGAGCGTGAATTTGTGTATACATCTATACGGGATTGACCATCCTACACCTTACTGCTAGCTACAGTGGGACATGCAGGTCTACAGGTGACGAATGTCATACCATTTCAAAGTCTTTGGGCGTCGTGTTTTACTAGTCAATTGAGTATGGTTACAATCATATCACATTTTACCTTAATTAAACAAACCGGTTTAAGGTAGTTAGTACATTGGTAGTTACTTATATACAATACTACAATACATCATTATTTTCCCACTGCATTCACATTGTGATCTTCTCACATAAACGGTAATGTAAACTATATTTTGGTACCAATTGATGAGATTTGGAATCGAGTTTGAATGTAATTCTAGACGTAACTGAGTAAAGTATTAAAACAATGAACACGAGAGTAAATAGAATCTTTGATCAGCTCATATTATGCTTTTCAGTTTACAGAATACAATGAATAAACTGTAAAACTGTGTGTAAAAGTTGTTACTAGATCACTAGTACATGCCCCTATTTATAGGAGAATAACAGCATAACAAAAATACTAAGGACTAAACGTTAAGCCTTCTCTTTATAACGCCTTAGTAAAATAACTATATATACGAAGACCCATACATACGAAGACAATAACATTCTTCGTAACAAACAAAATGACTCTTCGACTTATTACAACATTTTAGCCCTAACATAAATGATAGTCGGTCTTTGGGAAAACACTCACTTTTACAAAGGAACACACATACAGAACAGTCAGGTCTTGGTAGAAGACTACATTTCAGTTAAAGTAAAAAATATAGGATTTTCTAGGAGATACAACATTTACATAAAACATTTAAAAAAATATACAAACACTTACAAACACTTTCATACAAACAATGACACTAAAATACTTATGAACTCACCATCTTTAATGATGATCAACTCTTTCAAAATAACTTGTATTCTCAGATCACC
Organism: Lactuca saligna; assembly: GCF_052625555.1. Classification (NCBI taxonomy): domain Eukaryota; kingdom Viridiplantae; phylum Streptophyta; class Magnoliopsida; order Asterales; family Asteraceae; genus Lactuca; species Lactuca saligna. The sequence goes on along the minus strand of NC_136423.1, from coordinate 14,534,749 downwards.
AGTAGATAGGTAGACTGAACCAGGTTTTGAGAAGACGGAGCTCATTCAAGACTCGTCTTTTATTTTGATTCATATTTTGGTGTCTTTCAAACTATACAAAAAACACACTTGTATTAAATTATACTATTAATGCAGTGGATGATGTTGTTGCTTGTTTACTATTATACATTGATATGATATTGTACATGATGTCCTCCGCCCCCATACATTTCTGCCATTTTGGTTTGGGGGTGCGACATATTGGTATAAGAGCTTTGTTTATAGTGAATTGAGTATATCAACCCATAAAAGATATACAACTATAAACACATTGGGATTAAAATACTCTGACTAAGAGTTTATACTTTTAAATAATAAAATATTTAACCGAAGTATACATATCTGCATTCATATTAAAATCAGTGTCACTAGGACAGAACAAAAGTATTACGGTTGTTGGACAACACAAGTAGGCTTGGGGACATATGATCAGATCTAGGAGTGATATAGCCTAATCAAATATATCTTTCCGAGAAGTGATTAGCATGTGCCTATGAATGGTTGTGGTGTGGTAGCAAGTATAAAAACTTACCAATACTACTTCAATGAAAACATTAGAACAGAACATAAACTTAAAATACTATAGGATTATTTTGTGCTACTATAATTACTTATGTGCAAACTAAAAAGGTCTTTATTAGTATGTCAATAGTTGCTGAGTGGATACGCTACAGTTATATGTGACTAAGGTGTCATAGATTTAGAATCTATGATCTTTGCTTTACTTCTTGTTCCTTGTTTGGTTGTGGATTTAGAGTTAGGATCACTTATTCGAAGGTCTATCCTGTTTTGATCACATATGATTGGCATACACTACGCAAGTATCGAAGTAACTGGTAAGGATCATCTTATAATTATCTTAACTAGTACATCTAATAACTACCTATTTCATCCCTTTTCTCGCTTAGATAACATGGCTGGATTCAAACCAAGGTAATGGTGGATGTCTCGATGTAGAGCTAGAAGAGAATCATCCAATCCCTTTGGATGATGACTTCGCAAAGAACTTCCCGGAAGATTTTGACTTTGAGCTAGAAGTCAATGATCTGCCCCTGGTAGCTCCAATCCCGAATCCTAACCCTTGTCCGGCTTTTCAAGGACCGACGCCTTTGTGGGCGGAAAACTTGGGTAGATGGAGTCAAGAACAGGGTCAAACTCTGCCATACAACAGAGACAGAAGCTTCTACAACCTGAGCAAGGGAGGCTCAACAGACAGAGTCCTGCCTATTCTGGTTCGTAGGGTTGCTCAAAATGAAGAGCAGGGTAGGACAACCATCAATCAAATCATGGAGGTTGATGCCAAAATGGGAGTTAATACAGTCTGCATTCATCGTCTTGAAGATGCTCATGGGAGGTCTATAATAGACAATGAGGCTCTGTGTCACACCCCCAAACCAAGGATGGCGGAAACGTCCGGGGGTGGAGGACTTCATGTATAGTATCATAACCACAATTTCAATAGTAATTTAAGCAAACACAACCAACATATATATAATTGAAAAAGTTACATCATTTGTATGAATTACATGTTTCAAAATCAATTACAATATGTTGACAAAATATGAAAAGTTTGACGTCTTAACGTCCCATCCTCAAAAGCACTTGATTACCTGTTTAGTGTTTTCCTGAGAATACGAGTTGTTTGAAAAGTGTCAACACAAAGGTTGGTGAGTTCATAAGCTTTTATTAATAAACTTAGTAGAAGTCTATCACATGTAAATGTCGCGTTTGTGTCAGAAAAATCCGATATTTTCCTTGAAATCCGAAAAATGTAGCCTTATAACCAAAGACTAAAATGTATAAGAAATCATCATTTCTTAGTAGTAACGTCGTGAGTTTAAAATGATATGGAAAGTAAATTTCTTTATCAATCTAAAACCTACTTCGGTTTTATGAAACCCCGTAAACTTTATGAATTGTTATCTCCCTAGGTGAGTCGCTAAAATCATACTGTGACTATGTGAACCTGCCACAACGTTTCTCAGGCGTTGCGAAAATGTAATGACATTTGTCACCCGTAGACCTGCAGGTCCCACTGTAGCTAGCAGCAAGGTGTGGGGTGTCAAACCCAATATAGATCTATATACAAGCATCACGTTCTCCCTCAAGGAGATTTTGATTATAACTACCAGGAATTATATCCCGCACTCGGACGTACGGGGAGAGAGAGTGTCTCACAACATAGGTTAACAAGTTTACGTGAAATGTGTGTGGATATAAATCTTTCTTGTATGAATGTACCCTTTTTGTACGAGTGTGTTGAGTGATGTATCATAAACTATACCTATTATAGTTTATCTAATATGTATATAATATGTATGAATTCTTTTTATGGAAATGTATTAGTGTTGTGAATTTATCCAACTATACTTTTTATAGTTACATAATACGTGTTCTAAATGAATGAATAATATTTAATATGAATAACTTAGTTTTCAGTTCACAATGATAAACTAACAAGGAAACACATTCAAATATTAGAACTTATGATTATACACTTTGCTCAACATAGTACAAAGTGTTGTGATATTTACATGCTGTTGGCTAACTTTAGCAATTCTGCCCAGTTTTGTAAAAATCATAGAAAAATCATACGAAGTCGAAAACTAGATCCGTAAATTCTGAGAGTTCAAAAAATGTGTCTAGTTTACTCATAATTTTTATCACGATTTTTAATGACCTCCAACTTGGGTGAAAATGTCCATAATCACAGACTGGTCCGGATTGTTGTTTGAAATGATAGGCAGTTTTGTAAAATTCATCATAAATTGTAGAAAAATCGTATGGAGATGTGCAAGTAGTAATTTTAAAGCTACAAACTTGAACTATTTGCACTTTGTACAGTTTTGAAAACAAAAATGTTTAAGATGCCCAAAACAGTCCGTGAATGGAGTTGAACTTTTCTGATGAAGGCTGTTAGAAAATTTTAATTATGTTCTTAGTGTTTTAACTTGTATTCCCCCCCTGAAAACTTGAGAAAACATGAAAATGTAGGGGTATGGACTCACCTTAAGTGATTTCAGTAGGTAAGTGTTGAAGAAGATAAGTGTTCAACCCAAGAACACTTGAAGAATCACTTGAAGATTCGAAGATCTAACACAATTATGAGAGAGTTTGTGTAAGATATCCATGATTTGAGTGGAAATAATTGAGATAATCATAAAGAGAATGGATTATGCTTACCAAATGTGGAGGAAAAACTCAAGATCAGCCCTTGAATCTCGAATTTCTAGAGAGAGAAAGTGAGAGAGGAAAGAGTTTGATCTTCTTGTGAAATGAGAGCAAATGAGAGAAGTGAGGAGAGAGGATGAATATTCAGCCCTCAAAAACGTGGGAAAGAGGAATAATTGAGTGGAGAAGACATTGATGTGACCTAGGTAAGGTGGGGGTGTGGCTGGTCATAGAGTGGGTGTGGGAGTGGTTGCTTGTGTTATAAGGTAAAGCAAAGTCAACACTCCACCTCTTTGTACTTTACCCACTTGCTTTTATTATTTAAATAAAGATTTTTATGAAAATATGATTAAATTGTGAATATTTAGGGTTTATTATGTTAAAATATGATTTTGGGTGAAATTCCCACGTTAAAATAATTAAAAACGGGCCTTAAACGCAAAACTACGCGAAAACCGGGAGAAAATGAGTTCCCAGCGAGACCTCTCGGTCCTAGGCCGAGGTTCGGTCCCTAGGCCGAGACCCGGTCCACGCTGAGGACTGTAGCCGGAAACGAACAGAGGGAAACGAAAGGGGCGAGTCAGACGCGAGAAGCGATGGGCGAGGGTTCGGTCCGAAGGGTCAGTGGGGTTCGGTTCGGGAATAAGAGGCGAGAATGTCAGAACCGAACGTACTGTAGTGAACAGTAGTGAACAGTACCTTCAGTTCGGTTCCTCTTGAGCAGGGTTCGGTTTTGGTTAGTGGTGAACAGTACCTTCGGGTTCGGCTCAGGAGGGTTCGGTTCGGCTCAGGAGGGTTCGGTTCGGCATCAGGAGGGTTCGGTTTCGGTTAGTGGTGAACAGTACCTTCGGGTTCGGCTCAGGAGGGTTCGGTTCGGCTCAGGAGGGTTCGGTTCGGCATCAGGAGGGTTCGGTTCGGCTCCTCTTGCTCTCAGTCCCTAAGAGGACCTTCGGGTCCTAAGAGGCTTCTCTCTTGGTTTCGGTTCCTAATGTCTATTTTTCTCGTTTTTACCCTGTTTTAAGCTATTTTTGACACTGTTAAGCGTCGGAATGACCCAAATGATTCTAAAAAGTGACGGGAACTATTTGAGAGAGATTCGGGAGAGATTTCGCATACTTGGAGAGATTTGGGAGAGATTTGACATTCTTGGAGAGATTTCTCATACAAAGAGATATTTGCGAGAGTTTTCACATACTTATAGGGATTTGGGAGAGATTTGACATTCTTGGAGAGATTTCTAATACAGAGAGATATTTGAGAGAGATTTCGCATACTTGGAGAGATTTGGGAGAGATTTGACATTCTTGGAGAGATTTCTCATACAAAGAGATATTTGCGAGAGTTTTCACATACTTAGAGGGATTTGGGAGAGGTTTTACATAGAGAGAGATAGTGTGGAAACGATTGAGAGAGGTTCCATGTGGGATAGTTGTGAGTGTCCGGCATCGAAATGTATGGTTCGTGAACCCTGTTAAGCCTTGTTTAAGGATCTTACACACTCCCGATGAGTATGCAACATTGTTTTATCGTTCTAGTTCATTGATTAGAACTAGGGTTTAGAAAGTTTTAACACAAGACTTTTCTCAAGTGATGTTTCCCATTAATATAGCAAGTTATACAGTATGAACATAACACAAACCCTAATACACAAGGTTTAATCGAGTTGACCGGTCTTGACTTGATGATTTGACTTGACTCAAGATTGACGATTGTCACACTCTGCAGCAATAACTAGCTGCAACACGAGCTGAAGTCATAGAGCTCTGAGCACGCCAAAGAGTTTATGAACGACACCTTCTTGACGTGGAGCGTCAACTTGCAAGTTTGAGGGTTCACCCGAGTGGTACCCGTTGCCGGTAGAAGATGCTCTACTCGTCCTTTATTTTGGTTTAAGGAATAGCCTTCTTACCTATACTCTATGTAGCAATTTTCCCTGTGAATATTCCTTTCTTTCTAGTACGGTTGCTAGGTCTCTATGTTGTCAAAATTTTCTTACTCTGGTTTGATGTAAGACCTACTTCTAGGTCATTTTTCCCGAACTTGTTACATCATTAATGCCAATATTATTGATAGACATCGAAATGTATGGTTCGTGAACCCTGTTAAGCCTTGTTTAAGGATCTTACACACTCCCGATGAGTATGCAACATTGTTTTATCGTTCTAGTTCATTGATTAGAACTAGGGTTTAGGAAATTTTTAACACAAAACTTTTCTTAAGTGATGTTTCCCATTAATATAGCAAGTTATACAGTATGAACATAACACAAACCCTAATACACAAGGTTTAATCGAGTTGACCGGTCTTGACTTGATGATTTGACTTGACTCAAGATTGACGATTGTCACATCATCCCCCCGTTAGAGGGAATTTCGTCCCGAAATTTAAATTCGGCTTGGAACTTCAAGGGTTTGGGAAAAGATGTGGATACTTTTGCTTCATTTGATCTTCACGTTCCCAGGTAAACTCAGGCCCTCGTTTCGCGTTCCATCAAACCTTCACTATGGGAATGCGGCTTTGTTTTGTTCTCTTGATCTCTCGATCCATGATCTCGACGGGTTCCTCCACAAAGTGGAGATTTTCATTAACTTCGATTTCTTCAAGTGGTATTACGAGTGTTTCGTCAGACAGACACTTCTTTAAGTTGGATACGTGGAAGGTAGGGTGCACATTACTAAGTTCTTGTGGTAGTCGGAGTTTGTACGCCACAGGACCAATCCTAGCAAGGATTTCGAATGGACCGATGTACCTTGGGTTTAGTTTCCCCCGTTTACCGAAACGTATCATCCCCTTCCAGGGGGAAACTTTAAGTAGTACCCGGTCTCCGACCTGGAATTCTAAAGGTTTGCGTCGTTTATCCGCGTAACTCTTTTGTCGATCACGAGATGCTTTTAGTCTTTCCCGAATTTGAATGATCTTTTCTGTGGTTTCCCTTATGATTTCAGGCCCAGTGAGGGTGCTATCAGGGACTTGCCCTCTGGCTAGCTGAGTATCTCCAACTTCGGTCCAACACAGTGGTGATCTACACTTACGACCGTAGAGAGCTTCGAATGGAGCGACTCCAATGCTAGTGTGATAACTGTTATTATAAGAGAATTCGATAAGCGGTAGATGGGTATCCCATGCCTTACCAAAATCTATCACACAGGCTCTCAGCATGTCTTCCAACGTCTGGATGGTTCTCTCGCTTTGTCCGTCAGTTTGTGGATGGTAGGCCGTACTCATGTCTAGCCTGGTTCCCAGAGACTTCTGTTGGGACTGCCAGAAACGCGAGGTGAATCTACTATCTCGATCAGAGATAATGGATGTTGGTACACCATGTAGTCGCACGATCTCTTTAATGTACGTCCTGGTTAACTTTTCCATCTTGTCTGTTTCCTTTATTGGCAGGAAGTGCGCGGACTTGGTCAATCTGTCCACAACCACCCATATGGTATCCATCCCACCTGATGTCTTAGGCAGTTTGGTTATGAAGTCCATGGTTATTCGCGCCCACTTCCACTCGGGTATATCCGGTTGTTGAAGTAGTCCTGATGGCTTCTGGTATTCCACCTTGACCTTGGCACAAGTGAGGCACTGGCTCACATAAGTAGCAATTTCAGCCTTCATGTTTGGCCACCAGAATAACCTTTTGAGGTCTAGATACATCTTATCTGACCCAGGGTGAATGGAGTATCGAGTCTTGTGGGCCTCGTTCATTACAACATCTCGGTACCCACCGAACTTCGGTGTCCAGATTCGATTCATGAGATAACGAGTTCCATCCCCTTTGACTTCCAAGTTCTTATCCATCCCCCTTAGTGCTTCGCTTGCCACGTTTTCTGGTTTCAAGGCTTCTAATTGGGCATCCTTGATCTGGGTGGCTAGTTGGGAGTGGATGGTCATGGCTAGGGATTTTACTCGGCGACCCGAGTATTCTTTCCTGCTTAAGGCATCGGCTACTACATTGGCCTTGCCTGGGTGGTAACGAATTTCACATTCGTAGTCATTCAGTAATTCCACCCATCTTCTTTGGCGCATGTTAAGTTCTTTCTGATTGAGAATGTGCTGAAGATTTTTGTGATCAGTGAAGATGGTGCACTTGGTGCCGTAGAGATAGTGCCTCCAGATCTTCAAGGCGAACACCACCGCTCCCAGTTCAAGGTCGTGGGTTGTGTAATTAACTTCATGTGTCTTCAGCTGCCTTGATGCATAGGCGATAACTTTTCCTCTTTGCATGAGCACACAGCCGAGGCCTTGATTCGAAGCATCGCAATACACCACAAAATCATCGGTTCCTTCTGGAAGAGACAAGACTGGTGCGCTGCATAGGGCTTGCTTTAGTGTCTGGAAGGCGGCTTCTTGTTTATCTTCCCATTCGAACACTACATCTTTCTGAGTCAAGGTGGTTAGAGGCTTAGCGATCTTGGAGAAATTTTGTATGAATCTTCGATAGTAGCCTGCGAGTCCCAAAAACTGTCGGATTTCTGTTGGCGTTGCAGGTGTTGACCAATCTTCGATTGCTTTGATCTTTGAGGGGTCCACATGTATTCCTGCTTTGCTTACTACGTGGCCAAGGAATCCTACTTCACGGAGCCAAAATTCACACTTTGAGAATTTGGCGTAAAGCTTCTCGGTTCTTAAAATCTCCAGAACTAGTCGTAGGTGTTGTCTGTGTTCTTCTTCGCTCCTCGAATAGACCAAGATATCATCGATGAATACGATGACAAATTTATCCAAGAAGGGTCGACACACTCGATTCATCAAATCCATGAACACCGCAGGCGCGTTAGTTAACCTGAATGGCATTACTACAAACTCATAGTGCCCATAACGAGTTCTGAATGCCGTCTTGGGGATATCCTCTTCCTGAACTCGTAGTTGATGATAACCCGACCTCAGGTCGATTTTTGAAAAGTAGCTGGCTCCTTGGAGCTGGTCGAAGAGGTCATCTATTCGGGGTAGGGGATAACGGTTCTTGATAGTGAGTTTGTTTAGTTCTCGATAGTCTATGCACATGCGAAAAGACCCATCCTTCTTCTTTACAAATAAGACTGGTGCTCCCCAGGGCGAGAAGCTTGGCCTGATGAACCCTTTGCTCAATAGTTCATTCAGCTGGCTGGATAGTTCTTGCATTTCTACCGGTGCTAAGCGATATGGAGCCCTGGCTACGGGGGTAGCTCCTGGGATTAAGTCGATCCGAAATTCGACTTGTCGTGCGAGTGGTACACCAGGCAGATCGTCTGGGAAAACATCAGGGAAGTTGCATACTTCTGGAATTTCTTTGATGTCCTTCACCTCCTGTTTCTTGTCTACGATGTGGGCTAAGAAAGCATGGTATTGCTTTCGGAGGTACTTTTGGGTTTTAACACAAGAGATGATTTGTAGGTTCGCACTAGGTTTATTGCCATAAACGGTGAGAACGTTGCCATTCGGCAGATTAAGGCGGACGGCCCTTTCGTAACATAGAATGTCGGCACGATGAAGGCTTAACCAATCCATACCAATGATTATATCGAAGCTTTTTATGGTGACCGGCATAAGGTCAATTTTGAACAAATGGTTGTCTAGAGTGAGAGTACACCCTATGTAAATATCATTAGCGCGCTCAACCTTTCCATTTGCCATTTCTACGATGTAAGAATCTTCTAGTGGTTGAGAATTTTGCTTAAGTATATGTTTGAATTGGTGACTTATGAAACTTCTTTCTGCCCCACTATCGAAAAGTACGCATGCATAAGAGTTATTGAGGAGGAACGTACCAGTAACCACAGAGGGATCCTTGACTGCTTCTCCCTGCCCTAAAGTTAGGACTCTCCCTACACCCCCAGCATTAGGGGCTCGTGCCTTGGGGCAGTTCCTCCTAAAGTGTCCCGTTTCACCACATCCATAGCAGGTTTGGCTTGCTCCAGTGTTGGCGGTCGTAGTGACTTGTGCGGCGGGTTGGGTAGTCGCTCTACAGAATCGTGCGGTGTGCCCCTTCTTGTTGCAGTTATTGCAGTGCAACTCTCGACAAGCACCGTTATGGTGGTAGTTACACTTGTTGCACTTGGGTAGAGTTCCCGTATACTGTTTCGGCGGCGCTGGAGCGATAGCAGTAGTGGCGGCACGAACAGCAACAATTTGTTGCTTTTTGGCGGGGTCCTGAATTGGTTGTTTCTTTTTATTGCTCCAGAACCTCCTTTTGTTGTTCCCTCCTTTTGTTCGGTCGGTGGTGGTTATCACGGTACCACGACTAGCCCTGTTGTCTATGAGTTGTTGTGCCAATTCCTTGGCACTCTCAAAGGTAGTGGGTTTCGAGACCAATACACTATCTTGAATCTGGGATGACAGCCCCCAGAGATATCGTTCCACCTTCTTCTCTTCTGGAGTGACCATTGTCGGGCAGAGAAGTGCTAAGTCATTAAAACGGGCAGTATAAGTTTCAAGATCAGTGCCTGTCATTCTGAGGTTCCAAAGTTCTTCTTCAAGTTTTTGTATTTCGCCCCTCGGGCAGTATTCCTTTAACATTAGGGCTTTCAAATCCTCCCAGCTGATTGCGTTAGCTACTGCAGGAGTAAGTGACTTAACTCGGCCATTCCACCAAGTAAGTGCTTTTCCAGTGAAAGTGAATGCCGCATACTTAACCTTGCTCGCTTCGGGACAAGCGCAGATTTCAAAAACCGCCTCGGTCCTTTCGAACCATTGCACCAGTGTGATAACGCCCCCGCTTCCATTGAAAGGGTCGGGTTTTCCATTCGTGAAGTCTTTGTAAGAGCACTCCCTCGTACGCCCCGTGCTGTCCCCATGAATGGAATTGGTAGCTCCTGATCCAGAACCGCCAGAACCATTGGTTCCCATTTGCGACATTGCTGCCGCCACGGCTGCCGTTACTGCAGCCTGGAACATTGCAGGATCAAACTGTGGAGGTGGTGGTGGAGGCGGCACTGGGTTGTTGGAAGGCCTTGGTCTTTTCCTTGGTGGCATGGTTCTGTCATAATAAAAAAATGACTAGTCGGTAAGACTTCAATAGTGATAACGAGTCGAGTGTTACTGGTTTCATCCCTCTTGTATTTTATCAAAACTTTATTATTTGTAAACTGTTTGTGTGATCAGATTATGATGTATAGTGCCAAATATTCAATAAATAAAACATATGCCAAATTTCATTGATAACTTTTAGTACATAACATTTAGAGGGAAAAGTTTGACCTCATAAGGGTCTACATTACATCGTTACAAAAGATAGTTTTTGGCATTACAAAAACCCTTTGAATAGTGTGATCACATAGTCGCAGGGTCGACCTACATACAAAGAGTAGCACTAACGCATACTCCTAAAATTTTACTACCAAAACATAAGAATAGTAATGAGTTCTAATCACTGCGACCCTTCTTTGACGGAGGCTGCGATGATGTCGATGCGCCCTGTAGTTCCGCCAATCTGCGTTCGGCTGCAACCATTCTCTCTTCGAGAGCCATGTATCTTTCCCGATACTCTCTTGTTTCTGCTTGAGCTGCTAGAAGATCTTGGATGAGTTGTTCTCTGTGGCGGGAGTCACGTTCCAGGTCTCTGGTGCGATCAGTAGTAGACTGTACGATGGCACTTAACTCCCGGACCTGATCGGTCGTCGTCCTACCACGATCATCCATTCTTGCTAATCGTTGTATCGTGACGGGGAGTGCTCTGTCAGCCGGTCCACCATGAGTGAGATCGTAGTAACCTCGTTGGTAGCCATATGGTGACCGCTGGCGTTGTTGTCGGCTCCATCTTTCGATCGTTGTTACCCAAGGGGGTTCAGGTCCGTTGTATCCAAAACGGTGCGCGGGTACCCTCGCGATGTAGGGAGGGTTGAATACTTCTGGTGGTTCCTCCGCTTCGTTCCCCAACATGACTATCTCATCACCTTCCTCTCCTTCCTCTTCGTCTTCATTTTCTTCTTGGTCGTCTTCCTCTTCTTCTTCATTTTCTTCTTGGTCGTCTTCCTCTTCTTCTTCTTGTTCGTCTTCCTCCTCGGGCTCCTCCTCGGGATCCTCTTCGGGATCCTCCTCGGGATCCTCTTCGGGATCCTCCTCGGGCTCATCATCGATCCATCCTGCGTTTCCCTGATTGGGAAAATAGGGGTCCCCGGGTATGTGAAATCCTGCCATGTCGTCTGCACGAGAAATGGGGTTAAGAAGCACATATCGGAAAATAATAATCGGGCACTATAGAAACGTACAAATACTCCTATAGTATTTTTAAATGTTTATATTTGGTTCTTAGCGTGTTCTTTATGGAGTGTAGTTAGGTTTTCAGATTTGTCGCTCATTACGACTATTCCTTAGTGTGCGTAAGTTACTTCTTGGACGGATATAGTTGATCAGGCTATATCCCTCCCAGAACTGATTACACATACTAAGGCGTATTAATAATGTTCGACTCCTCCTCTTTCAATTTATGTTCTCCTAAGATATGACACCATACTAGTATAGAATGCATGCAAGTATACTTTAAAACAAGAAATTATTTGTTTTCTAAAAGTACAACTCGTTAAATCACTTTAAGAATCAGAGACTTTTAGTCCCAAATGTGTTTATAGTTTGTATATCTTATGTGGTTTGACATACTTAATTCGCTATAAACCGTGCTCTGATACCAATCTGTCACACCCCCAAACCAAGGATGGCGGAAACGTCCGGGGGTGGAGGACTTCATGTATAGTATCATAACCACAATTTCAATAGTAATTTAAGCAAACACAACCAACATATATATAATTGAAAAAGTTACATCATTTGTATGAATTACATGTTTCAAAATCAATTACAATATGTTGACAAAATATGAAAAGTTTGACGTCTTAACGTCCCATCCTCAAAAGCACTTGATTACCTGTTTAGTGTTTTCCTGAGAATACGAGTTGTTTGAAAAGTGTCAACACAAAGGTTGGTGAGTTCATAAGCTTTTATTAATAAACTTAGTAGAAGTCTATCACATGTAAATGTCGCGTTTGTGTCAGAAAAATCCGATATTTTCCTTGAAATCCGAAAAATGTAGCCTTATAACCAAAGACTAAAATGTATAAGAAATCATCATTTCTTAGTAGTAACGTCGTGAGTTTAAAATGATATGGAAAGTAAATTTCTTTATCAATCTAAAACCTACTTCGGTTTTATGAAACCCCGTAAACTTTATGAATTGTTATCTCCCTAGGTGAGTCGCTAAAATCATACTGTGACTATGTGAACCTGCCACAACGTTTCTCAGGCGTTGCGAAAATGTAATGACATTTGTCACCCGTAGACCTGCAGGTCCCACTGTAGCTAGCAGCAAGGTGTGGGGTGTCAAACCCAATATAGATCTATATACAAGCATCACGTTCTCCCTCAAGGAGATTTTGATTATAACTACCAGGAATTATATCCCGCACTCGGATGTACGGGGAGAGAGAGTGTCTCACAACATAGGTTAACAAGTTTACGTGAAATGTGTGTGGATATAAATCTTTCTTGTATGAATGTACCCTTTTTGTACGAGTGTGTTGAGTGATGTATCATAAACTATACCTATTATAGTTTATCTAATATGTATATAATATGTATGAATTCTTTTTATGGAAATGTATTAGTGTTGTGAATTTATCCAACTATACTTTTTATAGTTACATAATACGTGTTCTAAATGAATGAATAATATTTAATATGAATAACTTAGTTTTCAGTTCACAATGATAAACTAACAAGGAAACACATTCAAATATTAGAACTTATGATTATACACTTTGCTCAACATAGTACAAAGTGTTGTGATATTTACATGCTGTTGGCTAACTTTAGCAATTCTACCCAGTTTTGTAAAAATCATAGAAAAATCATACGAAGTCGAAAACTAGATCCGTAAATTCTGAGAGTTCAAAAAATGTGTCTAGTTTACTCATAATTTTTATCACGATTTTTAATGACCTCCAACTTGGGTGAAAATGTCCATAATCACAGACTGGTCCGGATTGTTGTTTGAAATGATAGGCAGTTTTGTAAAATTCATCATAAATTGTAGAAAAATCGTATGGAGATGTGCAAGTAGTAATTTTAAAGCTACAAACTTGAACTATTTGCACTTTGTACAGTTTTGAAAACAAAAATGTTTAAGATGCCCAAAACAGTCCATGAATGGAGTTGAACTTTTCTGATGAAGGCTGTTAGAAAATTTTAATTATGTTCTTAGTGTTTTAACTTGTATCCCCCCCCTGAAAACTTGAGAAAACATGAAAATGTAGGGGTATGGACTCACCTTAAGTGATTTCAGTAGGTAAGTGTTGAAGAAGATAAGTGTTCAACCCAAGAACACTTGAAGAATCACTTGAAGATTCGAAGATCTAACACAATTATGAGAGAGTTTGTGTAAGATATCCATGATTTGAGTGGAAATAATTGAGATAATCATAAAGAGAATGGATTATGCTTACCAAATGTGGAGGAAAAACTCAAGATCAGCCCTTGAATCTCGAATTTCTAGAGAGAGAAAGTGAGAGAGGAAAGAGTTTGATCTTCTTGTGAAATGAGAGCAAATGAGAGAAGTGAGGAGAGAGGATGAATATTCAGCCCTCAAAAACGTGGGAAAGAGGAATAATTGAGTGGAGAAGACATTGATGTGACCTAGGTAAGGTGGGGGTGTGGCTGGTCATAGAGTGGGTGTGGGAGTGGTTGCTTGTGTTATAAGGTAAAACAAAGTCAACACTCCACCTCTTTGTACTTTACCCACTTGCTTTTATTATTTAAATAAAGATTTTTATGAAAATATGATTAAATTGTGAATATTTAGGGTTTATTATGTTAAAATATGATTTTGGGTGAAATTCCCACGTTAAAATAATTAAAAACGGGCCTTAAACGCAAAACTACGCGAAAACCGGGAGAAAATGAGTTCCCAGCGAGACCTCTCGGTCCTAGGCCGAGGTTCGGTCCCTAGGCCGAGACCCGGTCCACGCTGAGGACTGTAGCCGGAAACGAACAGAGGGAAACGAAAGGGGCGAGTCAGACGCGAGAAGCGATGGGCGAGGGTTCGGTCCGAAGGGTCAGTGGGGTTCGGTTCGGGAATAAGAGGCGAGAATGTCAGAACCGAACGTACTGTAGTGAACAGTACCTTCAGTTCGGTTCCTCTTGAGCAGGGTTCGGTTTTGGTTAGTGGTGAACAGTACCTTCGGGTTCGGCTCAGGAGGGTTCGGTTCGGCTCAGGAGGGTTCGGTTCGGCATCAGGAGGGTTCGGTTTCGGTTAGTGGTGAACAGTACCTTCGGGTTCGGCTCAGGAGGGTTCGGTTCGGCTCAGGAGGGTTCGGTTCGGCATCAGGAGGGTTCGGTTCGGCTCCTCTTGCTCTCAGTCCCTAAGAGGACCTTCGGGTCCTAAGAGGCTTCTCTCTTGGTTTCGGTTCCTAATGTCTATTTTTCTCGTTTTTACCCTGTTTTAAGCTGTTTTTGACACTGTTAAGCGTTGGAATGACCCAAATGATTCTAAAAAGTGACGGGAACTATTTGAGAGAGATTCGGGAGAGATTTCGCATACTTGGAGAGATTTGGGAGAGATTTGACATTCTTGGAGAGATTTCTCATACAAAGAGATATTTGCGAGAGTTTTCACATACTTATAGGGATTTGGGAGAGATTTGACATTCTTGGAGAGATTTCTAATACAGAGAGATATTTGAGAGAGATTTCGCATACTTGGAGAGATTTGACATTCTTGGAGAGATTTCTCATACAAAGAGATATTTGCGAGAGTTTTCACATACTTAGAGGGATTTGGGAGAGGTTTTACATAGAGAGAGATAGTGTGGAAACGATTGAGAGAGGTTCCATGTGGGATAGTTGTGAGTGTCCGGCATCGAAATGTATGGTTCGTGAACCCTGTTAAGCCTTGTTTAAGGATCTTACACACTCCCGATGAGTATGCAACATTGTTTTATCGTTCTAGTTCATTGATTAGAACTAGGGTTTAGGAAAGTTTTAACACAAGACTTTTCTCAAGTGATGTTTCCCATTAATATAGCAAGTTATACAGTATGAACATAACACAAACCCTAATACACAAGGTTTAATCGAGTTGACCGGTCTTGACTTGATGATTTGACTTGACTCAAGATTGACGATTGTCACACTCTGCAGCAATAACTAGCTGCAACACGAGCTGAAGTCATAGAGCTCTGAGCACGCCAAAGAGTTTATGAACGACACCTTCTTGACGTGGAGCGTCAACTTGCAAGTTTGAGGGTTCACCCGAGTGGTACCCGTTGCCGGTAGAAGATGCTCTACTCGTCCTTTATTTTGGTTTAAGGAATAGCCTTCTTACCTATACTCTATGTAGCAATTTTCCCTGTGAATATTCCTTTCTTTCTAGTACGGTTGCTAGGTCTCTATGTTGTCAAAATTTTCTTACTCTGGTTTGATGTAAGACCTACTTCTAGGTCATTTTTCCCGAACTTGTTACATCATTAATGCCAATATTATTGATAGACATCTAATCTTTTGGGAAATCTTTATCAAAGTGCTTTCATACTTCTACTGTTAGATGTCTATTTCAATCATACTATCATCTGTTTTGTTGGGCTATGGAGAGTTAGTCCATGGATCACTCTCCTTGTAATCAAAATTGATTCTTACTATCATCTTCATCTTTTTAAACTTTTAGTTGAAAGATGCCTCCACGCCGAACACTGAGACACAATCCTCCGATAACTCCTACTCAACCACCACCTCCTCCACAATACAATCCGACAACTATCCTAGCTGCTGTGGATGCGGCTGTTTCGGCAGCCTTAGCTCAATTTAGTGCTAGTGGTACTAGCGGGAGTGGAACAACAGTTCATTCCACTCAAGGTGATGTTCCAGTGCGCTCTAGAGAGTGCTCGTATAAGGACTTCAAAAACTGCAAGCCCAGGTACTTCAAGGTGATGACCATAACTGTGTTTGTTAAATAAATCTTACATAGCCAATTTCATAATCCATAACTGATTTTGTGTTTGTTTGTGTGTGACCACGCATAGTTTTATATGAATTATTGAAAAATTAGTAAATTTGGACTTAAATTACTAATAATATAATATTTAGTAACCAGCGTAAATAATCCATAATTAGTAGTTAACCATAAAGGAGAACTAGATTCGAAGTAAACATAAGTGTTTTTAGTAACTGATTGAATTTGATAGTTAAGGAATTAAGTTTGTCTGAACTTGCAAAATCAGTTAAAAACCCTATTAACTTTTGCTTGTTTTTAGATTAATTTTAGTAAATAAATTTGTTAATTAAATACACTCCATGTGTTCGATACCCGACTGTTAGTGCTATAATATTTGAGAAAATGTACACTGCCTTAAGTCGTAATAGTAAGTAGATAGTTGGTAAAACTAGTAGGTGTAGCAATATTTCGATATCATGTTTTTGGCACCATTATCGGGGTACGGTTAGTTTAGTATTAATTTATTTGCTTTAGGTTAATCGATCCTTTTTGTGAGGTTAAAAGTAGTAAAAGGCTAATTTTTAGTATTGGTTGTTTTTTCTAAATAACCAGACTCACGGCATGAGCTTAGTAATTATGTATTTTTCTTTCGTTTTTGTTGCAAAAACACGAGGTGGTATTCTTTACCACGTCATGGTGAATAGTCAGTAGGCATTTTTATATAGTTTTTGTTCAATTTTACGTTTTTATTTTTGTTTTTGTTGCAGTAGTACATGACCCGTGGATCCAACACACCTTTGATACCACCGCTTGAAGATCCAAAGTCATCCCTTCGTAAGAAGATGGATAAGAACGTAGGAGAAACCCAACCACCAAAGAAATCACCTTTCAAGGATCTTAAATCAGTTTTTAGAAAGAAGAAGGGCAAGAACATAGGTGAATCGAGCAATTCCTCCAAAGACGAAAGCAAGGTTGAAAGCTTTAAGAAAAATTCTAATACTCAAGAAACCGAATATGAGTTCGAACCAGAATTAGAAAAAGAAGAGAGCGAACCCGAAGATGAGCCAAAAGACAAGGTGGAAAATATTGCCAACATGTCCATGGAGGCATACAAGAAAAGAATCCGAGAGGACACCGGTCCCGGTCTAGTGCAACCTATAATTCCCACTACTGCAACATTCGAGTTGAAGGGACATATTCTTTCCGCACTTAAGGAAGTCCCACTTTCCGCTAAAGATCATGAGTATTCTTACAAAAACCTTGATGAAGTTAATGACATGGTTGATTACTTCAACATACCTGATGTTCCAAGAGAAACGGTGTTATTGTGAATGCTTCCAGTCACTTTTAAAGGACATGCTAAGGATTGGTTGAAGGCGCTTCCACCCGGTGCAATCACTACTTGGGTGCAAATGCGTGAAAAATTCTTAGAACATTTTTTCCCACCTTCTAAAGTTGCTAAACTCAAGAAGGCCATAGAAAACTTTGAGCAACAACCGGGTGAGTCACTCTACGAGGCATGAGAGAGATACAAAGGATTAATAAGAAATTGTCCCCAAAACTATTTGAATGAGCAACAAGAAGTATCAATCTTCTATGATGGGATAAAAGTGATGACAAGGCAACTCCTTGATTCTCAAGGACATTTAACAAAGAAAAATCCTGGTGAGATTAAGGAATTGATTGAAGAGTTTTCTAAGTATTCGCATGAATACCACAATCCTAGATATGATGGAGTGAAAGGAATAGGGAGTGGCACTGCTGAGGATATGGCAGCTTTTTTTGCTATGCTAAATACTATGGACCGAAGAATGACCAAGATGGACCAATCCATACATGCTATTCGTGTGGATTATGAAAGATGCAATGGTCCATATTTCACAAAAGATTGCCACTTGGACGAGAACGGGATAAAGAAGGCTCAATTATGCTGCTCTAGTGGAAACAAATACGATGAAGACTGGAGGAAGCCAAAGAAAGAGTGGTTTCCATATGATTAATATAAAAAGAAAAAAGAAGAAAATTTTAGTCAAACTAGCCGAGGCTTTTATCAAAAGGAGCAACCACCACCTGAAAAGAAGATCAATTTGGAATCCATGCTAACTAGATTCATGGAGGTTTTGGAAAAACAACATGATGATATCGATGCGGTGATAAGAGACCATCAAATTCTTATGAGGGACCAACAGGCTTTGCTAAGGAATCATAAAGCATCAATCCAAAACATCGAAACTCAACTTGGACAATTAACTACATTGGTTAATAAGCGAATCCCTTGTAAAAAGATGGACTTCTCATTTCCTCAAACTTTACCCAAAATCCAAAATTTAAGCTTTGCATCAAGAAGTCAAGCCTTATATCATGCATGGAGGATAGGGTTTCCTTTGGAAAGGGTGGAGGCCGAAGAGGAGACCCTAAGCCTTGAGTTTAGGGGTTTAAATATGGAGGAAACCCTAAAAGATCATGGGCTTAGGCTGCAGCTGATGCTACGTTATGGTCTACCACTTGCCACGATTCATCCATTTGACATGCCACATTGTAGTGCTTCATTCACCACCTCGTGGCACAAGACTTTTCCCAAAACTTTACCTTTGACCCCTCAAGACCTTTAACTAATCTATTTTGGACAACGGGTGTTACACAATATCTTTATATTTTCTACGTGTCTGCACATGAGTCTTAATTAGTCTAGTATTATGATAATATGATTGAATTAATAGTCAATCGTTTATGATTTTCTTAGTCTAATTTTATGAAATTCATGCCTTAATGTTTGGATCCTCATGGTTTTCATATTTTCTTTGCCTCTATAGGTTTTATAAACTAAGGTCCATGCTTTATTTGAGGTTTTCATGAGTGAAATTCTTTCAAATATTGCTTCATCCATGACTTCATAGACAATGAATAGAGCTTTTGTCCATTTTCTTTATCTCTTTTGGTTTGGTTGTTTGTTGTTGTGTTAGACTGAATAGTTCTTTGGGTTCAACAAAATGGATTCATAAATAACTTTCGTCTAGACAATCCAATGACAATAGTTTTTCCATAGATTTTTGGAAGTTATGGTCATAAATGATTGCTTCTATTTGGTGATGTAATACCCATCTTTAGTTTTCTTTTGCGATAAAACTAAAATAAAATCCGAGTAAGAGCATTTTCATCCTTTGATTAAGAGAGTATGTGTAAAATAAAAATATTATATATGCATAATTATAAAGTTAAAACACCCTAAAACATTCTAAAATATGAGTTTTTATTTATAAAATTAGGTGTTAGTTTAAAGAGGAAAGTTGAAAGGCCAAAGTGGTAAACTAAAAAAGATGTCAGGTGAGGAGATGGAAGCCTAGATTCTTCTCCTTGAATCGGCATCCATGAGAAAAAAAAGTGAAAAATGAAAAAAGACCTTCTCTTGTTATTTCCTTCTTGCTCTCATATCACCCCCCCCCCCCCCCCAAAAAAAATGAATCAACGCAAGAAAGAGTTTTTTCCTTCCTATTGCTTAGTCAAACTCCATCACCAAGAAGAAGAAGGCCATAGTTTAATAACAATCTCTAACCCTCTCTTCCGTACTTTATTTCTAGCCAAAGCTCAAGTACCAAGCTGAATTGGGGAGTGATTCTCTTAAGTTTCAAGCGATAGTAATCATATTTCATCATTATTTAGAAAATCTTTCAAAAGAAACCCATTAAAATCTAAAGTTACGAAAACCAACCCTAAACAAATGTCAAATGAAAATGCCAGTGAAACAACACATGAAGTCTCAAACAAGTATTATCACTAGTAACTAATGGACTATAACTACCCATAAGTTCCCAACCTCACTAGGGTATCGATATCAAGCTACCTATACCATTGTAAGAGCTACTAATCAACACAATGACTCAATCTCAAGCACAAAAGCATGAAAAACAAAGCATACACATTCTTTCATCGCATTAGTTGTTATTTTATTTATTTTGCGATAATTACTATTAATGTTGCTCACTAAACTAGGGTCTCTTACATCGCTAACACAACCATAAATAAAAACCCAATTCACTAATAACACGACCCCGTAAGCCAGCACAAACACAATACGTTGTCATTCTAGGGTGGTATTTAGTACCTAAATTACATGTCATCCAAGATAACCAACATCACTCTTATCCCAATACACCATTGTGCACCAAGACCACGTCTTGAAATGGCTAGCAAGAAAACCAATTGACTTTTCCTTGGCTTCAACTTTTTCCTCCAATGATATCATTGCACCTCGATATCCCAAAAGGGTATCTACCAATGTAGGTTACTACCCTTTAACCCCATTATGTGTAATTAATTAGTAAGTTAATTAATTTCTATCACATGGGTAAAACACACACCTCACCAATATCATTATGTTATTATGCAAGTGAATTATTACAGTCGTTAATTCATGGCATACTACATCTTCCAAACACATAACCAATATATATCAATACAAGTGTATATGATAACTTGCAATAGCATATAATGAGATACACCTCTCACTCAAAAAACATCTAGCATGCATAACATCATAATATAACCACATAAGAGTCTTCACATATAGCATGGACCTAACCCTCTCAATTTGCTGCAAATGTTTAGTTTAAGAGATTTACCATACATCGTTTCTTAAATTCAAGTGCATTCATCAATAACTTTTTATGTCAAGGTTATATCTACCTCTAGTACTTAAAGCATAGAAGAAATGACTGACCTCTAGTCCAAGTTATGTGGAGCTATGAACCGAGGAAAACCACCTTTTCACTGCTACTCTAACGACCCGAAAAGAATACCCAAGGAACTGACCAAAAACAATTATCATAAAAATCGAGTTCATTCTGTCCAGACGAGTCTTACATCATGTGACAACCCCAAATATATTGCTGTTACAAACCCTTTTTTCATTAACGGAATGCGTCACTATATGTTATTTCTCGGTATTGTTTGGGTCGTCAATAAACAAATATCTAGTTAATTATATGTTCCGGTATTATCATAAGTAATTATAACTTGTAAATGTTAACTCCGTTTAACTAAATAGAGTTATATTACTTTCCAAACATTTCACCCGGGTAAAAAGTTTTAACCCTGTTAAACTTTAGCATCGGGTAGCCGTGTATCGGGTGTAATACCCGAGATATATAAAAACGATTGAACACTACAATTAAACTCTTTTACCACACCTTCACCTCTCTCTCTCACTACTTTCTCTTTCTAGACCCGAAATCGACCCCAAATCCGCGAATTTCCGACTTCCAAACATAAGGACTCATTCCCTATCTTAATCTAAACATACTTTACTGCATTTAGAATCCAAAATCATAGAAAACAAGGAACAAAATGGAGTTTACAGCCTAAGAAGCCCCTTAGGCCGTAAACCCCCAAAATCATGCCAAAGACCTTGTTTTTCCTTCCTTTAAACTCATGGACTAATTAAGGCATAAACCTAGGAGACTTTGGACACTAAAACACAAAGAATTGAAGCTTAAAAAGGAGTTTACGGCCCAAGCTTGTGCTTAGGCCGTAAACACCTCAAACACCCCAAAAACCCTTGTTTAAAGTCCCAAAAACTCATCTGGGGTGTTTGGTAATTTAGATTTGACAACAAGGAAGGCTTAAATGCATCAAACAACATCATTTGATGGCAAAAAGAGGAGTTTACGGCCAAGGCTAAGCTTGGGTCGTAAACACCCATGTTTTTGTGTCAAACAAGTCCCAAAACCCCTCAAATGCATGTAAGGAATTTAGCTAAGGCCTTTGGATGTGTGTTGTACCATTAAACTTCCCATTTTGAGTCCAAATGAAGAGTTTACGGCCAAGGATATTCTTGGGCCGTAAACTCCCCAAATTTCATGCCAAATTGCCCCAAAACTCATTGTAAGGCCTTCTAGAATTTACCTAAGGTGAATGGGAACATGTTGTACCATTTAAACATCCATCTCGAAGGATTTAATGGAGTTTACGGCCCAAGAACAAGTCTTGGCCGTAAACTCCCCAAAATGTCACAAAACAAGAGTTTAATCCCTCCATATTGGTCCAAGACACATACCATTAAAGTAAGGAAGTGAAATAAGGCCTTAATCATGCAATTTGGAAGACCACATGAGCTTACGGCCAAGCCTAGGGGGCTTACGGCCGTAAACTCCCAAGGAGTGGCCTTTAGGCCGTAAACTCCAAGGGAGTGAGCTCATGGATCCTTCCGTAAATCCTCTTTAGCCTTAAACCACTCCCCGGGAACCCCTTCTAGGCCTTAAAACTCCGAATTGATGCTAGAATGCCTCAATACTTAAACGGAAAGCATAAAATGATTAATTTATTGTAAAACACACATTTTCATATGACATTAGGGTCCTAAAGGTGTACAAGTCATTATTTGGAACAAAACGTTCAGCCGACACTCTTACCCGATTTACCCGATTCACCCGATTTACGCGATTTCAGGTGAGTTCATACCCCTTTAATGAATCTTTCAAATGTTTTTATATGTTTTAGGGGGGAAGATACAAGTTGAATATACATGTTTATGAAAAGTTATACAAGACAATTTTTCATATTACAGAATTAATCACATGTGATTCACAACCTATAGTTTAAATCACATGTGATTTATCACTATGCTTTATAAATAAATCAATTGTTTTCAAAACTATCTTGGATAAACAAACAAACTTTAAATGTTTCTTTTGTACAACACTTTTGTTTAATAAAACTCCTTATAAAAATGTAACAACACTAATATATTTATATAAGTAAGACTTGAAGGACTTAGGACCGATAGCTCACCTTATTTTCTGTTTCTTGTTTGATTGTGGGCTTAGGGTAGTGGTTATCCATCCGACTGTCATTGATTTCTTAGTTATATATCTCGTATATTAGTACGGATTACGAGTACTTCTGATTTCATTAGATGCCTAAATCACTAACCTAACTAGAACCACACACACTAATTTAACTATAATAGGTATAGTTAAGGACTCTATCCCTTGTTTTAAGTACTACTCTACACTACTATAATTCTCTCTATTATGAAGCAGTACACTAATAAGAGAATACAATACAAGTTATACAAAAGAATACTACACTATAATACAAGAGAATGTACTAATCATGAGATAATTCATTAACCCACTACGAGATACTCTATACGCTACACACTACGCCCGAAGTTTTCCGATAGGAAGACGACACTATATGTATAGATCTATATGGGGTAGATGCTATTACATCCCGACTGATAACTTCAGTCCGAGCCGCTCAGGTCCAGGGATGCCTTTACTCTACTACACTATGCATGACAGGGAAGGTCATGAGGGTCCGCTATTACTCACACTATTGGTAACATACAAGAAAGACACTATAACCGCACTAAAATACTAAAAGAAAGATGAAGTAATATCCCGAAGTAAATAAGTATCTAATACTAAAGGATACTGCACCACTATTATGTACTCCAAGAATAACTCACTATATTGCCTTACTTAATGGTGAGTCACTATTACACTTCTACGATAATTGGCTTTCAAAGATAGAAACAACATATTTCTTAAAGATTTTCATTTACTATACAGTTCTGGAAAATATAGGATTTTCTAGGTTTTACCACTACTTATGATTACAAACTTCAGTTTTCATACTAATGATTCTAATGCTTTTTATACAAGTACTCACACTAAATTCTTATGAACTCACCAGCTTTATGCTGATATTCTTTTCAAAATAACTTGTATCTTCAGGTCAAAGATAGACAGGTACAGCTGCAGCATTTTTGGAGAAGATGGAGTATGCAAGACCCATCTCTTATTTTTGTTTACTTTTGGTGTTTGTCAAACATTACAAAACACACTTGTAAATATACTTACCATGTAAATGAAATGGTTGTATGTTTCTTGCTTTTACTATTATACAAATGTGATGATACTGTACACTACGTCATCCACCCCGAAACGTATTCCGCCGTTATCGGTTTTGGGGTGTGACAGATTGGTATCAGAGCATTGTTTATAGTGAATCAAGTATATCAACCTATAAAAGATATACGAACTATAAACACTTCGGGACTAAAACACTCTGACCAAGAATATATACTGTTAAGTATCTAAAGGATTTAACTAAGTATATATATACACACGTCACTATAAAACACAGAAGTTAGTATCATCCTAGAACAAAACAAAAGTATTAAGATTGTTGGATAGCACGATTGGGTTTAGAGACATATAGTCACATTTAGGGGGATGTAGCCTGATCAACTACGTTTTCCTGGGAGTGACTAGCATGTGCCTAAGCTTGGTTGTGGTGTTACAACAAGTCTAAAACTTACCAACACTACCACAATAACGTTAACATTAGAATACTATAGGAGTATTCTGTACCTCGAAAAACATACATTTGTGAGAACTAAAAAGGATCGTTACTGATGGAGCAATAGTTGCCAAATGGATACTTTCCGGTTACATGTGACTAGGGCGTTATAGACTTAGAATCTGTGATCTTTGCTTTACTTCCTATTCCTTGTTTGGTTGTGGATTTAGAGTTAGGGTCACTTATTCGACGGACTATCCTGCCCTAGTCACATGTAATTAGTATGCATTATGCAAGTATTGGTCCAACTCGTGACGACCATCTTATAAATAATTTAGGTTAGTAGGCCTATTAATCTTCTTTTCCCCTTTTCTCGCATAGATACCATGGCTGGCTTCCACCCTCCTGGCGACCCGTACTACCCAAACCAGGGTAATGGGGGATGGCTCAGTGAAGAGTCGGACGATGATCACCCAATCCCTTTAGATGACCACCGAGCAGAAGGCTTTCCGGATAACTCCGACTCTGAGCCAGAAGTTAATAACCTACCTCCTGGAGTTCCGAACCCTAACCCCCGTCCGACATTTTAGGGTCCCACTCCTATGTGGGCCATATACTTGCAAAGATGGAGCGAAGAACAGGGTCAACCCATGCCATACAATGGAGACCAAAGCTTCTACAACATAAACGAAGGAGGATCAGCAGATCGGGTCCTGCCCATCATGATCCGAAGGATTGCCAGGAACGTCGAGCAGGGTCAAGCTGCTATAGGTCGAGTTGTAGAAGTGGATGCCAACTCAAATCTCAACACAGTTCGCATCCGCCAACTCAAAGAAGCCATGGACAGGACAAGGAGGACCAACGAGGCTCTGCAACACCAGCTGGATGCATCCCGAGCCGAAGTTGGAGAACTCCGTGCACGCCAAAGGACTCATGATCGACACCTTCAAGAAGTTATGCGTCAGCTAGCAGATCTGAGGATTCGCCCAACAAGTAACCGTCACCAGTAGAGGACGTCTAGTTACCTCAATCTTTTGTTTACTGGATTAACCTTTTCACTCTATGTTCCGTAGATCTATTATCGGTAAACATTCCTAGCTTGAAAGTACTCTAGTTAAACCTCTAACTGCCAACATTTTCTCTATGGTATGATGTAAGACCTATTGCTAGGTCAAATTTTCATGAACTTGTGTTGCATCATTAATACCAATATATTGGCAGTTGATTTCTCTATTGCTATAACTTTCATCTTGATCTTGGATTATGTTGATTTAATCCACGAAACACTCTATTTATATTCGCAATAGGCTCTTACTATTGCTATCATTTCTATAATTCTTCTAGTAAAGGATGCCTCCACGAAAGCGTCCCACCAGAGGAAGGCCCGCAACTCAAACCCCTACTCCACCACCTCCTCCCCCGCAGATCGATCCTGTGCTATTCCAAACAGCGGTGACCGCGGCCGTGACAGCAGCCATGGCCCAAATGAATTCTGGGGATGCGAGCGGTGGTAACTCCAGGTTCGGTGAAGTCTATCATAGGGTGCAGGGATGCACTTATAAGGATTTCATGAACTGTAAACCTACCTTCTTCGACGGTACCGGAGGAATTCTGGCATTATCCCAATGGTTCGAAAGAACCGAAGCGGTGTTCGAGATGTGCTCTTGTCCCGAAGAGAGCAAAATCAAGTTCTCTACTGCTACCCTCACTAACAGGGCCTTGACATGGTGGAACGGCCATGTTAGTTCACTTTCCTTGGTCACAGCCAATGCTATGGGATGGGACACCCTGAAAGACCTCATGAGAGGAGAGTACTGCCCTAGGGGCAAAGTTCAGAAACTTGAGGAAGAAATCTGGAACCTCAAGATGAAAGGGACTGACATAACGGCTTATACTGCCAGGTTTTGCGACTTGGCGGCTATGTGTCCCAATATGATCCCCTCTGAAAGCAAGAAGATTGAACGATACATTTGGGGTTTAGTGCCTCCGTATCGAGGAAATGTTCTAGCCTCACGCCCTACAACTTTTGACAGCGCCAAGGAATTGGCCCAGAGTCTGATCAACCACGAAATCTCCTCCACTCCAGCGACAGTAACCACAACAACCACTGCACCACCCGTTTCATCTGACAGAAAGAGGAAGCGATGGGATAAGAAGAAGGGCAAGAAAACTCAAAACTCCTCAAAGGACCAGCAAATTGTGGTGGTCCATGCTGCCACCACCCCGACTACTCCAGCTGCTCCAGCCCCGCCGAAAGCTTACAGTGGAAACTTGCCCAAGTGTCCCAAGTGCCCTTTCCACCACAACGGCCCCTGCCGTGAACTGCGGTGTTCCAACTGCGGTCGAAAGGGCCATACTGTCCGATTTTGTAAGGCCCCTCCCAAACCTATCACGCAGGTTCCTGGTACGGGAGTGACCCCAACTTGTTATGGCTGTGGAGAGGCGGGTCATTTTAAGAGAAACTATCCAAAGACCACAAATGCTAGAGGAAATGGAAGGCTACTCGCTATCGGTCACAATGAAGCGGTAGCAGATCCCACGGTAGTCACGGGTACGTTTCTTCTCAACATCTCCTATGCCTGTGTCTTATTTGATAGTGGTGCAGAAAGAAGCTTCGTAAATCATAACTTTAAATACTTACTCAAACAAACCCCTCGACCACTAAAAGAAACATTCGTCGTAGAAATGGCTAATGGGAAAAAAGAAAGCTCTAGCGAAATCTACATAGGTTGCACTCTCATGTTAGACGATCACTCATTTCCAATCGATCTTATGCCAGTCTCAATCAAAAATTTCGATGTCATTGTTGGTATGGATTGGTTGAGTCTCCATCACGCTGATATCCTATGTTCCGACAAAGCCATTCGTCTGAACCTTCCGAATCACGAAACCCTCTTAATATATGGAGATAAGCCGAGTACGAGCCTTCGTATCATCTCCAGTGTTCAGGCTCAGAAATACTTACGCAAGGAATATCGCGCCTTCCTTGCCCACGTCGTCGACACTAACTAGAAATCGAAAGATCCAAAAGACATTCCTGTAGTATGCGACTTCCCTGATGTCTTCCCGGAGGATCTTCCCGGCCTACCTCCCAAACGTCAGGTTGAGTTCAGAATCGACCTAATTCCAGGAGCTACCCCCGTAGCTAAGTCGCCCTACCGTCTAGCGCCCGCCGAAATGCAAGAACTATCCGGTCAACTCAACGAACTGCTCAGCAAGGGCTTTATAAGACCGAGTTTCTCACCTTGGGGAGCTCCGGTCTTGTTCGTAAAGAAGAAAGACGGATCGTTTCGGATGTGCATCGATTATAGAGAACTCAATAAACTCACGGTTAAAAATCGCTACCCTCTCCCTCGTATCGACGATCTGTTTGATCAACTACAAGGAGCAAGTTACTTCTCCAAGATTGACCTTAGATCTGGGTATCATCAGTTACGGGTACTTGAGGAAGATGTTCCGAAGACAGCTTTCCGAACCCGCTACGGACATTTTGAGTTCGTAGTGATGCCCTTTGGACTGACTAACGCCCCCGCAGTATTCATGGACTTGATGAATAGAGTGTGTCGTCCATACCTGGATCAGTTCGTCATCGTCTTCATTGACGATATCCTCGTTTACTCTCGGAACGAGGAAGAACACAGGGATCACTTACGATGAGTCTTGGAAACATTGCGATCCGAAAAGTTATATGCGAACTTCTCTAAGTGCGAGTTTTGGATCAGAAGAGTTGAATTCTTAGGTCACGTGGTTAGTGAAGAAGGAATTCATGTGGATCCCTCCAAGATTAAAGCTATTGAGAACTGGTCAGCGCCGAAGACACCTACAGAAATTCATCAATTTCTAGGCCTCGCTGGCTACTACCGTAGATTCATTCAAAACTTTTCTCGG
Source organism: Lactuca saligna (assembly GCF_052625555.1). Classification (NCBI taxonomy): domain Eukaryota; kingdom Viridiplantae; phylum Streptophyta; class Magnoliopsida; order Asterales; family Asteraceae; genus Lactuca; species Lactuca saligna. Next base: position 14,506,458 of record NC_136423.1, on the reverse strand, counting down.
ATTGTGAAGCCTCTCACTATGCTGACACAGAAAGGGGTACCGTTTGACTGGGAAGAAAGACAGGAGAAGGCATTCCAAACCCTGAAGCGAGCCCTATGCACCGCACCAGTATTATCCCTTCCCGAAGGGACAGAAGATTTTGTTGTATACTGTGATGCATCCAATCAGGGGCTCGGTTGTGTCTTGATGCAACGGGGTAAGGTTATCGCATATGCCTCGAGACAACTAAAGACCCATGAGGCGAACTACACTACTCACGACCTCGAGTTAGGAGTGGTTGTCTTTGCACTAAAAATCTGGAGACACTACTTATATGGGACGAAGAGTGTGGTGTACACTGATCATAAAAGCCTTCAACACATAATGAACCAAAAAGAACTCAACATGAGGCAGCGTCGATGGGTCGAGCTACTTAACGATTAAGACTGTGAAATTAGATATCACCCGGGAAAAGCCAATGTAGTAGCAGATGCACTGAGCAGGAAGGAGTATACTGGTCGAAAGACCAAATCGTTGACGATGACTATCCATTCGCATCTCTCCACACAGATCAAAGAGGCTCAGCTGGAAGCCTTAAAGCCCGAGAACGTGTTGGGAGAATCTCTGCGCGGAATGGATAAAAAATCTGGAGGTTAAGGGTGACGGAGCCTACTACTTCATGGACCGAATCTGGACTCCACGCCATGGAGGTTTTAGAGATTTGGTTATGAGGGAAGCGCATAACACTTGCTACTCCATCCACCCGGGTTCAGATAAGATGTATCTGGATCTCAAAAAGCTATACTGGTGGCCAAACATGAAAGCGGAGATCGCCACCTTTGTGAGTAAGTGCCTTACTTGCGCGAAGGTCAAGGTCGAATATCAAAAGCCTTCAGGACTCCTTCAATAACCTGAGATACCAGAATGGAAGTGGGAGCGGATCACAATGGACTTTATAACCAAACTTCCCAAGACAACGGGTGGATTAGATACTATTTGGGTCATTGTTGACAGGTTGACTAAGTCCGCACACTTCCTACCCATTAAGGAAACGGACAAGATGGAGAAACTCACTAGAATATACCTTAAAGAAATAGTACGACTACATGGCGTCCCAATATCTATTATCTCAGACAGAGATAGTAGATTCACCTCTAGGTTCTAGCAATCGTTGCAAGAAGCACTAGGGACGAGGCTGGACATGAGTACAGCCTACCATCCGCAGACCGACGGACAGAGTGAGAGGACGATTCAAACCTTAGAGGATATGCTGCGAGCTTGTGTGATTGACTTCGGTAAGTCATGGGAAACACACTTACCTCTTGTGGAATTTTCTTATAATAATAGTTATCATACGAGCATCAAGGCAGCCCCATTCGAAGCCCTCTACGGCCGTAAGTGTAGATCCCCTCTGTGTTGGGCTAAGGTGGGTGACACTCAGCTAGCTAAAGGAAGAGTTCCTGATAGCTCTCTCACTGGTCCGGAGATCATTCGAGAAACGACCGAGAAGATTGTACAGATACGCGAACGACTAAAAGTTGCTAGGGATCGACAGAAAAGCTACGCCGACAAACGAAGAAAACCTTTGGAATTCCAGGTGGGAGATCGAGTCCTGTTGAAGGTCTCACCCTGGAAGGGCACGATACGCTTTGAAAAGTGTGGAAAGTTGAACCCAAGGTACATAGGGCCTTTTGAGATTCTCGCCAGAATCGGCCCCGTAGCTTATAAACTCAACCTACCTCACGAACTAAGCAACATACACCCTACCTTTCACGTCTCTAACTTGAAGAAATGCCTGTCAGACGAGACACTCGTAATTCCCCTTGACGAGATTGAGGTCAATGAGAGCCTCAACTTCGTGGAAGAGCCCGTGGAGATTATGGATCGAGAAGTAAAACGAACGAAGCAAAGCCGTATCCCAATTGTGAAAGTTCGGTGGAATGCCAAACGAGGACCGGAATACACTTGGGAACACGAAGACCAAATGAAACTCAAATACCCCCATCTCTTCGCGTTGTAGTATTGTAATTCTTATCTGTATGAATTCTAAATTTCGGGACGAAATTCCCCTAATGGGGGGATAATGTGACAACCCCAAATATATTGCTGTTACAAACCCTATTTTCATTAACGGAATGCGTCACTATATGTTATTTCTCGGTATTGTTTGGGTCATCAATAAACAAATATCTAGTTAATTATATGTTCCGGTATTATCATAATTAATTATAACTTGTAAATGTTAACTCCGTTTAACTAAATAGAGTTATATTACTTTCCAACCATTTCACTCGGGTAAAAAGTTTTAACCCCGTTAAACTTTAGCATCGGGTAGCCGTGTATCGGGTGTAATACCCGAGACATATAAAAACGATTGAACACTACAATTGAACTCTTTTACCACACCTTCACCTCTCTCTCTCACTATTTTCTCTCTCTAGACCCGAAATCGACCCCAAATCCGCGAATTTCCGACTTCCAAACGTAAGGACTCATTCCCTATCTTAATCTAAACATACTTTACTGCATTTAGAGTCCAAAATCATAGAAAACAAGGAACAAAATGGAGTTTACGGCCTAAGAAGCCCCTTAGGCTGTAAACCCCCAAAATCATGCCAAAGACCTTGTTTTTCCTTCCTTTAAACTCATGGACTAATTAAGGCATAAACCTAGGAGACTTTGGACACTAAAACACAAAGAATTGAAGCTTAAAAAGGAGTTTACGGCCCAAGCTTGTGCTTAGGCCGTAAACACCTCAAACACCCCAAAAACCCTTGTTTAAAGTCCCAAAAACTCATATAGGGTGTTTGGTAATTTAGACTTGACAACAAGGAAGGCTTAAATGCATCAAACAATATTATTTGATGGCAAAAAGAGGAGTTTACAGCCAAGGCTAAGCTTGGGCCATAAACACCCATGTTTTTGTGTCAAACAAGTCCCAAAACCCCTCAAATGCATGTAAGGAATTTAGCTAAGGCCTTTGGATATGTGTTGTACCATTAAACTTCCCATTTTGAGGCCAAATGAAGAGTTTACGGCCAAGGATATTCTTGGGCCGTAAACTCCCCAAATTTCATGCCAAATTGCCCCAAAACTCATTGTAAGGCCTTCTAGAATTTACCTAAGGTGAATGGGAACATGTTGTACCATTTAAACATCCATCTCGAACGATTTAATGGAGTTTACAGCCCAGGAACAAGTCTTGGCTGTAAACTACCCAAAATGTCACAAAACAAGAGTTTAATCCCTCCAAATTGGTCCAAGACACATACCATTAAAGTAAGGAAGTGAAATAAGGCCTTAATCATGCAATTTGGAAGACCACATGAGCTTATGGCCAAGCCTAGGGGGCTTACGGCCGTAAACCCCCAAGGAGTGGCCTTTAGGCCGTAAACTCCAAGGGAGTGAGCTCATGGATCCTTCCGTAAATCCTCTTTAGCCTTAAACCACTCCCGGGAACCCCTTCTAGGCCCTAAAACTCCGAATTGATGCTAGAATGCCTCAATACCTAAACGGAAAGCATAAAATGATTAATTTATTGTAAAACACACATTTTCATATGACATTAGGGTCCTAAAGGTGTACAAGTCATTATTTGGAACAAAACGCTCAGCCGACACTCTTACCCGATTTACCCGATTCACCCTATTTACGCGATTTCAAGTGAGTTCATACCCCTTTAATGAATCTTTCAAATGTTTTTATATGTTTTAGGGGGGAAGATACAAGTTGAATATACATGTTTATGAAAAGTTATACAAGACAATTTTTGATATTACAGAATTAATCACATGTGATTCACAACCTGTAGTTCAAATCACATATGATTTATCACTATGCTTTATAAATAAATCAATTGTTTTCAAAACTATCTTGGATAAACAAACAAACATTAAATGTTTCTTTTGTACAACACTTTTGTTTAATAAAACTCCTTATAAAAATGTAACCACACTAATATATTTATATAAGTAAGACTTGAAGGACTTAGGACCGATAGCTCGCCTTATTTCCTGTTTCTTGTTTGATTGTGGGCTTAGGGTAGTGGTTATCCGTCCGACTGTCATTGATTTCTTAGTTATATATCTCGTATATTAGTACGGATTACGAGTACTTCTTATTTCATTAGATGCCTAAATCACTAACCTGACTAGAACCACACACACTAATTTAACTATAATAGGTATAGTTAAGGACTCTATCCCTTGTTTTAACTACTACTCTACACTACTATAATTCTCTTTATTATGAAGCAGTACACTAATAAGAGAATACAATACAAGTTATACAAAAGACTACTACACTATAATACAAGAGAATGTACTAATCATGAGATAATTCATTAACCCACTACGAGATACTCTATACGCTACACACTACGCCCGAAGTTTTCCGATAGGAAGACGACACTATATGTATAGATCTATACGGGGCAGACGCTATTACATCCCGACTGATAACTTCAGTCCGAGCCGCTCAGGTCCAGGGATGCCTTTACTCTACTACACTATGCATGACAGGGAAGGTCATGAGGGTCCGCTATTACTCACACTATTGGTAACATACAAGAAAGACACTATAACCGCACTAAAATACTAAAAGAAAGATGAAGTAATACCCCGAAGTAAATAAGTATCTAATACTAAAGGATGCTGCACCACTATTATTTACTCCAAGAATAACTCACTATATTGCCTTACTTAATGGTGAGTCACTATTACACTTCTACGATAATTGGCTTTCAAAGATAGAAACAACATATTTCTTAAAGATTTTCATTTACTATACAGTTCTGGAAAATATAGGATTTTCTAGGTTTTACCACTACTTATGATTACAAACTTCAGTTTTCATACTAATGATTCTAATACTTTTTATACAAGTACTCACACTAAATTCTTATGAACTCACCAGCTTTATGCTGATATTCTTTTCAAAATAACTTGTATCTTCAGGTCAAAGATAGACAGGTACAGCTGCAGCATTTTTGGAGAAGATGGAGTATGCAAGACCCATCTCTTATTTTTGTTTACTTTTGGTGTTTGTCAAACATTACAAAACACACTTGTAAATATACTTACCATGTAAATGAAATGGTTGTATGTTTCTTGCTTTTACTATTATACAAATGTGATGATATTGTACACTATGTCATCCACCCCGAAACGTATTCCGCCGTTATCGGTTTTGGGGTGTGACACATCATGACCATAGGGGTTTCATATCGTGAGCTCAGGCTCCATCCCATGGCACTAGGATGTCCCCATCGTGAGACAAGGAGATCGTTAGGGTTGGACCAGTCAACTCCATGTCATCATGACATGAAAAAGTGTATGCTCACATCGTGGCTATGAAAACAGACGAGATTTCAATCGATCCAGGTCTCAAATTCACGATGTGACAAGGAAAAGCTCACCTCATGAGAATTTGACAATCATATATTTTTGATCATTTATTGATGATCTCATTTTGCTCATTTTGGGCCTGATCAAAACCTTCATTAGGGTGTTCTTAAACCTCAAGATCCTTTTTATGTGACTACAATGATAAGGACATGAGTGGGACAAAAAAACACACCAAGACCAAGACTTTTGCATTATTCATGGTGTCTCTTTGTGTGTGACTTGTATGAAAAAAATGAAGTGTTAGATAGATGTCTTATCTTCTGTAAATTCAAAAATGAACCAACAAAAGGATGCCAAAGAAGAAACTCGTGAACCCATAGCTCGTTTAATGGTAAAATGTTGGATTCTATGCTAGGAATTTTTGCAATTAACACACATTGAACACATTTGGAATCCCTTCCAACTCTGGTGGTAACTCCATTCTGTAAGCCTCGTCACCTATACACTCCATTTCAACAAGTGGACCAATATATTGGGGTCCTAACTTGCCTTGTTTCCCGAAGAGAATAATCCCTTTCCAATGTAAGACTTTTGACATGACCTTCATGCCCACCTCAAAAGTCTCTAGTCAGTGCTTCTGATATGAATACTTCTTTTGCCACTCCCGAGCTACCCACAAACAATCGCAAGCTATTCTTATTTTTTTTAGTAGTTTGCTCAATTTCTAAACTTGCACTGTTTCTTCCTTCGCTCCAACCAACATGTGGGAGTACGACATTTTTGTTGGATTAGTGTATAAGTCTGTAACTATATTTGGTATGTAGTTGACCCGGTCATGCATGGTCCTTTTGGGTTGCCTTCACCAGAGCAACTTGGCAAGGAAATTTAAGGGGAGAGAGAGAGAGAGAGAGAGGATATTATGATTTATTAATATATTATAAGATTAATATATTAAAATAGAAATCATATTATTTAATTAATATTGGTCATAAATTAATTAGGAATTAATTTGGTGACTGAAAGAGATTAATTAAATAAAGGGGTATAAACTGTCAAATGTATGATAGTTAAGTTTTGGGTTAAGGAAACCTAATGGACTAAGGGGGAACGAAATTATGATGAAGGATCATCATATTTTCGTCCAAGGGCCTTATTCCAGAAGGTTCCTTGGACTGCTTGATGGCTAAGTTATCCATTAGGGTTTTGACTGAAACCCTAACATCCAACAGTATAAATAGGGACCCCTAGCTCCCAAATTTGGCCACTTGCTTCCAAGGAAACCCTAGGGACGAATTTAGCATCCTCCCACCTCTCTCATATAGTTTCCTTCTTGCTTGAGGTGTTTGTAAACCATTAGAGGAGTTACAATTGTGACTCTAAGCTCCAAGAAAGAAGAATCAGGATTCCATTGAAGAGGTAAACATCTAGATCTGACTCTATATGTTAGTTTTTGATATATGTATGCTAGATTAGGGTTTATAAGTCTTGGTTTAATTACATGTACAATAGAGAAACCTAGATCCAAGCATTAGGGTTTGTATAAGCACATAGGATTGTTCTTATACATAAAACACATCAGTGGTATTAGAGCCTTGATTGGTTTCTGTTGTATGTGATGCTTTAACTGTTTGATAGCTGAAAATTGTTTTTTCTTGCCTCTGCCCGACTCAACTTGGTGAGTCAGTATTTGGACTTGGCGAGTTAACCCGACTCGGCGAGTCTGTGGGCCCGACAGATGATATTCCGGGATTTTGTTGTTGTTTTGTCATGGGATTAATGCCTAAATTGTTTTTTGAAGATAAAATCCAAATTTTATTGTAATTGAATGATTATCCATGCCAAAACAATAGATAATTTCAAATTTTTTGAATAATAGTTTATTTATATGATAAATATGGATTATTTATATTATTTGGTAATTATCTTGTAACTAAAATTGGATTATGTCAAATATAGATAATTATGAAATTAATTGTTTAATTTAATTTATTTGTTATTTGATCCCTTTTTGTTTTGAAAAGTTCAAAACTTGTCCTCACGTTTTGAAATTTGAACTTTATGATTAAAAATTTAATTTTAAGTAATTTAAAATTCAAACCCTTAGAGTTTTACAAGTTTAAAATTCAACCGTATACTATTATATTATTACAAGATTAATATATATATATATATATATATATATATATATATATATATATATATATATATATATATATATATATATATAGTATTAAAGCTAGTCTTATCGCTAGTAGGCCTCATTCACGAAGCCGATCTATAAGGTGGGTATAAGGTTGCTGCCTATAAAATGTCGCATAATGGGTGTACACTCACACCCACCGCTTGCTTGATTGGTGGAGGGTCATTAGCCGAATGGATAGGATAGGACACTTAATACCCTATTACAAGTATAATGAATATTCCAAAGTAACTAACATGTTTTTACAAATTCCCAATCTTAGTTACTTTAGGGCAAAATGTGAAAATGATGCTATTCCATAGAATTACACTTTGTACCCTTGTCAAACATTAGTGGAGCGTGTGTGGTTAACCGGCACACTAATTTGGGATTGACATTGGTGGAAAAGGGTGGCTCGATGTTTATCATAGATCAATGGAGCGTGTGTGGCTAACCAGCACATTGATTAGGTGATAGAGACATTAAATGCACCATGTTGATTCGCATGGTTACTCATAACTTGTTTGCAATCCTCGGCATCCCAGTCGCAAATTTGAAGTGCATATCGATATTTAAGCATGCCATTGAAAAGTTCAATGAATCTTAAAAGATCTAGGAGTTTTCAAATAAATTTAAAACCTAATCTCTTTTTCGTTTTTAATGGTGATAATTAGTGAATCGTCATTCACTTACCTTCAAATCAAATTTTGTTCTAGCCCTAATTTCTCATTTGGGTGTTTAATTAGGGATTCATTTCTAATCAAATTTTGTTCCTTTTTCCTTTTCAAATGTCTGCTAACAACAACAACAACGCTTCTGGGTCATTCTCGCCGATGAACCTATGTCAAAAGGTGACATTTGATGGCTCAAATTTCAATGAGTGGATGAGGTACATTCACATGATCACTCGCTACGAGGACAAAGAATATGTCCTCGATGAAAATCTTGAGAAGATCATCCCAGATGTTGCTACTATGAGTTGGCCGCTTTTGAGGCCCATGAGCATGATGCTACGAAAGTTCATTGCATCATGCTGGCCGCCATGAACCTCGAACTCCAAAAGTCCTATGAGGACATGTATCCGTATGAAATGCATCAGGATTTTCTGGACAGGTACCACCAAAGCGCGAGGCAGGAGCGCTATGAGATCATTACTAACATGATCACCACTAAGATGGGGAGTGGAGAATCCCTAAAATCTCATTTACAGAAAATGCAGAGGTATGTTGATCGTATTCTCAAACTTAATGTTAAGTTTGATGAGGATTTGGCTATCGACATAATCCTCCACTCCTTGCCTTCATGCTACAACCAGTTCAGAATAAACTACCACATGAATAAGGAAGAGGTCTCCTTGAGTAAGCTCCAAGGAACGCTGAGAGCAACCTCAAAGATAAATCTATTTCACCATCCCCTGCTGTGGCTGCTCCCGTGTTGGCAATTGGTCAAGGAATAGGAAAGAAGAGGAAGGCTCCATGTAAGAGCCACCATAAGGGTAAGCCCCAAGATGGTTCCTCTTCTAGTGGAACCAAAGTTGGTTGTTCAAATCCTCTTCCGACCCCAAAGAAGCAGAGTGCTATTACTGCTACCAGAAGGGCCACTGGAAACGAAGCTGCCCTAAGTATCTGCAAGACATAAAGGTGTTGGATAAGGTGTCTAAGTCCATAACTATTTCTGGTATGTACTTGACCCGACCCGGCATGGTCCATTTGGGTTGCATGGCACCATGCAATTGGATAGACTAAATGAGAGAAATAACACTTGGAGATTATTAATATATTATAAGTTCTAATATATTAATAATATTATTTGATTAGTTTGATCAAGAATTAATTTGGAATTAATTAAGTGATCAAAAGATAACTAATTAAATATATGGGTTGATTATGTAAATCATCCATATCTTGTATAGTGGGCTAAAAGGCTCCATGGACTATCAAGTTGGGTTCCACCCATAGGATGCTCCATGGATGCTCCATGGGAGTTACAAACCCATGGGTCATGGAAATGAAGAGTCATGACACATTAGGGTTTAACCCTAGATGTGTCAACACTATATAAGTAACATATTCTCCACCCAAAATCGGCTACACTAAGAATCAAGAGGGCTTGGCCGATTTTGAGAAGTGAGTATTCTCTCATAAGTTCTTCCAAGAGCATTTGGTGTTGTGTGAAGCATTTGAGGCATCACACTTGGGGTGCTAGGCTCACAAGGTTTCAAGGAACACAAACAACAACAAGGTAAGTTATTCTATCTATTCTTTATGTTAAAATTGTTCCCCATGTATGCTAGATAGGAATATAACCTTGGAATTCAACTTTGCATGACAATTAGACAAACATAGATCCAAGGTTATTAGGGTTGCATGTACACTTAGGAAGTGTTAGAATGCTCAAAACCCATCAAAAGGATGGGAAGATTAAGCCCACCTTCTCAGGTATGTATATATTAAATCTAATAACTCATTATTTGCTACTTCATGGGTTCTTGATACAAGGTGTGGTTACCACATTTGTTCTGATTTACAGGGCCTAAGAAGAAGTAGGGAGATGGAACATGGGAAGAATAACTTGATTATGGGAAACAGAAGATCGTCGCCTGTGACCAAAGTCGGAGTTTATTCTTTAGTGTTGAGTAATGGGTTAGGATTAGATTTAGAAAATTGTTGTTATTCGCTAGATATGGCAATAAACATTATTTCATTTCATGGATTGTTTAGACAAGGTTTCAGATATTATTTTGATAATAGTAATGGTTCTTTTAATGTTTATTTGAATGGTGTCTTTTATTTCAATGCATTACCTTGTAATGGGATTTATGAATCTATGATGGTTGTTGATAATTTAGGAAATGATGTATTTAATATTGATTCATCTACTAGCCTAGACAAAGCATGCTTGTGGCATTGTCACCTTAGCCATGTCAACAAGAAACGCATAACCTAACTTCAAAAGGATGGAGTGTTGGAGTCATTCGACCTTAGGGATGATGACACATTTGAATCTTGTTTACATGGGAAGATGACCAAGTCACCTTTTACTGGCACTTGTGAAAGTGGTGAGGGTCTATTGGATCTCATACACATCGATGTGTGTGGGACCTTTAGATATACCACAAGCGATGCTTGCCACTTTTACATGACTTTTACGGATGATTATAGCAGATATGGATATATCTACTTAATTAAGCAAAAGTCAGAAACCTTTGAAAATTTCAAAGAGTTTAAGAATGAAATGGAGAAACAGCTGGGCAGGAAAATCAAGATGCTTCATTCACACCGAGGATGAGAGTACCTAAGTCTTGAGTTTCATGACTATCTAAAAGAATGCGGAATTATTTTGCAATTGACACCTCCGAGAACGCCATAACTGAATGGTGTCGCTGAGAGACGTAATCAGACCTTGTTGGATATGGTTCATTCTATGATGAGTCGGACTTCGTTACCAATAGCTTTCTAGGAGTATGCCTTAGAGACTGCCGCCCACATCCTTAACTTAGTTCCCACCAAGAAGGTTACCAAGACTCCTCACGAGATGTGGATAGGGAAAGCTCCTTCGTTGGCACATATTAAGGTTTGGGGTTGCGAGGATTTCATAAGACAAGAGACTCATGACAAGCTCGAACCTCGTAGTGAGAAGTGTTATTTCATCGGTTACCCACAGAAGTCTTTTGGCTATCTTTTCTATAGACCGAGTGACAATGTTGTCTTCGTTGCTAGAAAAGGAGTTTTCCAAGAAAGGGAATTGATAAGCCTAGAGGACAGTAGGAGGCAAATTGATCTTGAAGAGATTCAAGAGCAAAGCGATGAAGGAACCTCTAACATTGGCACTCAACCCGAGGAGGAAACTCTTGTTGAGCCCGTTGATGAGTCCTTACTTCTTAGATGTTTTAGTAGGGTTAGTGTTCAACCCTAATTTTATGGTTATCATATTACTACTGAAGGAGATATGTTTATTAGTGATGAAACTCTATTGAATTTGGACGAACCTAGTAGCTACAATGAAGCCATGGCAGGCCTGGAGTCTGCTAAATGGAAAGAGGCAATGGACAAAGAGATTTAGTCCATGTATGACAACCAAGTTTGGAACTTGGTTGATAATGTACCGGGTCGTAAGACAGTCGGGTGCAAGTGGATCTTCAAGAAGAAGACGAACATGGATGGGAAAGTGCACACTTATAAATCGCGATTGGTTGTGAAGGGCTTTACTCAAACTATCGGAGTTGACTATGATGAGACCTTTTCACTAGTTGCGAAGATAAAGTCTATTAGGGTAATGCTTGCAATAGCTGCATTTCATTATTATGAAATCTGGCAGATGGATGTGAAACCGCTTTCCTTAATGGGAAGTTGGCTGAGGATGTGTACATGAATCACCCCGAGGGTTTTGTCAATGCGAATCATCCAAATAGAGTGTGTAAGCTTGAGAAATCCACTTATGGATTAAAACAAGCGTCTCGCAGATGAAATCTTTTTTTTGACAAGAAAGTTAAAGAGTTTGGCTTTCTGCGAAGAGAAGATGAATCTTTTGTATATGTCAAAGCCAGTGGGAGTATAGTGAGCTTTTTCATATTGTATGTTGATGACATACTACTCGTAGGAAACGATGTCCCAACCTTGCAGGAGGTCAAGTCCTGGCTTGGGAAATGTTTTTCTATGAAGGACCTCGGAGAGGCTGCTTATATTCTGGGGATAAGGATAGTAAGAAACAGGGAAAAGAGACTGATAGGACTCAGTCAAGATACATACTTGGATAAGGTACTAAAACATTTTAGTATGGAAAATTCCAAGAAAGGGGAGTTGCCAATCCAAAGCAATACCAAGTTGTGTAAGACTCAAAGCCCGAGTACAGAGGTAGAGATAGTTGATATGAGCCAAGTACCTTACGCTTCCACAGTAGGCTCTATCATGTACGCTATGACTTGTACTCGCCTTGATGTAGCCTTCGCTTTGAGCATGGTCAGCAGGTATCAAGGGAATCCTAGTAGAGCTCATTGGATTGCAGTTAAGAATATTCTTAAGTACCTACGACTGACCAAGGAATGGTTTCTAGTCCTCGGTGGGAGTGATGAATTAAGGGTATGAGGGTATAGTGATGCTAGTTTTCAGACGGATCGGGATAGCTACCGATCGTAGTCGGGCTGGGTCTTTACCCTAAATAGAGGAGCAGTGACCTGGAAAAGTTCTAAGCAGGAGACCATAGCTGATTCAACATGCGAATCAGAGTACATTATGGTGAGTGAAGCGTCAAAGGAGGCTATATGGTTGAAGAACTTCATTGGAGACCTTGGAGTTATGCCATCTATAAAGGAGTCGATGGAAATTTTCTGTGATAATGAAGGAGCGGTTGCCTTAACCAAGGAACCAAAAGATCATGGTAGATCTTGACAAATCGACAAAAAATACCATTTTATCAGACATCAGGTAGAAGAGGGACTCCTCGTTGGGAAGAGGATATCATCAGAAGAAAACCCAGCAGATCCCCTTACGAGGGGACTGAGTAGGGTCAAACACTTGTAGGAGCATTGTGCTGAAGGATGATATAAGTTTGGATTAGATAAATAAGAAACGTGTAATAGATATTTTTTACTAGACATATTAATGAATAAATAAAGTTGTGTTATTTATGAGTAAAGCTACTATCTTGTGTTGGTTATTTATCTATTATTTCAATTTTGCATGTTTTGACTTCCAGAATAATAAGATTATTCGAACAGTCCACAGTCGTTCATATTTTGAAAGTAGGTGTGAATGAAGACTATCATAAATTGTTTGTAGATTGTCTAAAAGATTTTGGGCATATCAAAGGTTTGCTACAAAGTTCACGAGTGCTTATAAATATGATTTGACCATTGGAATAAACCCGCGTTTACTGGTATCACTACATGGTGTTTTACCTAAAGTGATCGCAAAGCGATAATATCATATAGTATTAAAACTTAGAGATATGGTTATTGTTTACTGATTGGTTATGCATTGATGATGTGTAAACACTTTAGTAACTTGATGTTATAAAACACATTGTTGTGCATGATTTAATTGGTAAACAATAGATGCATATGAGTTAAAGTTAATCTGTTCCTTTTATTCTGTGAGAATAAAGGTGATATCTTGGCCACTTGATGATTTGGTTTGACTTATGTGCTGGGCCCAGTCAGAATGGAGTTGATGTGTTCAACTAAATTCTATGTCTAACAAATCGGAGATCGAGGAACAAGTGCTGGAAAATAAGTATTGTCAGCATGATATCTAGAACAGAGGATTATACGATCCCTTATCTGAAGGACGAGTTACTGATCATAGTTGACAGTGACGTGTAAGAGCTATGATTTCTAATCGGATCTTGAAGTCATATGTTAGATATAGTTACTCGACTTATTCAAGTGGGAGACTGTTGGATTAGTGTATAAGTCTGTAACTATATTGCATGGTCCTTTTGGGTTGCTTTCACCAGAGAAACTTGACAAGGTAATTTAAGGAGAGAGAGGATATTATGATTTATTAATATATTATAAGATTAATATATTAAAAGAGAAATCATACTATTTAATTAATATTGGTCATAAATTAATTAGGAATTAATTTGGTGACTGAAAGAGATTAATTAAATAAAGGGGTATAAACTGTCAAATGTATGATAATTAAGTTTTGGGCTAAGGAAACCTAATGGACTAAGGGGGAACGAAATTATGATGAAGGATCATCATATTTTTGTCCAAGGGCCTTATTCCAGAAGGTTCCTTGGGCAGCTTGATGGCTAAGTTATCCATTAGGGTTTTGACTGAAACCCTAGCATCCAGCAGTATAAATAGGGACCCCTAGCTCCTAAATTCGGCCACTTGCTTCCAAGGAAACCCTAGGGCCGAATTTAGCATCCTCCCACCTCTTTCATATACTTTTCTTCTTGCTTGTGGTGTTTGTAAGCCATTAGAGGAGTTACAATTGTGACTCTAAGCTCTAAGAAAGAAGAATCAGGCTTCCATTGAAGAGGTAAACATCTAGATTTGATTCTATATGTTAGCTTTTGATATATGTATGCTAGATTAGGTTTTATAAGTTTTGGATTCATTGCATGTACAATAGAGAAACCTAGATCCAAGCATTAGGGTTTGTATGAGCACATAGGATTGTTCTTATGCATAAAACCCATCAATTTCCTCATGTAAATCATCTTATAGGATGTCATATTGATACTAAAATGGTAAGTGTTGTTGTATGAGAAATCCACTAATGCCAAATGAGTATCCAAACTCCCACCATACTCAATAACCAAGTTCATAACACATCATCCATAGCATGTGTCGTACTCTCGCTCTGCCCATCAGTATGGGGACGATAGATTGTGCTCCAATGCACCCTTGTACCTAGTTCCGCCTAAAGTTTTTGCCAAAACCTTGAAGAAAATCGACTATCTCGATCAAAAATACTAGATAATGGTACTCCGTGACGTACAACTATCTCCTCCACGTATATCTTAGCCAAAATTTCTAATTTCTCATTCTTCCCAGTTGCCAAAAAGTTGGCACTTTTTGTGAATTGGTCCACTATTACCCAAATCATGTCATTGCCTTACACCGTCTTTGGTAATTTAGTAACAAAATCCATCATAATCTTATCCTACTTCCACTCAGGAACCTCCGACTGCTGTAATTAACCATAGGGCCACTAGTGATCAGCTTTGACTTGCGCACAAGTCAAACATTTTGCTACATACTTTGCTATCTCTCGCTTCATACCCAGTCACCAATAATTGGCTTTCAGGTCTCAGTACATCTTCATCGAACCTGGGTGGATAGTGTACTTTGATCTATGTGTATCATGTAACAGAGTGTCATAACCAATGCCATAGACTACATGTGATATGAAACCCCCGACTCCTTATGACTTAGAGCATCAGCTACCACATTTACTTTTCTTGGTTGGTAACTAGTCTCAAAATCGTAATCTGCTGACAACTCCACCCATCGGTGTTGTCTCATATTCAACTGCTTCTAGTTCTGAATATGTTGCAAGCTTTATGATCTGTATATAAAGTGCATTTCGTCCCGTACAAATAAAGTCGCCATAAGTTGAGTGCGAATACAATGGATGGCAACTCTAGATCATGTACTAAGTAATTTTGCTCATCGTTTTTCAAATGTTGGGAAGCATAAGCAGTCACCTTCCCCTACTGCATGAGTACACAACCCAGTCCTGAACATGATGCATCACTAAAAACCACAACATCCTCATTCCCATTGGGAAGAGATAGAATAAGAACCTCACATAAAAGCTTCTTCAACGTTTGACATGCGTCCTCCCGCTTATCCGTCCAAACAAACAACTCAATATTTTTCACCAGTTTAGTCAATGAACCCACTACCTTGGAGAAATCGTTGATAAATCCCTTATAATGACCCACCAAACCCAATAAGGAATGTTAGTAGGAATCTTCGGCCTTGGCCATTCCTTGACTGCTACTATCTTATATGGGTCTACTTTGATCCCATATGCACTAACAATGTGACCAAGAAACTGGACCTCCCACAACCAGAATTCGAATTTGGAGAATTTTACGTAAAGTTTTCCCCGCGAAGTGTCTCCAAAACCTCTTGTAAATGCCTCCGATGATCTTCGGCACTCCGAGAGTATACCAGAATGTCATCCATAAAAACAATCACCAATCTAACAAAAAATGGTCGACATACTCGATTCATCAGGTCCATAGAAACCACAGGTGCATTCGTCAAACCAAAAGGAATTACCAAGAAATCATAATACCCATATCTGGTCAAAAAAGTGGTATTGGTAACATCCCCTCATAGACCTACAACTGATGATACCCTGATTGCAAATCTATCTTCGAAAAGTGAGTAGCCCCCTGCAACTGATCAAAGAGATCTGTAATCCTTGAGAGTGGGTACTTATTCGTCCTGGTCACTTTATTTAGTTCCATGTAGTCAATACATATCTGCATGGAACCATCCTTCTTCTTCACAAAGAGTACCGCCTCTCCCCAGGCTAAGGAACTCAGTCTGATAAACCCCTGCTCTAATAACTCCTGAAGCTAAGTCCACATCTCCTTCATCTTTGATGGAGCTAATCGATATGGCGCTTTAGCTATTGGCGCTGCACCAGGAATGAGATCAATCTAGAACTCTACCTCTCATAGTGGTGGTAAACCAAGAAATTCATCATGTAAAACATCGTTAAACTCCCTAACCACCTCCACGTCAGGAAGATCCACTGTCTTCCTTAGGCTCTCGATCACACAAGCCAAGATGACCTCATAACCTCTCGCCAGGTACTTACATTCCTTTATCACATAAATAATTGGTATAGTCCCCATATACTTTTGCCCCCGAGCCAAAATACTTCCTCTCTTGGTAACCGTGATTCAATCACACTTCTCATAATAAAGGATCTCAGCCTGATTGACTGATAACCAATCCATACCTAGCACAACATCGAAAGATTTGATTACTATCGGAATTAGAATAGAGGAATGGTGTGACCAGGGATAACGATCGAACACCAATAAAAATTTTCCCTCAGCAGAACATAACTCCTTAATGCTACCTCAATGTCTAACATAAGACTTAAAGGACTACTAGGTATCATAAACATATCATAAAATGTAAGGGATACGAAAGATATACTAGCACCAACATCAAATATAACCAAAGAAGGCAAATCATTAATAAAAAAGTTTCCAAGAATCAACTCATCATCACGTCTAGCCTCCTTTGTTGTCATCTAAAATGCATATGCTGGGACTTTGGATCTCTCTGTCTTCAGATCTGAACTAGTCGTAGTAACTTTTTAATTAGGGCACTACTTGCACATGTTTCCCATTGGCTTGAAATTGTAGCAGAGAGGCTCGGTACTAGAACATCCACCTTAGTAGGGTGGCCATCAGTGATCCTCATTGTGGCGGGCGCGGGCGCAGGCGCCACTACTGCTCCTCCCCCTCCCTAAAGCCTCAGTCAATTGACCCGCTTATGGCTGTTCTTGTTGGAGTGATAACAAATCAAGCCCTTCTTGGGGCAATCCCTGCTCAAGTGACCCGGCTGGCCACATGCATAACATCCCGAGCCAACTGCTCGACGAGCCCCACTGTGCGGTTTACCACACTTAGCACACCGACCACGACCTTACTAGCCCCTACTGAAGAATCTGAGGTCTTAGGATTTTTAGCCTGACTTACTACTGTTTGCGCCTGCTCAGGCTTCCACTTGGTGCAAAAGTCCAACTCCATCTCCTACTCATGGGCCTTCTCCACCATCTCATTCAGGGTTTTGCACCTTGTAATGCTCAAAAACTCTCAGATATCATCCCCCATCATGGAATGATACCTCGTCTTCCTCATATCCTCTTCTGTAGCATACTATGTGATCAACAGTGCTTGTTCCCGAAACTTGGCGGTGATCACTGCCACAGTTTCGGTGGTCTGTTGGAGCTCATGAAACTCCCTTATTAGCCGTTACACCTCAATATCTGGTGCAAACTCCAAATTGAAATGCATGACGAACTCTGCCCATGTCATTTCAGCCACACCGGCTGCCCCTACCTGGCTAGTCACCTCTCCCCACCAATTTTGGGCTCGATCTCTCAACATACATGAAGCCAAATCCACATTTGTCGCATTAAGGGCAAGAAATCGTGCATTGGTTGTTCTCCATGTCCACCACCCAACATCGGCTAACTATGGCGTCCCTGACCCTGAAGAACTCCGACGCTCCGCACACCTTGAACTCTCGGAACAAGGGAGTTCGGGCCCCGACCTGGCCTACAACAATCTCGGCTCTAAATAACCTGAGCCTATCCTCCATAATCTCCATCATCCCTTCCTTGACCTTCCCAAAAATCACTGGGGTAGCATCAAGGATGCCCCTCGTAACCTCGAATGTAATAAGTTCCCGCAACCTCTCATCAATGGGCTCAGTAGTGTCACCCGACCCTAATATGGATCATGATCCTGATTCCCCTGCTCCAAACAGTGGCACCACCATTCTGAAATACCATAAGACAAAAGGTCCAAAAAAAGGGTAACCTTCCCACACCGGTTCTCCTTAGAGCTTCCAGGTCTAACATTAGTTCGGTTATAGGTCCTGTGCTTTCAATAGTAGGGGCCCAGTACTACCTTCCACACCTACATGTACCTTCCCCATGGCTCTACCTGATAACTCCAATTCGTCCCAAAACATACATATCTCATAGCTACTGCATAGCTCAATCCTAGGCTATCCTAAGATTTTCTCCATTCATATCAAATCAGAACTCAATCATAACGGGTTGCCTTATGCATGCAAATTATACACAGAACGGGATCAAATAGACTTTCGAATAAGAGACTCTACCCTAAGATCACAACCAGACAAGGAGCAGGAAATAAGGCGAAATCAATCATTCTGAGGCTATAAGACCCTAATCGTATACATATTTGAAAGCATACACGTAGCAAGATTCACACGATTATCATAACTCAAATATCAGTATAACATGGCTAACATATTGGGGAACTACTTACTTGGCTCGGCCGATCATGCGCATTGCACTCTCCTCTTTTCCATTTAATAATTTTTTAACTTTTATTTTTGAAAACACTTTTACCATTTCCTTAGTTTCAGTCCTGACATACTCAAGAGTGTGCCTGAATCCCTCAAACCAAGGTTCTGATACCAACTTATAACGACCCAATTTAAAAAAAAATCATTTTTAAATAATCAAAACATTTCCAATAAACCATAAAATCTCAAGAACATTTGTTTTCAAATTCATAACATCAACAATTTCATTTCAATTGTCAAAGTGTCCTATAAAAACGTCTGAGATAGTGCATTTCGCATCGTCAAGCCTTGCCCTTGCCCTTGGGCTCAGAAGTAACTGAAACAAATCAACAAACTGTAAGCTAATGCTTAGTGAGTTCCCCAGAGCATACACCACACATTCCACACAATCACATATACCATATAAGATATAAAAGCTACATAAACCACATAATCCATGCCTACAAACATATAAGGATGTTATAGGCTTCTCCCTCCATGGTCTTTACATGAAAAGCCATTGGCTCCCTTACATGGTCTTACATCCAAGTGTCATGGACTCCCCCACATGGTCTTACATCCAAGTGCCATGGGCTCCCCTATAGTCTTCCCTACGAGTATTACATATATAAATAGCATACCACTTAGCATATAACCAACCAACATACCACATATCACTACATCAACTAATGTACCACATATCCAACATAGCTGCCTACAATCATCATGTGACCGGTCTTGTCCAAATCCCAAAATACCAAAAATACCCTTAAGGTCAAGCTTGCTCAACCTTGGTCAAATTCCAAGTCAACAATCAAGGTCAACACTCCATGTTGACCCCAACTCCTTGAGTGCATCTAGCAACTCATCGAGTTCCTTTAGAGTCCAGAAAATCGGGACGAACCCCAACCAACTCGTCGAGTTGTCTCATCAACTTAACGAGTTCACTCAATATCCAATAGGCGGGGAAAACCCGATCCAACTCGTTGAGTTTTCCCCCTGTTTTCTTATTCAGATGATACCTTGATTGTAGGGACTCTATGGCTTAGATCTGAAACCTACAGGTGTCTAGAAGGATAAAGTTTGAAACTTTATCCTCTAGGACTACTCCAAAAGCTCTAAAGCCCTTAAAAAAAGTTGGAAAACTCAAAAGCTTAGCCATGTGGTTCAAGACTCTAGGGATCTCGAATCCCTCCTTTCCAGAAGAGGTTCTAATCCTCAAAACGTTCCAAAGATGGAGACTTATGGACATGCATGTCCAATGCTTGTCTTGAAGTCAAAATAGCCAAATAGGTAAAATATGCACTAAAATCCATCCATGGCATCCATGCTTGACCAAAAGCTAGATCTAGCCCACCATGGGGCCATTTTTGCCATGGAGATTCATAAAGTTGCAAACTTTATGAACCCTATGCATGCAATTGACAAGAATGATTGGAAATGAAGAGTAAACTCAAGATCTAGTCATACTCCAAGATAAAAATCGAATCTTGAGTGCTTACAATAATCCACAAGTTGGTAAAGCTCAAGAGTGAGGGCTTTATTTGCTGGATCTTCTCCTTCTTCTCACTATCTTTTTCTTCTTAAGATCCAAAAGTCACTCTAGCTCATAATATGAGAGAAAATGGAGATTCAGGTTTAGGACTAACGTTCTTAGGGTTTGGAGGTGGATGGAAGGTTAACCTCAAGTTTTTTAAGGAGATTATATAGGGTGCAAACCATAAAATTTAGGGTTTCCTTTACAACGCCTAATCGTCGAGTTGGGCCTTCCAACTCGTTGAGTAGGTCCTAAATCCTGCTTCCCATAAATGATCTCTATTTGATGAGTTGGAGTTCCCCAACTCATCGAGTTCCATTCTAAAACCCTAAAATTCTGAAAATAAATTGATACCTGAAACAGGCGTTACATTCTCCATCCACCATGTTCATAGAAGAGGAACCAACTTGGTTCTTGCCTTTAGGATAGTTATGAAGTTCTTAAGTACTTAGAGCCTCTTCAATCCGTAAGTGGCTTCTAATTTAAACCAAAGTTAATTTTTTTTTTTATTATTTTATTATTTTATTATTTATTTTTTTTGTTTCAGAGTGTGTTTAAACTCTTTCCAGGAAGACGGTAATTTGTCCATGATGACAACGATAATAATGGCTTCATCCATTTTCAGATTGTGTTAGGAAAACTGTCCTACGATCCTTAACATTTCATGGCATTGTTCCATAACAGGCCTGGAATAAACCATCTTGTAACCCATGATGTTACTAAACATACATTTTCTACTTGAAGCTTCTTCTACCATATATTTGGATTTAAGGGAATCTGATAGTTCTTTTGCAAATTCGATATTTTGATAGATATCAAAAAAAGAGTCAAACATACCATTGAGAATGTGACTACGACATATAAAATCATCATTTTGCCACTTTGATCTCCTCCTTGTTGCCTCAAAATGTTCATCTTCAACAAATTCTGGTAAGGTTGGTATTGGTGTACTAAGATCATACATCACTTTCATAGTGGTAAGGAGAAACTTCACCTTTTTATGCCATCTACGAAAGTCTTGGCCATCAAACTTTACCAATTTGTCAAAACTTGCTTGTTATGTTCTTCACAGAATCACCACTTGCCATGATCCAAAAATACTTTATTTTTGTTTGAATTTAGGGTATAGAAAGACTTGGAAATACAGAGAATCATGTTGAACACTTTCAGATTAAAATATTTGGGTGGTACTCCCAATCTTCTTTAATCGGATAAGACTTAGGGAGACAAGAACATATAGTGTTTTGATGATATGATTTCGTATTTACCAGAAATTGGGACCAAAAACCGATTTATGTTCTCTATCTGAAAAGTACTGTAACATGATAGTTTGAAACTGTCATAAAACTACTAGAAGTAACATAAAAACGGGTATTTAGATAAACGTCAAACTAATTGTCAATTCTCTGAAAAACTGATTTTTTGATGCATTTTTAATATGGTAACATAAATTATATAAAAACGGGTATTTAGATAAGGGTTAAACCAATGGTCAATTTTTTGAAAAAATGATTTTCGACCCCAGCCAGGGTCTCTAACCCTTGGACCCCGCTCTCAGAGGCGCTGCCCCCGGACCCCCGTTCGTTCAAGGGCTTTGCCCTTAAATGATAGTGTACTTTGAAACTTGATCAAACTTAAACAAGTGGGTACTCCACACCATCCTTACTTGTTTAATATTTATCAAGATTATTTTTTGTCAACAAATTAATCCCATTACATTTAAATAACATTGATAATAACAACTCATCAAGATATAGTAGATACATATACATACATGATGCTCTTCAATTGTTGTATTGATTCATGAAAATGGTTAAGAGATAACTAGCCAAGCATAATAACTAACTAAGTATAGTGATATTTCAGAATGCCCTTAATGTCTAGCTTATTTCACCAAAGACATTAATTTAGATTGTAGGATATTGAATCGTTAGAGAATTTGAGAATAGGTTTATGAAGTAGGGAGTCGATCTTCAACGTGGAAAAGACCAAGAGGATGAGGAAAACAAGAACTGAGATTGTTGATAAGACTACTGCTAATCCAGTTGCTGTGAGACTCTTCACTTGCTGTGCGTATGCTGTGGCGGCCAGAGCAAGGAAGGTGAGAGGGAAGGAGAAAGCCCACCATGCCACACTGAACTCTTTCATTGATTTCTTGAAAAGCATCGGCCGGCTAGCCTATTTCATACAACACATTTGTCCCAAAATCAAAACCAGTTTGTCGCAAGACCTACCAAAATGTGTTGACATATAGATTGTATGATAGAGAGGAACAAACTTACCAAAGATGTAAATAGAAATAAGGATAGAAAGAATAGCATTTTGCATTGGATATCAAAGCTTCCTTTAATAGATTTCCACGCTAAGGCTGCCATGCTCGGGGCAGCTACAAAGAGGAAGAAAACAGGTCTGAGCTTGGAGGGGATGTGATTACTGCCAGACAGACGCTGATAAAGGGTGATAAAAACAATCATATAATGAGTGAGTCCCAATGTAAACAAGAAAGTGCCACTTTCTTTCCACCCCATTTTAATGCCTGCATGGGCTCCTATGAAATTCCCTATTACCGATAGTTGACTTGTTGGATTAGCCACCATTGACAAAAACCTCTTTTCAGTCGTAAACCATTGCCCATATACCTTTACATCAAGACCTACCACTGGAATGATAAGCAGCCACCATAAATACTCACAAGAGTATTTGTGGCGTAAAATGAATGATGGAGCTGATAGAAGTAACAGGAGCCATGATATCCATGGTGCAAATAGGTAATTTACTCCTACATGGTGATGGAACTCGGCTTTCACCATGTTGAAGTAGAAAATGCACCTCAAAACATATAGGATAGAGAGAGACACCAACACGCATAGGGAAAGACACCAAAGCAAGAAAAAAGCAGTCGATGGTAACTTCAAGAACAAGTTACGAAAGGTTGGTCCCATGTTTGTGTCTTCACTAAGGGTTTTCCAAAGTAAAGCTTGACCAGCAAGGGATATGCAAATCCTGAAATAGCTGGCATTAATGTTCGCAATGACTGATGGCTTCTTTTGCGTTTTTTCTTGATTCTGAATATTATATGGCTTAACTGCGTGTTCTTGGTGTTTGCTGGTTGGAGATTCAATGACAACATCCAATTTCGATTGAGGTTGAACCATTTTTGAAATTGATTAGAAAGCTTTTAGCTACGTATTCTCTACTTAATAGACAAGTCAAAGGAATGTCTTGTTTTATATTTTTTTGAGGTTCTTTATATAGTAAACGGATTGATTTAAATTAATCTGGTACAGTGCGACTTTAAGAAAATAGATCTTCCGAAAAGATAAATCTATCAAAGATAAAATCGGAAAGATTTATTTTCTTAAGCGTTAGACATAAATCGACGCAAGGAAATAGAGAAATTATCCATGTAAGATCGCACTTCGATCGATAATGCCCAAAAGCAAAATCACTTTGCTCCACTTAATCTCTCCCCAATATCTCTGTGAAAACAAATATAGTTTAATTTATCAATTAAGGGGGGACCGTGTGTGTTTCTCCATGCATTGTGAATCCTCTTCTTTATGTTATGGATTAACACAACACAAAATAGATTTTATTGTTTCAAAAGCAAGAGGAGAATAAAGAGACTAAGCTCAAGTTATTGTGTAAATAAACCACCAAAAAAAAGAAGCAAATAATTCAATACGAAATTTTAACATCAGACAGGAAGAGAATTTCAAAACGTACGCTAACATATTGCATGCATGCTATTGCAAATTATAACTTCGCACACACGCGCGTTTTTATTGAACTGCGAGGATTGCTTCGTATATACTAGCTAGCATCAATATTAATTAATTTTTTAAAGTCACGAAAATATTACTTTCAATACAGTTACAAATCTAATCCCATAAATTAGACAGCGAAAGATTTTTGAAAAAGAAGATGGAACACGATAAGTAAATTAGGTAAGAGGATGGATAATGAAATGTAATTCTTTATAGTATCGGGATTCGGGAGTTTAGATTAATGACTTATTAAACTACATAGATTAAGTAGGTCAACTAAAATTAAATATCGTATATACTATCAATGCATTTTTAATGCCTTCAGGCTGCTTCAAACCTTTTTTTAATACACCGGATTTTTCATTTGATTTGTAAAAATACAAGAAGCGGTATCTTTCATCACTCACGATATTATTGAATCTGATGATAGAGGTTGTTAAGACCAACTTCGACATGTCCAATTACTATCAAGACAAAGATCTAAAACCCTAAAATCTTCATAATTAATGTAGTTGTCTTAAAGAAAAAATACTGATACTCATCACGAATTCCTTTTTCTTTATCCCATTCATTTATTACCTTTGAGGTTAACTTACATTTACATCATAAACATGAAATATAACCTCGACTTCGAACACAATGGTCTAACAACCTCCATCAGCTAGCTTTAGGCGGGAATTTCGGTATGTACGTACGAGTTTGTTGGATATGACGTCTAATGCAAACTATTCATTCAAACACAATTGTAAGTCTCTTGTTAGAAAAGGGTTCGTTCCAAAGAGTATTTTTAATTAATGATTATTTCCGATGAACAATACATTAGATCTCCACCCATATATTAGATTTCCACCCATATAATTACAATATATGACTAAAAGGGCTATACAATTAATGGGCCACACAAATAATACATACAAAACCAGATATCATAAACAACAATACGTCTAACAACTATAATACAGTTTTAGTCTTATCTTTTACTTTTTGGATTCTTGATGTAGAGAAAGAGAAGTTCGCTTTACTCTCATTTACCAGAGGATTCACGTGATATGGAACGAGAACCATAACTAATTAAAAACTCAAACAAGTTGTTAAACCACAAATAAAAAACACTGTAACCTATATCAATGTTTTTATATATAATTGTTACAACTGCATGTAACATTGACCCATCCCAAAAATACCCAGAATTAAGTGCACCCATTATTAATATAACTTAAAATGTGGTGATTGTTTTTTTTGGAAGGGAAATAAACGTAAAATTTTATTTCGAAAGGAAACAAATCTGTACTCAGATTCATTATGAACTCCTAAAGATTTATTCGAGTTGTAAAAAGCATTAACTTGAAAATTGAAGATGTCAAATTGAGACCAGAAAAGATGAAAATTTCCCAATATTCTGCCCCACTGTCCAATTTGTAGTGCACATCTTCTCAGGGTTGATGATGAGTGGATTTTGCATTTCCGCCCTCTTTCCTTTTCCTCTTTCATAAACACTAAAGGAGATATCCATGCTGGTTAGATTACATATAAAATTAATCATACACACAATTACACCTGCTTCTGCAATAAATCTATTAATGGATAGTTAGGCTTATGTTGGTACAAAAAATTCTACATGCATTAATGATATTTTGTAATTAAAGAAGTGTATATTCAATTTGATGTGGTTTTAGAATAATCCCTTATCAACATTAACATTAAAATCACAATGGTTCACATATAAACATATTCAAACTAATAAGTTAAGTATAATCAATATAATTTTATAAATACAAATAAAAGATGTTAATTATTTGAATTAATAATGAAGTTTCATTTGATTAGTAGGGTTTGAGATAGCAACTTTTACTTCAACCATATCATTTTGGATAACCTTTTTACACATTAGAATATATATATATATATATATATATATATATATATATATATATATATATATATATATATATATATATATATATATATATATATATATATATATATATATATCTCTGGAACTCTCCAGAAAAGTAATAAAATTTTAGTTTAATTTATGAAAAAGTCTCAAACTAATTTTTGTATACAGAAAAGTACAGAATACCGGCTAAAACTTCGAAAAAACCCTTTTTGGCCAGTTTCGTAGATTTAGCCGGTATTCTGTCACTTTTTCGTTAGTTTGTTCAAAATGTTAGGACTTCTCTGAAAATTACCCGATAACCAAAATATGTGACTTTTTTGAAAACTACTATGGAATTAATGGATATCATTATAAACAAATCATTTATAAACATAAAAAATAATTTTTATCATACACAAATGAAATACATTTCTTGCTAATTTCTATGAATAGAATGATTGACTATGTACTTCTATATTGTTTGTTGACCACTTCAAAATCTCTATGTTCTTCCTATGTATCGTTGTGGGTGTCATAATAAGAAGTACTCTCTAAAGCGTGACCAACAGAAAAATTGATAATATTTATTAATACACAATAAATAAGTGTCTATTTGCTATTAGGCATGATGCTATATGATCACGTGTTATTAGAAAATATGATTACACGAATATATAGGTCTTTCATTATGTTCTATAACCTAACTACCACCTAACCTCCAAACATTATCCGGTAACAACCACAAAATTACACATCTATCGAGAGTGAAAAGTAAACTTTGAATGACAATTTAAATAAATAATCACCCTTCACTTGTTTCCATATAAATTATCATTGGTTCACTTTTCACATTTTATAGATATGTGTTAGCCGATGGTTGTTAACATGTAAGGTATGAATGTTGGTTGGTAGTTAGGTTAAACAACATAAGAGGAACACCAACATTAGAGGAATGCTAACTAAGTTCATCTCACCATCATACCCACAACTATGCATAGGAAGAACGTAGAGAGTTTGAGTGGTCAGGAAGCAATAGAGGAGTACTTACACCACCAATTTATTCCTAGCAATTCACAACAAATGTATTTTTTTTTAATAAAAATATTTTTATGTTTATAAATGATTTGTTAATAATAATATCCATTAATTTCATGGTAATTTTCAAAAAGTCCTAATATTTTGGTTATTAGGTAATATTTGGAAAACTCTCAAAATTTAGAGCAAACTAACGAAAAATGACAGAATACCGGCAAAATCTGCGAAACCGGCCGAAAAGGGTTTTTTTCGGAGTTTTAACCGGTATTTTGTGCTTTTCTGTAAATTAAATTTTGTTTTGGACTTTTTCATAAATTATACTAAAATTTTATGACTTTTCTAGAGATTTTCCTCTCTCTCTCTCTCTCTCTCTATATATATATATATATATATATATATATATATATATATATATATATATATATATAGAGAGAGAGAGAGAGAGAGAGAGAGATAGAGAGAAAGAGAGACGTCCATATGTTCTCAACTTCTGTTGTGTGGAAGTAGGAACCAATCAAAAATTAGAAAGCTCTGAATCCTTAATTTAATCAGTAATCGTAGATTAGTATTCTAAGTTATGGTTAATTATGGTAATTAGTAATTAAAGTCTTTTATAACCTTTAAATCTAGAAATCAGTTTATGAAATTTATAAAATCACCCATCAACCCCTTTATGACAATCCATTGTTCCTCCGTCACCTCTATTGTTCATCTCCTTGAACTCCTCTGACCAGCCATTGTTGCTCTTACTTTTCTCCCTGATATATCTTTTATAATTCAAGTTCCTATATACACGAAATTGTTGATTGTCGAGATTAGATGTTATTCAAACATGGTTTAGTGTTTTCTTGAAGAAATTATTGTTCAAATGGTGCAAGCTATGGATGATAGGTACAAACAAATGCCTTTAACCATAACACTAATCCCTATCATCAGAGCTTCTTCCTACCAGAGTTTACATGAGTCAAAAGAGAAAAACAAGAGAGAGGAAGGAGAAAAAGACAATATTCCCTTAAACTTGATTTCTACATTTTACGTTCATAAGTCTTTTGCACTATCTCTGGCTTTCACAGTTAAGCTATCACACTCTATTTGTTTTTAGACCAAAATATGTTTTCAATTAATTGTGTTTAAAATCATTTATGACTTCTAATAACGCTGACTAAACCTTTGTGTCCAAACACGGTTGCAAACACGTGTCTAAGACTTCATGTCAACGTTTCAATTCAACATGTGTAAGACATGTTCATGGTTAAAGATATATAGCTAATACTTAGGAGTTTGGTTGTATATTTTATTCTATTTATACCTTTGATGTATGTACTGTAAAATCAATTAAGTGAATACAATTTGACTTCATTTATTTTTAAAGTCTTTATTGTATCAAACTTCCATTGATTTTTTTCTCATCTTCGTTGCTTTTCCATGGAGAACAATCAACACATCTTAGGGCTTGCTACAAATTCCTCTTTTCAGATCAACTCAATAAGTATCAAGCTTGAGACTATAAACTATTGTTTGTGGCATACCATGATCATATCAGCCTTAGAAACATTCGATTTGGAGTACTTTGTTCTCGATCCCAAACCTCTTCCTAAAAATCTTATCATTGAACATGAAGAGGAAAAACCTACAATTCAACCTAATCTTGACTACTTGTAATGGAAGAAGCGTGATCGCTATGTGCTTTCGTTTTTAAAATCCACCCTTTTAGAAAGAGCTCTATTTATTATTGCTCGCTTCACCTCCTCTCATCTTGCATGTACGGATATTATAAAGACCTTTCAATCGCAAACTAGAGCCAAATTAATGTCTCCGAAGACTTAACTACAAACTTTGTCCAATGGCTCGTTATCTATGATCGAATATGTTGAAAAGAAATGTGGAATTGCTAACTCATTGGATGAAGATCTCAATCCCATTTCACCAGAATACCTAGCTAATTGGTCACATTCTCAACGGGATTAACTCCTCTTACAGCTCGTTTACTACCGTATTTATGATAAATGATAACCTTACTTCTATTGAAAACATGCTTAGCTTACTTATACAAGAAGAGGATCGATTAGAACAAGAGTACCTCCGACAAACTATTTGTTGGACTAGTGTCTAAGCCCGTAACCATATTTGGTAAGTTCTTGACCCAGTTGTGCATGGTCCTTTTGGGTTGCCTTCACTAAAGCAACTTGACTGGAAAAATAATAGAGAAAGAGGTTATTATGATTTATTAATATATTATAAGAATAACATATTAAAAGATAAATCATATTTGTTTAATTAATATTGGCCAATAATTAATTAAGAATTAATTTTGTGATCAAAAGTAATTAATTAAACTAAAGGGGATGAATTGTAATTATGTGATAGTTGCAAATTAGGGCAATGGATGCCCTATGGATAGGGTGGACGAATTCAAGGGGATAAGGCCCTAGAATTCGTCCAAGGATAAGGCTTCTAGACTTATCTTATGGGCTGCTTAGCGAGCAAGCAACCAGATAAGGATAAGGACTGAAACCCTAATCTTTACCCTATTAAAGGGTCCCTTGGCTAAGGGAAATCGACCACTTTATCCCGAGAAGAGCTATAACTTTGTAAGACCCTTCGGTCTCTGTGTTTCAATGGGACCCTCCAGTCCCACGACTCGTTGCACCCTCCGGTCCGATCTCAGTGAGGACCCTCCGGTCTCACAGCTCGTTGGACCCTCCGGTCCGATCTCAGTGAGCACCTTCCGGTCTCACAGCTTGTTGGACCCTCTGCTCCGATCTCAGTGAGCACCCTCCGGTCTCACAGCTCGTTGGACCCTCCGGTCTTATAGCTCGTTGGACGCTCTGGTCCGGTCTCAGTATCACATAATATAGCATATATACCACATATACAAATGCACAACTCAAGTAACCATATAAGACCAATAGATACACATACTACAATAACAACATAAGTCACAAAGACAGTATGCACGATAACACATAACACATTATAAACAAGTAAGACCATCTGGTCGATAATGTACTAAAACCCTCCGGCCAATAGTGTAAATAAGACCCTCTAGTCAATAACACGAATAAGACCCACGGTCTCAAACAAGTCACCACACAGGTAAGTATAGTGAGAAGACTCACCTCAGGTGGTGAATAGATCCTATAAATGTTGCTACTGCACTCCGGCTTCTGACACTTAGCTAAACCCACAATTAACCTCATTAGGATTTAAGACCAACCTTCACATATTAGGTCCAAATATGGTCCACCAATTCGGTCCATAAATAACTCAAGCTGATTGGGCCCACCAACGCCCAATACCAAATAGGTCCACAAAAGTCCACTAATGACCCAACTATGGCCTGATTTTCCAAATTCGGCCTGAACCCTCATAAGTGCCTTAACCCAAATCCCATCTAAATACTCTAGTCCACATGAAATGACGATTAGGGTTAAGTGTTCTCACTTAACCCATTAAGGACTTAACGCATCAAGTCCATTTTTCCCACTAAGTCATCAAACAATAGAATCGGCATGAGTCATTACTTCTATCCACTGGTCCAAACGCGGGTCCCAGTAGGCCCAAACCAACAAACACAAAAAATAGGGTTTTCTAAACCCTAATTAGGGTTTCTAGCCCAATAACCAACCAGCTAGTCCAGATCAAACATTTGGGCCGATTAGGGTTCACTATGACAAACACCACCCACTACCACCTTAGGTAGTGGTGGTCGGTAGCAGCTCACGGCGACGGTGGTGGTGGTGGGTTTTCCGGCTACAAAAACACACATACAACCTCCAAAATACCAAAAACAATGAAAATACTAGAGCATAAACCCTTACACACACCCACAACCACCTCCAATGGCGGCTAGTGTCGGCGGAGGGTGGCAGAAACTATAATGGTTGGCAGCCACCAACTCACAGTGGTGGTGGTGAATCTCAAAGGATGTAGGAGTTTTCATAGATTTAAAACTTCAATTTCTTTTTCGTTTTTTCATGGTGGAAAATTAGTGAATCGTCATTCACTTACCTTCAAATATTCCGCAACTAGATTACGACATCCCTTTTCTAGGTTGTAGCGTATTGTGTTAGGTCCTAGCCTTGATATCTCATTTGGGTGATTTATTAAGGACTCAATCTATCAACTAACTTGAATTTATTTTTTCCCATTTTGTAGATGTCAAAGTTCGACAACTATGGTATTCCCAAATCCTATGGAGCAAGCTTTCCACATGAAGATGATATTCCACGATTCGATCGAGGAACAAGAAATCGTGCTTCACTTCCTCCACCTCCTCCCATTGTTCTCCCTAACCCACAAGATCGAAGAATTGAAAGGTTCAATGTTACTAAAGCCCTATTGGAAATGAAACATGAAGATGGTAAACCCGTGTGTGCCCACGTTCTAGGAATGAAATCACACATCGATAGGTTGATAATGTTAGGTGCATCATTCCCTGATGAGTTGGCTATAGGTTGGGTTCTACAGTCACTCCCTGAATCATATAATGAGTTCAAAAGAAAGTATTATATGATGGATCATGACGCAAACCTCATTGACCTAACTTACATGCTCATTGCTGCTGAATCAGAAATGGTTTGGCAAAGCAATGGAGCATATTTGTTGGGAAAGTCAAGCAACCATGCTTCTGAGGACGTTCTAGGAGAACCGACCTGCGTTTGCTACCAAGAGAAAGGGCGTTGGATACAAGTCTTCCCTAAGAGCCTGAAGAGTCCAGAAGATGGTAGAGTCAAAGAGTATGATTGTGCTTCAGGTAAAATTCACTATATAACTCAATTAAGTTCCTATTCGTTGATTCTTAATGTGACAAGATTGCATTTGAATGTTTTGCAGGATCAATGAAAAGAGAGGAAGCTTGATGAAAGAGTAAGATGAATCTAATCACGAAGAAATGGATCCCGATTGCATGGATTCAAAGATTAGATTTGGAGCTTAGAAAGTTATGATAGAGTTGTTAGGAATTTTTTCTTTTAACTACATAGTTTTCAGTTGATTTTGCATTGTAAGGACAAATGTTTTCCGCTGCATTGATGAATAAAATAAATTTTGGTATGAATCATTTATTTATCTATTTATTTATTTCCTTGCAATGAAATCGTTATGAAAAATTGGTGTTTGCATATTTCTACAACGAATGAATGTGATTCTTGATTATGTTATTTGTGGAAATGTTAAGAATTTACCAAATAGGGAAAGTTTCTCATCACCCAAGTTTCAATTGGATAGAGACTTGGAATCATGCAACAAGTATTGTATGATGAATGAATAAACTTTCACATTTGGGAAAACTAGATTAATTCGTTGACAAAGTGTCAAGTAAAGGACTAGGAGATCAAGGACACAAGGTTGTGTGTTGATCAAGTCCACCGCAAGACTAACAAGGATATTCATCATGATTTACTAAAGGTTTAGTAAATATGATTGTACTTATAAGATTAAGTGTAATTCTGAATTGATTGGAAAAGGTTTAAATCAATAGCAGAACGAATAAGAAGAATCAGGTAGGCAGAAAGATAAAAGTTCCTCTATTCTAAGAAGAAGAGAGAGTACCTTTTATTATGTTTTATGATAAGTCTTAATTGATCCTCTAAGTAAGTCTTAGTACAGATGTGTGTCTGAGAAGAGGAATCAAGAATTGAAAAAATGGTTAAATCAAGAAGTCAATCATACTTAGTTCCAAAACAAGTCTTAAGAGTTAAGATTGTGACATTGAGTGACAAGTATTAAGAAGGTTTATAACATTCATCAAATGTTGAATTGGGAAAGTTTTATTCTCGCACATTTGAAGTTGGAAAGTTGTGATGCCTTGGATAAGACAAAGACCAACTAGGACCAATTTTTATGAAATGTTTTGTCTTGATAAAAGCTACACTAACTCTTGAATATTTGTTTGTCGAGTAATGTTTACTAACAAGAGAATCTTATATGTCAAGGAGTCAGTGGGAGTCTTAATGGTCTTGAAAGGTTTCAAGAACAAATCTAAATAAACCTTATCGAACATCACTAGCACACGACTTGAAGTTTACAGCCTATCGTGTTGGCATTATCTTGTTTTTGTGTCGTTCCAATCGAGTTAATTATGCATATGATTTCTGTGAGTGCATAAAAGGCAAGGACTTTAATCAATGAAAAGTACATTCATAAGAAAGGGTGAGCTGCTTAACTTCTTGGAAGACATTGTGGGCAGCCATGTTACCATAAGGCAAGAAATCAAGATTGAGAAAGTTCGGTCCATATGAGCTTGAATTTGTCGTAAACTTTGTTTTTGACAAATTCACATGGATAGGAACACATACACCACTAAAATCTAAGTTTCATATGATTTCCTCCTTCATGAAGATGGATGTGAAGAAATGCTTTCACCAAGAGAGATTTTAAGAAGATAACGATTGTAAAACTGTATTCTCAAATTTGATTATGGTTACGGTATTCCTTTCCATGATTTAAATTGTGAGATTTGGCAATTAGTCTTGATTGTTTAGACACACATATGAGTTATCTAAGGCAAATGTGTATAAGTTTGAGAAGCTTTGATAAAGGATTATCATAGCATTAAGTATTAGAAACATGAACTTAAGAAATTCAATAGGTATTGTTTTTCTGGAAGTTAAGTTGTTTCTGAATACATGTCAAAGCTAGTGGGAGAATAATTGATATGTTTATAATAATCATCATGATAGTGGGAGCATAAAAGTTATTATTGTATGATTATTAAGGCAAGTATTGCAAGTTAGCAATATGAATTATAGAAAACAAAAGTCATACTTTGCAAAGTTGTAAGGGTTGAATAATTGTTTTCCTATAATTAAGGGAGAGAATATTATGCTTCATTTCAAATCTAAAGGCTTAAGTTGTGGAATGTTAATAAATTTTGTCAAGAGTACATAGTGTGTTCTCAAAATTTCGATTATGATTGTGGCATCCCTCTTCATAATTCGAATCGTGAGAACATAGTACATAAAATATTATGGCAAAAGATTGATAAAGTATTAAATCTTCATGTAAGACATCATGCATCGTGTCTCATGCGCTTTGGGTGTATGAATGATTGAAAATGCTAAAATATTTGACCATTCTAAAATTTTCCAAATGTCCAGCACATTTAGAGGGAAAAGGACAAGAATCGGTTTTGACTAAGATAATTAAACAACTATCAAAGGACGATCCAAGGCTTGCTAAGGATCGGTCGCTTGTGAGTAGTTGGAAGTATGATATTGGATGGAGCATATCGACATTATTATGAATAGATAAGATTCTATTAATAATGAGTTGTGATATGGTAAGTATGGAAAGGTTTCCATATTGGGAGTTAGATATTGAGAATCTATGTCTAGATTAGAAACTTTATGCAAAAGGATGTTTAAAGAAATGTACTTTGAGTGAGAAACATCACATCTATGGAATTGTCTTGTATCAATATCCGATAGAGGACTTTGTAATTCCATTGGCAATAGTCATTGTGACCTTAGTGCAGTGACATTACAAAAGGATCATTGCGTAAAGTGTTAGAATCTAACATATTCTATAAGTGACAAGAATTTGATATTCTATCACTTGTGGAAAGGATTAGGAGTTGTGAAATGAGTAGGATTGGAAATGTGTTCATTTGATCTATTTCACAAAGTAAGGACCATAGGTAAACATTGTGTGCATGCTAAGAGCATGGGACAAGTGTAATAATTCAAGTAAGAAGTTGATTACCCGAAACGATAAATAATGAGTAATCAATATGGTGATAAATAAAAGATCACTACAAGAAAACAGCCCTTTAATGATGCACAAACAATGACACTCGCTGATAGACGACGCGCATTTGTAAGTGCCCTAAAAGATAATGTCAGTTTTGCAAAATTTGAAGGATAGAGAGCACGCATTTGTGCGCGCCCTAAAATTAGTGTCAGAAAAGAAAAAAAAAAAGAAATGCGGAGGGCGCCTTTCATAAAATGTGCGTCATGTAAAGGTGTAGCTTTATAATTTTTAAGTGAAACACGCGTTTTAGGCGGGAAATGAAATCCACAAAAATTACCCCGCCTATTGAATCCCAAAAATTAATCCCCCCGCCTCTTCTACTTAGCGAGAAAAAGCTCTAGGTCCCTCATCTTCATCTTCAGTATCATCAAACATCTCGTTCGTCCTCTACATTATTTCCATCATTCTTCCCTCTCCTCACTGATCAATACCCAAAAAACCCTAATATCATAACCACTACTCTTTTCCCGCACAAAATAATCCCAAAACATCACCAAATACAAAATTCCACAAAATCGTTGTGACCATTTTAGCTAGGGCTTTTTTCAAGAACAAAAACAATCTATCATCTCTCTTAGCTCTGAAACAATGGACGATTCACCTTGCTTCCCCTTTGGTCACTTCTCCTCCGGCTACGTCAAACCTTCCTCATTACAAATCGACCTACGATAAGCTAATACTTATAACAGAATCGTTTCACTCTCAATTGGGTGTGCGACTCCTCCATCGCACTGATGACTACGAATGTGACTCTTCCACCACCCCTGTGATTGCGTCCCGTCTCACATCCCTGGCCGCACCTTAATAGGTATATCTATTCAATTAGATTTTTCTTTTCAGTTAGAAATCGATTTCGTCCCCTCCCCAGCTCTTCATCTCTTCACTAAAATCGATGTTCATCTATCCACTAAAATCTTCACGATTTATTTAATTTCACTCCAAGGGTTATTTGATAGCTCTTGTATGGTTTATTCCCTATACTGAATCGAGAGTCAAAACCATTGTGGTGGTTGTGGCGGAATCAAAACGCAGGATTGAACCATTGTAGCAGAGAGATAGGGTTTCTGGAATTTTATCATGATATGAAACCCATAGTTTCGGTTGAATGAGAAGCAGGTCCGATTCTTCTCTTTCGGTTTAACAAAGGTATGATGTGCTTATAATCGTTCATCTACATTCTCTCCAGTGACACTCGCTACCTTTTCCTCTATTTCTTCCTCTAACACCGCTGATTTAGGGCAAATTCTCCACCATCTTTAGTTCATCTTCAGTAATATGGATTTGTAATCTCTGATTTTTGAAGGGAGAGATAGGGTTTCTAGAATTTTATCATGATATGAAACCCAATAACTAAAGTGATGAGAAGTCATGGGTATTTTGGACCATACGAGTCAAAGATATTGGAAGCGTCATGACTTATAGCTTTGGTGAAGAGGGCCCTGCCATTGTGCAATTGCAAAAATGAGAATCTTCTCGATTGCTAGCAAACCTGGCACAGTTCCGTCAAGCTTTCCTTTCCCCAATTAGGGAACTTATATTATTGCTTTCATATCACCATGAAGGGTTACTTCTTCCTCTAGTCAAAGGTGAACATCCAATCTAACAATCTTAATTGCTTATCCTATGATAAAACCTAATTTATGTTGATTTTAAGATGCAAGTTATATGAATCTTCTACGCAGGTGGAGTTGTAAGTAGTATTGTAAGCTATCCCATGCTTTCTGATATAAATTCACTTGCTTGGGGTATATGTGAACATTCAAATAGTCAACATAAGGGGGCTTTATTTAGACATTATGACCCTTTCAATCGACAGTGTGCAAGTGTAAAACAAAACTTTGCTTCTTTGTGGCAGGTCTTGTATTACCTCATGCGAGTGGAGCCATTTACCACTCTATTAATTCAATTACAAGTTGGAAAGTTTGATCATGCAGACATAATGTTTTTAGATATTCCTGCTATTTGGAATGATGTTATGGAGGACATGAGTGACGTGAAGGAACTGGTATGAATACATACCAAAACTACAAAATTGATCTTTTGTTTGCTGAAAAAAGGTTTTGGCTTCTTATGCCAAAATTTATAATAAAACCTGCTTTTCTTTTTGTCTTAGGTTCTTGAGGTGTTTTACCTTCCAGAGATATTATTAATTGAGAATTTAATTGATTCTGGTACCACACAACTTGGAGATAAGCTAAGTGGACTTTAATTGTTTTTTTTTTCCTGTTTTTAAAGGGTTGTAATTTGATTCTATTGCTTACTTTTCTGATTGTGTTAAGCTTCCTCCTTGGCCCAAAAACCCTGTTGACTTTGTGCATAAGTATCTCATGGCTCTTGAGAATGAGCATGTCTCTGTACATTTACATGAATGGATAGATGTCATATTCGGGTCAGCCCTAATTCATTCATATTCTAATATCGGTGGGTTTTATTTTGTTTTGATACTTTTGACTTTTTAAAAGGTTGAAATAAATCAATTTGGATGATATTCTTGTATGCCATTTACATTCATTCTCCATTTGTGGATTTTATTTTGTTCCAAATCTGATTATTTTGACCTTAATAATCAGAATTTTTCCCGAAACACATCATAACTAATTATTTAGTTTAAATGCATATCCAAACACCCTGTAAATACTGTGTAGACAACATGACATTTACATCAATTTTTTGTATGTCAGGTATAAGCAGCGAGGAAAAGAAGCTATTTCAGCAAATAATGTATAAACATCACATATGAAGGGACTATAGATATAGTTAAAATCACTAATCCAGTAAGTCTTCTTGTTAGTCGATTGATTAAGTTTTTTTTATATGTTTATTTTCTTGATGTTCTTCAAATGCAGGTAAAGTTATTAATGGCTGCAGTTGATAAGCATGGTATAGTTTATGTAGTTCATGGTAGTGACCATATTCCAGGCATAAATAACTCAGTTGAGAAGTGTCTACCACGGTTTCAACAATTAAGGTACTAGACTTTGGTTGGGTGGGAGGTTGGAGGTGCTGATATCAGCCACCAGAGGCTTCATAATAAACTTTTTCCAGTAAGTAATGATTGAACATATAACAAGTATAGCTGATCCCTAAGATGATGACTTACTGATCCCACTACTATCCAAACTTAACCTATTTGCATTCATCTCCTTGAGCAGGTTATGCTAACAATTGGAGTAGGGCAATGGCTAATTGCTGATAGATTAGAATGTTTCTACTCCTAAGGTGAACATCACTTTGTGTAGCTCAATTAACCATTTCTTGATAAATATATCTCTCTACCCACATATGTCATTTTTTGTATCATCTTTGCCAGTGAAGTTTTATTCTGAACATTGAAACAATGATGAGCTGAATAGGCCATGTACAGTGACTTAGTTCTGAAATTTAGTCTTATGCCTGCCATGTGTTTGACATATTGTCTCTGAGAGATGAAGATGTTTGAAAAAGTCTAAAGGTGACTTTTGAAAATAACCATTTCCCAAAAAATGATCCAATAAACTGATTTTTTGAAAAAGGTCCTATAGTACTTCAAGTAAATTACAACGAAGACTACATTTGACTCGAGAGAATCATATTCCAATTGTTGGAGGTGTTAGCAGCCAAAGATGCTAGTGTTGCAACCCCTGAACCTGTTATTTCAGAAACTTCCTCCACCTCTATAAAGTAACTATATTAAATCTCAATTAATTGCTATTTTATATTTTCTTTCGAGGTGTCCTTAACTAAACCTATGAACCAAAAAATGTATTTTACAGAAAGAGAATTGTGTCTGATGTCCAGCCAACAGGATCTATACACCTTGGGAATTATCTTGGTGCAATAAAAAATTGGGTATCACTACAGGTACCCGTTTCATTAATGTATAAATCTTTCTATATAGTTTAAAGAATTAGACCGATCATTTATTTATATATATGTTTTTTTTTCTTTCAGGATAAGTATGAGACATTATTCTTTATTGTGGATCTCCATGCGGTATGTGCACTAAGCATTTTAGGACATCTAATTTATGCATACTAATCATCATTTTATATATGCATCACTTTGTTCCATTTGTTTTTGTAACATTAACACATATAACTCTACCTTATGATGTCCAACAACTGTCTAAAGCAACTAAAGAAACCGCAACACTTTATTTGGCATGTGGTGTTGACACCTTAAAGGTCTTTTTTTAAAAATAATTTAATAATAATAATTTAATGTTGCAAACTGAATTTACAATGTGTGTATACAAACAGGCTTTTGTATTTGTTCAATCTCATGTTCGTGCTCATGTAGAGCTGATGTGGCTGCTCAGTGCTACCACACCAATCAGTTGGCTCAACGAAATGATTTAGCTCAAAGAGAAATCGCGTAAGGCGGTGCGTCTTTATTTAAACAAAATTAAGGGGCTTTGATGAAAATAAAATTCAATAATATTTGCTAATTCAAGATTGTTTTTTGAAATTAATGATGGTTGTTTTGTTATTGTTTTTAGGGGGATGAAAATGTTGGGGTTGGACTTTTGACCTATCTGGTGTTGATGGCTTCTGATATTCTTCTTTATCAGGTAATGAAAAGCCTATTAAGGACTTGTTGGTCAACACCAACCTTTTATTTAATATTTTTTTGATTGAATTAAAGTCTTAATGAAAGTAATTGACAACCCTTTTTCTGTAAATGATGTTGTGATTGTGGGAGACGTGTTGTGTTGTTCTCTGTTGCTAGGTAACCTTCTCAACAACAGCATTCTACTTAAGCAGGTGAGTAATCAAGATTAAGGGAGACTTGTAATCATGTTTGGCATTCCTTTCCAGTAAGAAACAGAGTTGTATGATTCTTTGTTAGTTTTATAGCAATGTATAACCCATGTTAGCAATGTATTATTTTTGTTTAACATTTGAATGATTCTTTGTATGACATTATAATTTGTGCAACTTATTTTATTTTTTGAGTATGAAATTTTATTTTATATCATGCCATGGATTGTATTTTTTGTATATGGTATTTTATTTCAATTATGAGAAATTAAATGCAAATTTAATTTAAAAATTAATAAATATATAAATTTATTTTTTTAAACATTTAAATTTACGATACGCAAAAATGTGTGTCATCTTCATTTATGACATGGCCTTTCTTGACAGGTGCTTTCTTGATACGCATTACGTGTCATTAACATGCGCGTCCTAAGGTTACGACACGCGAATGCGAGTCGTCTTCATTTATGACAGGACCTTCCTTGATACGCATTGAGTGTCGTAAACGCACGTCGTAATTGCGCGTCGTCTATAGACGACGCACAAAAGTGCGTCGTCTCTCTTTATGACAGGGCCTTCCTTGACGCGCATTTGCACGTCATCTGAGCTTTTTACGACGCGCAATGAGCGTCGTAAAAGGCTTTTTTTCTAGTAGTGGATGTTTTATTTATACTTAAAGGATTGAGGCCATATGAGATTAGTATTATTCTTGTGTTTCACTTTGCATGTTTTGACAACCTGAATAATTTTATTGGTTAAGAACAATCAAATTATTCGAACGGGCCACAATCATTCATATATTCGAAGTAGATATGAAAGAAGAATGTCGTGAATTGGTGTGTGGATTGTCTAAAGAGTATTAGACATAAGCAAATGTTTGCTTCAACGTTCATGAGTGCTTATGAATATGATTTGAGCATTGGATTAAACCCACGCTCACTTGGATCACTTCATGGATTTTATCACGAGTGATTGGTGAGACGATAATATCTTATATTCTTGAAACCGAGATGTGTGAGTTGTATCTTGCGAGTTGGTTGCACATTGATAATTTGTAAACGCACTAGTAACTTGGTGTTATAAAACGTATTGTTGTGTGTGATTCAGTGAGTGACTGCAAGCGAGCATTGAGTCAAAGTTTATCCGTTCCTTTTATCCAAAGTAGGATAAATCGATATCTGTGGGCCCCTCGATAATTTAGTGATGGCACCTAAGCGCTTGGCCAAGCCGGGACTAATTGATGTGTTCAATTGTAGTCTGTTGTCAGTCGTCATAAATCTGAATTCTCGAAACAACACATAGACAGAGAGAATGATTTAGATCCATGTCTCAGTCTAAGCGATGAAATCTAGAATGGAGGAATATATGATCCCTTATCTAAAGGACACGCGTACATGATGAGATCAGAGTTGACAGCGGCTTTAGAAAGCTACGATTGCAGATCAGGATCTGAAGTCATACGCAGAATAGTTATTAGACTTATCCAAGTGGGAGACTATTGGATTAGTGTTTAAGTCCATAACTATTTTGGTATGTACTTGACCCGATGGTGAATGGTCCTTTTGGGTTGCCTTCACCAAAG
This sequence comes from Lactuca saligna, assembly GCF_052625555.1. Taxonomy (NCBI): domain Eukaryota; kingdom Viridiplantae; phylum Streptophyta; class Magnoliopsida; order Asterales; family Asteraceae; genus Lactuca; species Lactuca saligna. The sequence goes on along the minus strand of NC_136423.1, from coordinate 14,465,137 downwards.
CAACTTGATAGGATGAATTATGGAGAGAACGGATTAAATATGATTTATTAATATATTATGAGAATAATATATTAAAGGAGAAATCATATTGTTTAATTAATATTAGTCAAGAATTAATAAGAATTAAGTTTATGGCCAAAAGAGATTAATTAAACTTAAGGGACTTAAACTGTCAATTGTATGATAGTTGAATATTGAGCTAATGGACTCCATATTAAAGGGGTGGACGAATTGTATGGGGAAACCCATTAGAAATCGTCCTAGGGCCTTTAAGGAAGGAGTCCATGGGTTGTTTAGGGTTTAAGCATCCATATTAGGGTTTCCTTGTTTGATAACCCTAATAGCTTCACTATATAAATATCCTTAGAGCACCAAAAACGTAGGAAAAGTAACTCCTTAGGGTTTTGGACGGCTTTTGGGTGTCTCCTTCTCTTCTCTTCTTCATCCTCTTACTCTTGGTGTTTGTGAACCATTAGAGGAGTGACATTTCTGACTCTAAGCTTCCTAAATTCGATACAAGAAGGAATTGTGATTGTTATTGCTACATAACCATCAAGGTAATATCTTAAACGCATTATTATGTTAATATTGATTTTCATGTGCTAGATGTAGGGTTTATAGTCTTCGATAAATTGCATGTACAATAGAGAAACCTAGATCCAAGCATTAGGGTTGCATGAGCACATAGGATGTTCTTATGACCATAACACATCAACAACGTCATCCCAATTAGAGATATAACAGATCCCGACCATCATGGAGACCCCAATCTCGCTCCTGGTCCAGCCACCAGGTTCCCAAGGACTCAATCATCAAGGCTACTTAAGCCTAAGAACTCCTCTCTGTCATGCTCTAACCAGGGAATACTACGGATTCCCGTAGTCTTACGATACCCTCACACTGACTCATGAATGCAACAGCTCCCCACAGGATAACATCACTTACTCACTCACCCATGAATGCTACGGCTCCCCACAGGCTTACTTCACTTACTCATTTACTCGTGAATGCTACGGCTCCCCGCAGGCTTAAATCACTTACTCACTCACTCGTGAATTCTACAGTTTCCCGCAGGCTTACATCACCCTTTCACTCGCCATGGCCTCTCCCCATGATTTTTCCCTGATATTACAAAGTGATTACTTTCACTTGGATCCTTCCACTCTCTTACCACCCCCACAATCTCATTATTAAGTCGTCACTATATTTTTCTCATTGAACTCATGCTCCGCGATCCATCATGAACAGGTGTATACACCCACCCAGATTAAAAATCACTACCCCTAACAAAAATTGACGCTACACAACACTTTCCCTTGATAAAACTCACATTGTTTGACAATCCCCATCCAATGACAATTAGATGATGGGTTCCCATCGGAACAAGAGTTACTTGGTACTCCACTTGTCGTCTCATAAACTCGAGTCTCAAAATAATCCAACAACTCAGGGCATCATACTCGGACACCTCGATACCTCATCATAGAATCTCGCGCTCGCTTTCCTTAACCACTGATCTTCCACTCACGACATCATATTCGGTTACCGCGATACACCATCACAGAATCTCATAATGTCTTGCTATGGTCATTGATCTTCCTCTCTCACAACTCATAACCTCGAAATACTCCACTCACAAATTGAAACATAGAGGAATTGTCAATGATTGAGAACATGTTGATAACCATCCAAAACCCTATCTTCTTACTGATCAAAACCCATGCGAAGCTACCCATACTGACTATAAAACTAATTGACAAGTTAATTGCCACTTCTCCCAGAGTATATATAACAATCTATACATCGAACTGGAAAATCTAAACAACTGAAATTTGACCTCAACGAACTAACCGCCTCGAACTCAACCATTGCAATACCGAAGATTCCCTGGCCATAATAAGATCCCTGACCAATGGCTACTTGCTGTGGGTACACTCGTTCTTTCCTGAACACTCACTATATGCATCACCTCACTCTGTACCTTGCCTCGTCCACCAATAAACCCATGTCTCATATGTCTGTACCGCATATCCCCATAACCAAATCTTCTAACCGCAACTTGAATAGATTGTTGATCTTCTCAACAGAATACTCAGTTCTCCCCCACTCAGGGTTTGACCATCACCAATTGACATATCAACAGTCTACTCCATAGACTGTTTCACCAGATACAACACACTTGACTCTTAAAACGTACTACTTAACACTTGATGATCTCACAAAGGAAGACCAAGCAACTCCATATATCCCGAATCTCTGATGAAATCCTAGCAACTCCCTAATGTGACTGTCTCCGGTCACCCAAAATCTCGTCCGGCTGCACATGCAATTATTCCGATGATCCTAGGATAGCACTTTCTCCTTTTTTTGAAATAATGGACCATCCCACTCTTCATTCTCTGAATCCTCAACATCATCCCACTATATGAATCGACATAGCACAGGAGATCTCACTCATACATTCAATTCGCTGCATAGCCACAAAAACCAACATCTCGATATACTACTCTCGTTTTTCGGAAATAGTTGCCGGTATATAACTTACCAAACTCAAAAAAGGCATACTCGAGCCTTCACTAGTCACAATACTCACTGATGACCCTTCCCAGCATAAGAATGTAACTTAATGCTCTCATACAACAAAATACTCTAGGTGCTAATATCGTAACTCCTTGGTGCTCCACAGGGTCTTCTTCTAATCTCTGACATCAAAACTCACTCACTTATCCTCTCAAGATGGGAAAAAGGAATAATATAATTCTCAAAATATAACCTTGACATCACATGCCATCGCCCAACCACTCAACTCAGACTGAAATCCTCCATGATGCTTCGTCTCCACCCCTATTTGAGTCTTGCGACTCCCACTGGCACCTCACCAGTCAAAACCCTCGAGATCTAAACTCAAATTTTCCAACCCAAGGCATAATCCATTTAAGCTCAACCGACATGGCCCTCTGCCACTCCCAGTTTGAATAATCATAACCGGATAACTGATAAAGGCGAAAGCACACAGCACTACAAATGATGGTACCCGAACCATGTTATTTCTCCTCATTCTGCTACTTAGAACCTCCAGAATTCTCCCTGTTTCAAGTATGGGTCCTCTGCTTTCAATAGTACGGGCTCATACTACCTGCCACATGGAGCGTACCAGATTTTCTAAGTAACTCCTAAACCTTCTCGATCACCATTTCCATTACATATGCTCGCTCTCTAGAGAATACTCACCTCTAAAAGGTGCACTCATATGTTTAGGATTACTCTCTAGGTTCTCACACTTCTATGCCATCAGCTGCTGAAGAACTCCTTGTGATGTCAACCATTTACCTCCTGAATATCGTCATATTTACTTAGTAGCTGGCCCCCATCATTCGAGAGTTCCACAAAGCACAAAGTAAGCAGCATTTGGGCATCGAATAACCAGCACATGAAACCTCTATGGCATACCACTGCACTCACTGCTCTCATTAATCAAAAGGCATCATCGAACTCTGGAGATCTTACCTCTCGTGGATCTCTAGCTACTCTGTCAGTAGTTCTCTCAAATGCTCGTCTAGGTATCTCTCCTAGATTACTCCTCGACTCAATACACTCTCTAAAAGATTCTTGCTAGGCACTTCTATTCAGCTCATACAGAGCAAATAGCATATAATTGTTGGATTAGTGTCTAAGTCCATAACTATTTTGGTATGTACTTGACCCGATGGTGCATGGTGCTTTCGGGTTGACTTCACCAAAGCAACTTGATAGGATGAATTATGGAGAGAAAGGATTAAATATGATTTATTAATGTATTATGAGAATAATATATTAAAGGAGAAATCATATTGTTTAATTAATATTAGTCAATAATTAATTGGTAATTAGTTTTGTGACTAAAAGAGATTAATTAAACTTAAGGGACTGGAATTGTAATTATAAGATAATTGCAATTTGGGCCATGGATTGCCTTATATTAAGGGGTGGACGAATTCTATGGGGGAAGCCCATATGAAATCGTCTAAGGCCTTGAGGAAAGGACTCCCATGGGTTGCTTAGGGCTTAAGCATCCAATTTAGAGTTTCCTTGTTAGATAACCCTAATAGCGCAACTATATAAAGACCCCTTAAGGCTAAAAAACGTGGCTAAGCTTATTGCTAGGGTTTCACACGAGTTTTGGCAGCCTCCATCCTCTCTCCTCTTCATCCTCTTGCTTATGGTGTTTGTGAACCATTAGAGGAGTGACACCTGTGACTCTAAGCCTTCCAAAGTTAATTTAAGGAGGAATTGGGATTGTTATTGCTACATAACAATCAAGGTAACATTATAAACTTATTCTCATGTTAATATGATTATTTGAATGCTAGAACTAGGGTTTATAGTCTTGGATAACTTGCATGTACAATAGAGAAACCTAGATCCAAGTATTAGGGTTTGTATGAGCACATAGGATGTTCTTAGGACCAAAACCCATCAGTGGTATCAGATTCAGGTTGGTTTCTATTGTATTGATGCATTATATGTTTGAAAAATTCAATTTTTGGTGTTTTGGAGGCTGGACTCGCCGAGTCCATAGCTGAACTCGCCGAGTCCATGTAGACTCGACGAGTCAACTCGTCAGAAGGAGGGAAAACCGGGATTTCTTGCTGTTTTTGCTTTGGGATAATTACCTTATCATATTATATCAATATAAATCCGATTTTATGATATATTTGACTATATTTCTGATCTAATTAAAGATATTTATCAATTAATAAGATAATTGTTTCCTTATGTGATAATTGATTGATTATTTTGATTAAATTGATAAATTGTTTTGTAAGAAATTATTAAATAAACCAAATATGGATAATTATGTGATTAAATGTTAATTTAGATTATTCGTTATTTGATCCTTGTTGTTATGAAAAGTTTCATATTTTCCCCTTTAGGTTTTATAATTTAAATTTGAACCCAAAAGTTTTGTTGTTTTGAAATTTAAATAATTGAAACCCTAATGTTTTGAAAAATGTTTCAAAACTTGCCCTCAAGTTTTGGAATTTAAAATTTTGATTAAAAGTTTAATTTTGATGTATATTTAAATTCTAACCCTAATGTTTTGAAATGTTTCAAAACTTGCCCTCAAGTTTTGGAATTTAAAAGTTGATTAAAAGGTTTAATTAGGAATGTTAAATTCTAAAACCCTAGTAATGTTTTGAAAAGTTCAAATCACACCCTTGTGGTTTTATTAATTAATTAAGGTGTATAATTAAAAGAGGTGTAATAAATCCATAAAAGTTTAGCTTTACAATTTAATTGAATTAAAAGTTTAGCTTCGTGAATTTGACCACCTAGTATTTTAAAAGTGTAAAATACACCCTATACTACATATAACATTAAAAGTCTAACATTATATATATGTATGAGTAAAAGTCAGTCTTATCGTTAGTAGGCCTTATTCACGAAGCTGGTCTATAAGGGGTGTTTAAGGAAATTGCCTATAATATGGTGATTGAATGGGTATCCATTCTTACCCACCACACTCTTGACTAGTGGAGGGTCGTTAGCCGAACGGGTAGGATAGGATGAAACCTTCCATTATAAGTATAATGAAATACAAAAGTAACTAAATGTTTTCACAAATTCCCAATCTTAGTTACTTAGGGAAAGTGAATTGATGCAATTCCATGAAATTACACTTTGTGCCCTTGCGAAGACGTTAGTGGAGCGTGTGTGGTTAACCGGCACACTAAATGGTTCTAAGCAAAGGTAGCAAAGGGTGACTCAATGTTTGTGATAGTTCGGTGGAGCGTGTGTGGTTTACCGGCACATCGAATAGGTGATTGTAACATGTGAGGGCACCATGTAAGTTTGCATGGTTATTCACACCCGCTTTGTGATCCTCGGCATCCCAATCACAAACAAGAGGGGCATATCGAGATTTAAACATGCCATTGAAATGTTCAATGAATCTCAAGGGTTCTAGGAGTTTTCATAGATTTAAAACTTAAATTTCTTTTTCGTTTTTCATGGTGGAAAATTAGTGAATCGTCATTCACTTACCTTCAAATATTCTGCAACTAGATTACAGCATCCATTTTCTAGGTTGTAGCATATTGTGTTGGGTCCTAGCCTTAGTATTTCATTTGGGTGATTTACTAAGGACTCAATCGATCAACTAACTTGAATTTGATTTCTCCCGTTTTGTAGATGTCAAAGTTCGAAAACTATGGTCTTTCCAAATCCCGTGGAACAAGCATTCCACATGATGATGGTATTCCACGATTCGATCGAGGAACAAGAGATCATGCTTCACTTCCTCCACTTCCTTCAATTGTTCTCCCTAACCCACAAGATCGAAGAATTGAAAGGTTCAACATCACTAAAGCCCTATTGGAAATGAAACATGAAGATGGTAAACCCGTGTGTGCCCACGTTCTAGGAATGAAATCACACATTGATAGGTTGATAATGTTGGGTGTGTCATTCCTGGATAAGTTGGCTGTGAATTGGGTTTTGTAGTCACTTCCTGAATCATATAATGAGTTCAAAAGAAAGTACTATATGATGGATCATGATGACAACCTCATTGACCTAACTTACATGCTCATTGCTTCTGAATCAGAAATGATTTGGCGAAGCAATGGAGCGTATTTGTTGGGAAAGTCAACGGACCATGCTTTCGAGGACGTTCTAAGAGAAGCGACCTGCGTTTGCTGCCAAGAGAAAGGGCGTTGGATACAAGTCTGCCCAGAAAGCCTGGAGAGTCCAGAAGATGGGAGAGTCAAAGAGTATGGTTGTGCTTCACGTAAAATCCACTATCTAACTTCATTAATTTCCTATTCATTGTCTCAAAATACATGATGTGATAAGATTGCATTTGAATGTTTTTTTAGGATCAGTGAAAAGAAAGGAAGCTTGGTGATAGAGCAAGATGAATCTAATCACAAGAAATGGATCTTCATCACATGGACTTGAAAATTAGATTTTCAGCTTAGATAGTTATGATAGAGTTGTTAGAAATTTTCTTTTTTGAAATACATAGTTTTCAATAGATTTTGCATTGTAAGGACAAATGTTTCCGCTTCTTTTATAAATAAAATAAAATTTTCGTTTGACTTATTTATTTATTTGTTTATTTCCTTGCAATGAATTCGTTATGAAAATTGGTGTTTGCATATTTCTACAACAAATGGATATTATTCTTATTTATGGTGTTTATGGAAAAGTCGAGAATTTACCAAATAGGGAGAGTTTCTCATCGCCAAAATTTCAATTGGATAGTAATTTGGAATCACGCAACTTGGTTGCATGATGAATGAGAAATTTCATATTTGGAAATTAGACTAATTCATTGACAAAGTGTCAAGTGAAGGACTAGGAGATCGAGTACACAAAGTTGCGTGTTGATCAAGTCCACCATAAGAGTAACAAAGATATTTGTCATAATTTACTAAAGGTTTAGTAAATATGATTATACTTATAAGATTATGTGTAATTCGGAATTGATTAAAAAGGTTTAAATCAATAGCAAAACGAATAAGAAGAATCAAGTAGGCGGAAAGATAAAACTTTCTCCATTCTAAGAAGAAGGGAGAGTAGCTTTTATGCTTTATGATAGGTCTTAATTTTTAAGAACCATATCTTAATTGATCCTCTAAGTGAGTCTTAGCACAATTGTATGTTTAAGAAGAGGAATCAAGAATTGAAGAAATGGTTAAATCAAAAGGTCAATCATACTTCGTTCCAATAACAAGTCTTAAAGTTAAGATTGTGACAATGAGTGAAAAGTATTAAGAAGGTTTATAACATTCATCAAATGTGGAAAGTTGTGATGTCTTGGATAAGACAAAGGCCAATTAGGACCAATTTATGAAGTGTTTTGATCATAGCTACACTAACTCTTGAATATTTGTTTTGTCAAGAAATGGTTATTGACAAGAGAATCTTATATGTCAAGGAGTCGGTGGGAGTCTTAATGGTCTTGAAAGGTTTCAAGAACAAATCAAATAAACCTTAACGATCATCACTAGCATACGAGTTGAGGTTTACAACCTATCGTGTTGACAATATTTTGATTCTGTGCTGTTCCAATTGAAAGAACCTTAATCAATGAAAGGTATATTGATAGGAAAAGGTGAGCTGCTTAACTACTTGGAAGACGTGGTGGACAGCTGTGCTACCATAAGGCAAGAAATCAAGATTAAAAGAGTTCGGTCCATATGAGTTTGAATTTGTCGTAAACTTTGGTTTTGACAAATTCACATGGATAGGAAAATATACACCATTAAAATCTAAGTGTCATAAGATTTCCTCCTTCATGAAAATGATTGTGAGGAAATGCTTTCACTAAGAAAGATTTTAAGAAGATAGGGATTGTAAAGTTGCATTCTCGAATTCAATTATGGTTACGGTATCCCTTTCCATGATTTGAATTGTGAGGTTTGGCAATTAGTCTTAAGTGTTTAGACACACATATGAACTATCTAAGGCAAAGGTGTATAAGTTCGAGAAGCCTTGATAAAAGACTATCAAAGCATTAAGTATTAGAAACATGGACTTAAGAAATTCAATAGGTATTGTTTTTCTGAAAGTTAAGATGTTTATAAATACGTGTCAAAGCTAGTGGGAGCATAAGTGTTATGTTTATAATAATCATCATGATAGTGGGAGCATAAATGTTATGATTGTATGATTATTATGGAAAGTTTTGCAAGTTGGCAATATTAATTATAGAAAACAAGAGTTATACCTTGCAAAGTCGTAAGGGTTGTAAAGTTGTTTTGCTATAATTAAGGGAGAGAATATTATGCTTCATTTCAAATCTAAAAGATTAGGTTAAGAAATGTTGATAAATTTAGTCAAAGGTACATAGTGTGTTCTTAAAATTTCGATTATGAATACGACATTCCTTTTCACAATTCGAATTTTGAGAACATAGCGAATAAAACATTATGCGTCATGTCCCATACGCTTCGGGTATAGGATCGATTGCAAATGCTTTAATGTTTGACCATTCTAAAATTTTCCAAATGTCTAGCGCATTTAGAGGGAAAAGGGACTAGGATTGGTTTTGACTAAAATAATTAAACAACTATCAAAGGACAATCCAAAGTTCGACGAGGATTGGTTGCTTATGAGTAGTTGGAAGCATGGTATTGGATGGACCATATCGACATCATTACGAATAGATAAGATTCTATTAAGAATAAGTTGTCATATGGAAAATATGGAAATGTGTCCATATTGGGAATTGAATATTGAAAATCTATGTTTAGATTAGAAACGTTTATGCAAAAGGATGTTCAGTGGAATGTACTTTGAGTGAGAGACATCATATCTAAGGAATTGTCATGTAACAATCTCCGATAGAGGACTTTGTAATATCATTGGCAATAGTCTTTGTGACTTTGGTGTAATGATATTACGAAAGGATCATTGCATAAACTATAAGAATCTAGCATATTCTATAAGTAGCAAGAATTTGATATTCTTTCACTTATGAAAAAGGATTTGGAGTTGTGAAATGTGAATGATTGGAAATGTGTTCAATTTGATCTATTTCACAAAGTAAGAACCGTAGGTAAACATTGTGTGCATGCTAAGAGCATGGGAAAAGTGTGATAATTCAAGTAAGAAGTTGATTACCCTAAATGACAAATAATGAGTAATCGATATGGTGATAAATAAAAGGAGTTTTGTTTATACTCAAAGGTTTGAGGCCATATGGGATTAGTATTATTCTTGTGTTTCACTTTGCATGTTTTGACTTCCTGAATAATTTAATTGGTTAAGAACAGTCAAATTATTCAAACGGGCCACAATCGTTCATATGTTGGAAGTAGGTATGATTGAAGACTGTCGTGAATTGGTGTGTGGATTGTCTAAAAGAGTATTAGACATAAGCAAATGTTTGCTGCAACGTTCATGAGTGCTTATGAATATGAATTTGAGCATTGGATTAAACCCACACTCACTTGGATCACTCCATGAATTGTATCACGAGTGATTGGTGAGACGATAACATCTTATATTCTTGAAACCGAGATGTGCGAGTTGTATCTTGCAAATCGGTTGCACATTGATAATATGTAAACACACCAATAACTTGATGTCATAAAACATATTGTTGTGTGTGATTTGGTGAGTGAGTACAAGCAAGCATTGTATCAAAGTTTATCCGTTCCTTTTATCCAAAGTAGGATAAAAGCGATATCTTTGGGCCCCTTGATGATTTAGTGATGACAAACGTAAATACTCGGCCGGGCTAGGGCTAATTTGATTTGTTCAATTAGTCAGTCGCCATCAATCGGAAATCGAGATATAGTACAAATAGAATGATTTGATATCATATCTCATACGATATCTAGAATGAAGGAATATATGATCCCTTATCTAAGGACACCCGTATCTGATAGGATCAGAGTTGACAACAGCTTTAGAAAGCTACGATTGCAGATCAGGATCTGAAGTCATACGCATAATAGTTATCAGACTTATCCAAGTGGGAGACTGTTGGATTAGTGTCTAAGTCCATAACTATTTTGGTATGTACTTGACCCGATGGTGCATGGTCCTTTTCGGTTGCCTTCACCAAAGCAACTTGATAGGATGAATTATGGAGAGAAAGGATTAAATATGATTTATTAATATATTATGAGAATAATATATTAAAGGAGAAATCATATTGTTTAATTAATGTTAGTTAATAATTAATTGGTAATTGGTTTTGTGACTAAAAGAGATTAATTAAACTTAAGGGACTGGAATTGTAATTATAAGATAGATGCGATTTGGGCCATGGATTGCCTTATATTAAGGGGTGGACGAATTCTATGGGGGAAGCCCATATGAAATCGTCTAAGGCCTTGAGGAAAGGACTCCATGGGTTGCTTAGGGCTTAAGCATCCAATTTAGGGTTTCCTTGTTAGATAACCCTAATAGCGCAACTATATAAAGACCCCTTAAGGCTAAAAAACGTGGCTAAGCTTATTGCTAGGGTTTCACACGAGTTTTGGCAGCCTCCATCCTCTCTCCTCTTCATCCTCTTGCTTATGGTGTTTGTGAACCATTAGAGGAGTGACACTTGTGACTCTAAGCCTTCCAAAGTCAGTTCAAGGAGGAATTGGGATTGTTATTGCTACATAACAATCAATATAACATTATAAACTCATTCTCATGTTAATATGATTATTTGAATGCTAGAATTAGGGTTTATAGTCTTGGATAACTTGCATGTACAATAGAGAAACCTAGATCCAAGCATTAGGGTTTGTATGAGCACATATGATGTTCTTAGGACCAAAACCCATCAATAATATCAATCAATATCATTCCCTAGGCCAAGGCAACAAGAATCAGGCAACTTAGCCCTAAATTCTAAAATACCTAGCCTATCATCTAGCATGCAGCTCAAATATATCATAAGCATCTCATGATACAAACAAATAATGTTATTTTGGGAAATCATCGTTTGGGCTCTGGCTGATTGTACACACTGCCCCATCTCGTTTTATCTTTAAAACTCTTACTCATTTTTAAAAAAATTATTTTTAAATTATTTTTCTAAAATCCTCAGTTTAAGTTTAGAGATACCCGAGAGCACATCTGAATCCCTCAAACCAAGGCTCTGATAACAACTTGTAACACCGTGAATTTTCAAAAAAAAATTGTCATTTTTAAATCACAAAAATTCTCATAATACATTACACAAAAATCCCCAATTATCAAATTAACAAAACAAAAATTCATAATTGTTTGATTAATAATCCAAGATCCTCGAAAACATAACTCATCATCTCGTGTGTACAATCGAGCCGTCGCCTTCCTGTGATCCTGAGAAGTACCTGAAACATGTAACACATTACACGTTAAGCACGAAGCTAAGTGAGTTACCCAAAATACCACATACAACACTTTAGCCACTTGAGGCTATAACTCTATAAGACCCACCAGTCTATATGTCTCAGTAGGACCCTCCAGTCCCACGACTCATTGGACCCTCCGGTCTGGTCCCAGTGAGGACCCTCCAGTCTCACAACTCGTTGGACCCTCCGGTCCGATCTTAGTGAGGACCCTCTGGTCTCACCGCTCGTTGGACCCTCCGGTCCGGTCTCAGTATCACATAATATAGCATATATACCACACATACAAATGCACAACTCAAGTAACTATATAAGACCAATATATATACATGTTACAATAACAACATAAGTCACAAAGATAGTATGCACGATAACACATAACACATTATAAACAAGTAAGACCCTCTGGTCGATAATGTACTAAGACCCTCCGATCAATAGTGTAAATAAGACCCTCCAGTCAATAACACGAATAAGACACAACGGTCACAAACAAGTCACCACACACTTAAGTATAGTGAGAAGAATCACCTTGGGTGGCGAACAGATCCTATAAATGCTGCTGCTGCACTCCGACTTCTAACACTGAGCCAAACCCACAATTAACCTCATTAGGATTTAAGACCAACCTTCACATATTAGGTCCAAATATGGTCCACCAGTTCTTTCCATAAATAACTCAATCCCATTGGGCCAACCAAGGCACAATACCAACTAGGTCCACAAAAGTCCACTAATGGGCCAACTATGGCCCAATTTTCCAAATTAGGCCTAAACCCTCCCATGGGCCTTAACCCAAAGCCCATCTAAATACTCTAGTCCACATGAAATGACGATTAGGGTTAAGTGTTCTCACTTAACCCATTAAGGACTTAACCCATCAAGTCCATTTTTCCCACTAAGTTATCAAACAATAGAATCGACATGAGTCATAATTTCAGTCCACTGGTCCAAATGCGGGTCCCACTTGGCCCAAACCAACAAACCCAAAAATCAAGGTTTTCTAAACCCTAATTAGGGTTTCTAGCCCAATAAACAACCAACTAATCCAGATCAAACATTTGGGCCGATTAGGTTTCACTATGCCAAGCACCACCCACTACCACCTCAGGTAGTGGTGGTTGGTGGCAGCTCACGGTGGTGGTGGTGGGTTTTCCGGCTACAAAAACACACATACAACCTCCAAAATATGGAAAACAATGAAAACACTAGAGCATACACCCTTACACACACCCACAACTACTTCCAATGGTGGCTAATGGTGGCGGAGGGTGGCAGAAACAATAATGGCTGGCAACCACCACCTCACGGTGGTGGTGGTGGCTGTATCTTTTGATTTTCACCATTAAAACCTATGAACACGCTCACAGGTACGATCCGTAGACAGAAACAAATCCAAATTAGCCTGATGGGCGGAAGACGACAATTAAAGGCATAAAAGCGGTGACCTAAGGCCACCTGCGACCACTGCCGCTGACCGCGACGTCGCATACACAGCGAGAACATATTAGAGAAGAGGTGGGTGGTGTTTAGTCTTACTGAAAGTTCCCCCTTCGCACATGCCAAAATAGCAACGCATCCAAGCTTCACACTCAGACTCGGTGGTTCCTTCAACTGCCATGATGTCTCCGGCATAGGGTTGCAAACTTGGTGGTGAAACGGTTGCTGGCGGGGAGTGGTGCTTGATCACAGTTGGGGCAGCGGATGAAGAAGACTTCCAAGGTGGTGGTGGCTAACAAATTTTAGGGTTAGGGTTTTGGGGGGAAACAACCTTAAGATGGGAAAGATAGATCACCGGGTGCTAATTCCGTGTTAATTAAAACTTCCACCCAAATATCCAACTTCAACCCATCCTAACAATATATTCTTCAACTTTATCTAAATATTTCCCGTTTAACCTCGTGAATCGATAAATTCATTCCAATACAGGTCCTATAACTTACCAAATAACCTCTGACCTCATAAATCTTTGCAAATTGAATCCGGAAATTACCATTTTGCCCTTTTTTCCAAAAATATACTCGATTTAAGGCTATTACTCATTTATTAATTTCACATATTGATTTATTTAATAAACGGAATGTTAGAATTAATAACTATGGTTTCAAACTTACTGAATATAAATAACAACTATTATTTAATCACCATAGAAATTATGAATTTATTAATTGCATAATTTTTTGAGTAATCAACTAACCACTTGGATCAGATAACATCAGTCCTGCCTATGTTATGAACATGCATATTATGCCTCTCTATGGTCCTTCCTTTGTGAAGAGATCTACTCAACACTATTCCAATGATGCACATTTCACAATTCCAAATTCTTATCATTATTTAAGACATAGTGGAATTTCATCTTTAAATGCATTGTCTCTTGTGATGTCGAGTCTCTAAAGTCATCGAGACTGAGCGTACAATATTACATAATGTTCCACTAGAACTTGTTATTCAGAACAATTCCATTGTAACAAAGTCTCAAATTCAAGTATTGTCAACATGTAGTACCATAATAACAATTATGATCACACTAGCCTTTCATTGTACCCATAAATTAACTGGACTTCTAGAAATCAATACTCGTTGATTTTCTTAAGGAAGTGCAAATTTATGTTATACGATGTTTCGATAAGTGTCTAGCTAGACTTCTTCATCTTGTACACCTTAGTTGGATAATGTATGTGTGTGTATCTATTTAAAACCTTTAAAGATAGATAGATATATCCCTTGAAAGTTCAAACAATACCTTGCTATTCCTCAAAATTCGAAATATGAAGATGGATGTCGAAATCATATTGTGAATTTGAGAATGCAATTTACATAACCAACAAGCATATAGATCAGGTCTTTAAATTCTATTAGTGGGAGTATTTCCTCAATCATTTTAATGAATTAGAGAGAAACCTTTGCCACTTAGATTTTATGGTGCATACATTCCTATCCATGTAAATCTATTGTTTCCAACCTACTGTCACAAGACAAGGTTTAGGACAAAACAAATTCAGATTTAGTTTCCTTCATGGACTAAACTTTGTTATTCTAATTTCTTGCCTTTTGGCAGCTCACGGGCCTACGAGTGCTTGCATTTTGTTAGTAGCTCATCCATATTGACCAATATACTTTTACTAACTAACATACTTTTCCTTTGATATTTAAATGAAGATTATAGAACTCATAAGCATTGCCAACACAACTAGAAGTGCATTGAAATTAGAGTATGTCAATTAAACACAACAAGTTTTAAACCTCAGTTCGTGTGCTAGTGATAACTAAAAGGTTCACTATCGGTTGACTCTTGTATGTTTTCAAGATCAATATGATTCCCACTGACTTCTTTACCTATGAGATTTCTCTCCAGGAACATTCATTGCCAAGCTAAAACAAATATTCAAAAGTTCGTGTGGATTCCGGACAAGAAAACACCTCATAGAATTGATCTCAATTTATCTTTTGTTTCACGATTAATGAAAAACATCAAAACTCCATTTTTAAATGTGCTAGAGTAAGGAAAGTATTCATATTCCACATACGAGGTGTCCACATCCTTCTTAGCTTGAAATGAGTTTCAAGATACGATTTGCAGTTACTAGAGCATGGATCTAAAACTTGATTGGAACTCATCTATGATTGAGCCATTTCCAACAATGTTTGATTCCTTTTCTAATTCATACAATTGCACTAAAATGTTCTTTGAGGATTAATTCCAATTAATCCCAAATTAATTGTAGATTAATTCTACCTTATTTCACATTAATTTATTTATCATATAAATTAATGAATCAATCATTTAATAATTGATCTCATATTATTTTATTAATCACATAATTTATTAACAAAGAAATTATCTATTTCCAATTAATATATTCATCATAATATATTAACAAATCATTTATTACAATTTGTGAATCATATAATAAATAGATAAACATATCCACTATCACTCTAAATGTAATTCTCATAATGTTTTAGTTATGAGGGCAACCCAAAAATGACATTGCTTCTAACTACAAGAATATACCAATTTAGTTATTATTTATTGGTCAAATCTTCGTTTATAGTCGTTTAAGACCATGTACATTTCCTTTCTACCCGAATATATTGAATAACGTATTTTGTTAAATGTATAATGTATTTTTATGCTTTCTCAATGCTTTCCTTCATATGTATACAACGAGTATTACAGTTTATGATTCATCAAATAACTTATATCTTTATATAAATCTACTTATAACCTTGTGATTTTTATTAATATTAATCAATATATTACAACAAAGTGTAATTATGTCAATTGTAGCATTCTACTTTAACTTATATAACTGATTTATGATTTATACCTGTTAGATTATTATTTTCATAAACTCTTGACCAAAAATAAAGTATGATGCTATATTATGTATAAAACTTGAAAATCATCAAAATCTTAATAGACACTCATGTATTCTCTCCTAAATATTAAAACTGTAAAAGTGTGGCCGTAGAAACTCACATTCGATGTGTGATCTCGATCTCGATTCGTTTTTGTGAAGCTTTTCGTGAATAACCGCAAAGTAACCATTCTTGGACTTTAAAACATTTACGGGTTTGCTTTGTAAAATTTTAAACTTAAAGAGACTTGTTTTTAAATACTTTATAAAAAAGGCTAATTTGTAATTTATCTAACACAATGACTGGTTTGTGATAAATTGTATTCGAAAGATACCATTTTTGAAATGAAATAATCAATAGGGACATGATTTGAAAATATTTAGGTCAAGTGTCTAGTTTTAATTTAAAGGTATAACTAGAGGGGTTGTTTTTACCAACAACTTACAAATGCATAAAAGAAAAAAGGCGTCTTCGTCAGATCGGGGAAGAGGAACAGACAAATGCATGTTAGGGAGGAGGGAGTCATTCCCTCCCAACCCACTGAACCCACTGACAAATCATTTTTTTTGTTTTATTTTTCTTCATCTTTCCTAACCCACAACATACTAAAACCCTATATTTTTGAACCCACTCAACCCATTCAATTTGTTGGGATTATGATGTTGCATCTTGGTCTCGTTCCTTTTAGCCTAGTTTTGTAGTCGGTTTGGGCCTATCCAACCGTGCATTATTTTATTCTAGGGTTTTAGTATTTAAGCTGCATGCATGCATCCTTAGTAAGTAATGCTTTTATTATTCTCATCATAGTATTGTAAACCTTAGCTCGCCTATACAGTGGAAGTTCTTTATCGAGCTCTGCTGAGGCGTGACAATGTTTGAATCATAAGCTTCTTATTGATTCTATATTGTGTTCTTTGTTGTGTTGATTGAATAGTTTGTTCGTTATTAATATACCTGTGAAAGATCTAAACGATCTAGAGATTTATTTTCATCAATTGGTATCAGAGCAGGAGGCTGTATAATTCATACACATCTCTTCTGTTGAAGAAGTTATTGGGGTTTTTTTCCGCATTAATTGAAATTAATTGAGCCATCATTCCAAATTGGCGTATCTTATTAATTGTCGATCTTGCCCTAACAATAAACTACAAGTCTGATCTTAAACAGGTTATCGATCAAACATCATCACAATGTCTATGTAATATTCACAATCTAATCCAATTAACATCTCCAACAATATTGGATCAACAACAAGAATTGAAATCCTATACACTCAGGTTTATGAAGTCTGGACGCACCACTTCGAAGATTATGTAATCGGCTCAGAGGATAATGGGTATTTGATCTGGCAAGCAATTACAGTTGGTCCGTTTTCTCAATCAAGCACTTCAAAGATTGTCAAAACTCAAAAGGAGTACAATCAGCTCGTGAATGATGTGAAAGACATTCCTCAAGACGAGAAAGAAAAGATTCTGTGCAACATTAAAGCCTTAAGAATGATTATATTTGCTTTACAATCGGACACATTTTGATTGGTGAGTTCATATGCTACAGCAAAAGAAATATGGGATAGGTTAAAGGAATTATACTCTACCGATGAAGATCTGGAACATTCGATTCAAACCTTGCTACTTTCTGAATTTGGTAATTTCAAACAGAAGCCCGAAGAGAAACCCATCCAGGCCTTTGATCAGTTTAATTATCTCCTCAGTAAGATGATAAAGCACGGGATCGAAAGGAAGGTTATTGAGAAGAAGGTTACCTTCATGAACGATCTTAGACCCGAATGGAAGGCATTTGTGTCCACAGTGAAGGCACACAAACAACTCAAATCATACTCTCTGGCGAAACTAGTGGGAATTTTGAAGTCCCATGAAAGTACGGTATCAAAGTAAACAAATGTTGTTTCCAGCTTGGGTTCGTTGGCTCTTATCTCCAAAGGAAAGAGTGCTATTGAAGAAGAATAAGAATTAGATCTAGCTGAATATGATATAACCGCTGAAGAGTATACCCTGATGGTTTCCAATCAAAGAAAATTTATCACAAGGAAGTTCCCCGCCAACAAGAACCGAAACTGGCAGGGAAGTTATAGTTCCGAAAAGGTGAAGGAGGAACAAAATATAGGTTCAAAGTCTGAAGAATCTAAGAAGGAAACAAAGATTAGTGGTGACTCAGGTTTTGACTATCATTATTGGGGAGGCAAGAACCACTTTGCCAAAGACTACATGCTGAAGAAGAAGTATGAAAGAGTTGATGAAGACGATGAGGAAGAAAACCTCCTGAGACGATTAGAGGAGATCAAGAAAAATAAATTAGAAGCTAACAATAACACCATGAATGCTTTGATTGTATAGGATATAGGTGATAATGATGAATTTGGTGGAGTTCAGGTGTGGTCCACAGATTCAGAGGAAGAAGAAGTAAGAAAGCTCATTCATGGCAAGGCTCTTTTGGCAAAAGAAGAAAAGGTTGAGGGAAGATGTTTGATGGTGACATAAGGTGTATCACAGATGCGAGGATACACAACAGATGGTGGGTTGGATGACGAGAAGGAGCGAGAGGACCGGTGTTTCACTATGAAACCTGTCAGGCACAGATCAACGAATGTGATGAGTTTATCTAGAAGGTACAAAATATTCTCACTTCTATGAAAATTCCTATTACTAACTATGAAAAGGAACTAAATAGCTTAAAATCTAAATTTTCTAGTTTAAGTAGTAGTCTTACCAAACTCGTGTCACAAACTCTAACCTGACTTATCAAATTAGCAGGATATCATCGAAGAGTGAGGAGAGGAGAATCTGGATTGACCAGAAGGAGAAGGAATTAATTAGGTCTAGGGATGATTCAATCTATTTGCAACGAGACAATCTTAAGCTTTTAAAACAACGAAACGTTTTTTGTTTGATTGCGAAAAGATTATATTTTAATATCAGTCAGTTACATCTCGATTGTGAAATAGGAAAGAAGATACATCGCATGATTTTACCCTTCCTTGAGTTGAAGGAGGATGAAATCGATGCCGAAGCTTACAACTATGAAAATGTTGTATCTTCTGATGAAATATCTCTTGCCTACCAAATTGGTCTTGACAAAATAGAGTCCTACATAAAGTCAAAAGACCATAAGGACATGCTCAAAAATCTGTTAGATGAAAATGATAAATTGAAATTGAGAACCCGAACTGTATAGAAATTTGACTCGTTGAATGCCAAATTAAGTTCAGAAAATAAAATTGATGTTGAAAATGCATTTGAAGTTAACAAGGATGATGACATTAGTGAAATCTATGTAGAGGACGTGGTGGACTGTTCAGAATTTGTCAAGTGCGAACCCGAAACTAGTCAAAATCTTATTTCTGAAAACTCTGTTGAGTTCACTCGCTCATCGATAGACAAAACCAAAGTCCTCAAGGCAAAATCTGTTGTATATCAAAAGGTTCAAACAACTCCAAATCAATTTTACACCGTTCAAGGAGTCACACCTCAACAAACAGCAGAACTGACAGCATTGGTAGAAGAAGATAATGCTAATGGATGTGAGGAGTTTCTCTGGTCGGCACCGATAGATAATGATGATGAAACAAAAGGCCTATCTCAAAAAACCTCATGGAGAGTGAAGGGTAGGTATGTGGCAGAACCACTTAATGAACCAACATGATATGATGTGCCAAGCACAAGTGGCACCAAAACAAATTTAGGTGAACCAGTGATAGCATCCAGCGAGACTTGTTCGTCAAAGAGCGAAAGCCATGCTCAAGTACCGAAGAAAAGGCCAATATTCATAAAAATCCAAAACATGTGGAAGAACAAAAACACCAACGTAATCTGAGATTCAAGAAGAATCTTTCAGAAAGAAAACAGTTTTGGCGATCCTAGAATCCTCATTACGTTAGGTATGAAAAGACAAATAAGTCACGAGGAGAACCAAGAGCCAACCGAAAGGAGAGTTTCGGGCATCAGAATGTAAGCCACCGAAATAGTAACTTTGGTCATCATGGGAATAGCAACCGAAAGGAAGGTTTCGGTCCTCACCATGTAAGTAATCGAAATGAAGGTTTCGGTCCTCAACATGTAAGGAACCGAAATGAAGGTTTCGGTCCTCAACATAAGATCAACCGAAAGGATGGGTTCAGTCCCAGATCCAATTGTCAGAAGAACAAAAGGGTAGAAAGTATTCATACTCAACCAAAGAAGAGAAATAATCAACGATCTAATCAAGCTTCTAAACCTCATTCTTCTCATTCTTATTCTAATTCTCACTTATCTAAAGATTCAAAAGGGAAAGGAAAGCTCTTTCCAGATAATGATGGATGCCCAAAAGAGACCCAAAAGAATGCAAACGTCAAAACCACAAATGCTACGACTAAATCAAATGAGTCTAAGTCAAACAAAATCAAAGTTTTTACAATAAAAAGAAAAGACGAAACAACTCTAATAAAAAGAACTTATCTGGTTGATGTTTCTCTTACTATTCCCTGTCCTGTAAAAGGCTCACAAGGATCCAAGAAACTTTGGGTTCCTAAATCTGCTTGATATTTTGCAGGTTATTCGTGACGAGCAGTTTGACGAAGAATGGTACATTGATAGTGGCTGCTCGCGTCACATGACAGGAAGAAGAAAAGAACTGAGGGAGTTTCGGTCTCTCAAGGATGGTGGAACAGTGAAGTATTGAAGGACTACAGCACAACCTCATCAGTGTCTCACAGCTGGTAGTTGGGACCGGATTAAAGGTCTCCTTTGATGATGAAGGCTCAGAGATTGTTGAAAAGAAGTCAGATAATATTCTGCTAAAGTCGAAGAGAAAGGGAGAAATGTACCCTTTAAATCTCAATCTTATTAGAGGGAAACCAGCAATTTGCTTGCTAACGAAGGCACACTTAGACGAAAGTTGGTTATGGCATCGAAGGCTCTCTCATCTCAATTTCAAAGATATCAACAAGCTGGTACTAGGAGATCACATTCGAGGCCTTCTAGTTCTCAAGTTTGATAAGAACATCTATGTGCAGCTTGTGTAATGGGAAAGAAAAGTCGACAAAGTCATCCTTCTATTATCAACACAAAGGTGATAGAACCATTAGAACTGTTACATATTGATCTATGTTGTCCTTCCTCTATCGAAAGCATTGGTGGAAACAAGTACATACTTGTCATCGTAGACGACTTCTCTCGCTTCACATGGTCCTTTTCTTGAAGCAAAAATCAGAGGCAACTCCTAAGCTCAAACTCTTCATAAAGCAAGTAGAGATTCAACTACGAAAAGTGGTTTGTAACGTTAGAAGCGACAATGGCTTGGAATTTAAGAACAAGGATTTCGAAGATTTTCTAGCTGAGAAGGGAACGACTCACAATTTTTTAGCTCCATATACTCCACAGCAGAATGGAATCGTCGAAAGGCAAAATCGTTCTCTGTGCGAAGCGGCTCGAACTATGCTGAGCTTCGGTTCCTTGCCTTTATATTTCTGGACTGATGCTATTGCTGCTGCTTGTTATATTCAGAATAGATCGTGTCTAAACAAGCGATTCTCAATCACTCCTTACAAGATCTTGAACAACCGCAAGCCTAATGTGAAGTTCTTTCACGTATTCGTTTCAAGATGCTTCATCTTCAACTCAAAGCAGAATCGAAACAAGTTTGATGCTAAGGCTGATGAAGGGATCTTTCTAGGATACTCCTTGAACTCTAAGGCGTATAGAGTTCTGAATAAATGCATAAAGAAGATTGAAGAGACATACTATGTCACTTTCGATGACAGTTATGTCAAGAAGTTGAAGACAACTGAAGGTGCAATGCAGGAAATCTTTCCAAAGTCTAGTCAAGTCACTATGCCTATTTCAAATCTTTTTGAGCAATATATGCTTCTATTTGATGAACCAGAAAAATCTATTGACTCTGAATCGAAGGATGAAGATAACAGAGTTGACAGTTTGAAGCAAATTATTGACGATGCTGCGCAGAAGATGGTAGCTAAACAGCAAAAGGAAATTGAAAGGCCTGACTCAAGCGAACCTTCTGGTAACTGTTCTTCTATCTAGGGGGAGGGTTCGTCTCTACCAAATAATCAGGGTTCATCATTTTAGGAGGAGAATTCATCATTACAGTCATCAAGTTCAACTAAAAGTCCAAATGAAAGGGAACATTCTGATCCAGAAATTGAACTCGTATCATCATTCAAGGGGGAGAATACGAATGCTAATGATGATGATACACAATCAGATTTTGAAGAAGAAATCAATGCAGAACTGGATCCCTCTTGTGATCCAAATTACCCTCCTTTCATTAAATGGACAAAAGACCATCCTCAAAGTCAAATAATTGGGGAATCCTCTGAAAAATTAGTAACTCGATCACAACTGAAAGTGAAGCAAGTTGCATTATTCTCTCAAGTAGAATTTTGCATGTTCAACTCGTTCGTCTCTAAAGTTGAACCGAAGACGGTCAATTTAGCTCTTGAGCATTCTGATTGGGTACAAGACATGCAAGACGAGCTGAACGAGTTTGAAAGAAACAAAGTATGGCGTCTAATTCCAATTCCAAAGGATGCTTCAGTTGTCGGTCTCAAATGGGTATTCAGAAATAAGATGGATACGGAAGGGAATGTGATTCGTAACAAGGCCCAGTTGGTGGTGAAAGGATACTATCAAGAGGAAGGTACATATTATAAAGAGACCTTCGCTCCAGTTGCAAGATTAGAGTCGGTTCGAATTTTTCTTTCTTATGCTGCACACAAGAATTTTGAAGTCTATCAAATGGACGTAAAGTGTACCTTTCTCAACGGAGAACTTGAAGAAACCAGGTACGTTGAGCAACCGCCAGGCTTCGTGAACGAGAAGCATCCATATCACTGCTATATTATGGAAAAAGCAGTATATGGCCTGAAGCAGTATCCTAGAGCATGGTACGAGACCCTAACTCGATTCTTAAAAATGTCCAAATTTAAACAATGTTCGGTTGACCGAACCTTCTTTCGTAAGAGAGAGGGTAACCACCTTATGATAGTCCAAATTTATCTTGATGACATCATCTTCGGCTCAATAAATCCTAGCCTAACAGCTGAATCCAGGAAGCTGATGGAAACTAAATTTGAGATGAGTTCAATAGGTCCAATTAACTTTTTACTTCGCTTAAATATTAGACAGGGTCCCGAAGGCATTTTTATCAATCAATAGGCATATACAAAAACGTTACTTTCCAAGTTTGGGATGTTAGGCGATTCAAGGGTGAAGGTTCCTATGGCGTTTGGCACCAAGCTGACACCATCATTGACAAACCGGCTACTACCATCACACTTTATCGTCAGATGATTCGATCACTGATGTATCTTATAGCCAGCTTGCCGGATATTATGTTCTCAGTCTGCTATTGTGCTCAATTTCAAGCCAACCCATGCGAACCTCACATGTTGGCAGTGAAAAACATCTTTCGCTATCTAAAGCGAACCTCCCCTCTCGGTTTATGGTATCCAGCCAACTCAGGATTTTTTGTCCAAGCATTCTCAGATGTTGACATAGGAGGTTGTGGATTGGATCGTAAAAGCACTACTGGAGGATACCAATTTCCTGATGGTAAATTGGTTAGCTGGAAATCAAAGAAACAAACCTGTGCTTCTCTCTCCATGGCTGAAGATGAATATATAGCCACTGCCTCATGCACATCTCAGGTCGTTTGGATACAAAGTCAGCTTAGGGACTATGGGTTGAATATGAAGAAAACCCTACTATATTGCGACTCCGAAAGTGCAATTAGGATTTTTCATAACCCAGTGCAACACTCGAAGACAAAGCACATAGCATAACGGTATCACTTCATCAAAGATCATGTGGAAGATGGTAACGTAGAGATTCATTTCGTTAAGACCACTGATCAATTAGCAGATATATTCACTAAGGCTTTACCTGAAGCAAGTTTCAATAAGATCTTACAAGGCCTACGAATGATAGAAGCAGAATTAGTACCAAAATCTCCTTCACTTCATTAAAGGTAAGAAGCGAAATCGAGCGAATGCTCGGTCTATTTCGGGTTCGGTTCACCAGGGACCGAAATGAACCGAACACTTGGTCTATTTCGGGTTCGGTCCTTCTGAACTCGTTCGCTTCTTTTTCATTAAAAGGAACTTTGGTTGCATTCTTTTGTATACTCTTTTTCATACTTATTTTTATGTTTTTCTTTTCAAAATTTTTATATAAAATCCAAAAATATTTTTTTTATTTCGAAATTTTTCACAAAATACAAAAGTATTTTTCATTTTATTTCATTTTTCGTATGTTTTTTTTTTCGTATCAAAAATACTCTCAACAGGGACACCATTTAGGGATACAAAGTCAGCTTAGGGACTATGGGCTGCAACAGGTATAAATTCGTTTCATAAGACTAGTTTAGTGTCCCTAAATGCATGCTGCTGCATGTTGACCAAAGCCTCAAATGACTTTGAGTGAAGCCTTAATAATGTGATAAATACAAATCATGTTTTCAAAATTAGGTTGTTACATTCACTCTAATCGAGAGATACCTTACTCTTCTCATATTGAGTTTAGAGTTTTCTGTTAGGTCCTACTTTTATAGCAGACGTACATTCGCTTCTTATAACCACCTCCATCATTTTTTCTCCATTACACTTTATCTCATTCATGTAACCCTTGAGACTCTCAGCACTTACCACTGAGGTTTATGGTTACACAACATCTGTGTTTATGATCTTAGTTACGTGCAACTATGTACTAAGTGAAACCCAAAGACAACTCATTACCCATAATGCATTGACGGTGAACAATTACTATGTTCTAGCATTCACCAATGAAATCTCTTTTTATTTTGAGTGATCCTTTTGAGTTGTATATTACCAAGGCTTTTCTTCCCCAAGGACCTAGTTTTTTTTTTTTTTTAGATTTCTTACTTAAAATTCAACAAGTCACTGAAAATATCTATAACCTACTTGTTCAACAGGCCACACTGGTCTCACAAGTACTTTATACTCTTTTGGTCTTATATCAACTACCGAAATCTGAATTGAAGAGAAAGCCACCCTTACCAACATCATCTCTAAAAGATGCCTTTCATTGCTTCTTCAATAGTCTTTGATTGTATTTTAACAGGAAACCACACAGACACTTTGAAGTCTCTCTTGACTTGAAAGGAAGAGATTCGTGCCCGGGATCTACTATTTCATGTCTTAATTAACATCACAATATCCCATAAAGTTCGATTTATTTCTTTTTCATTCACACTCTAAGCACGAAAATCTTTGATTTTCCAAAAGTCTAGTTCTATTTTATATATGAGCTAATTTTTATAGCTTGGGTTCTAAAAGGCATTATGGTGATTTTCAATCGATATTATATGGGTGACAATGGTTCATGTTATTTATATGGGTGACGTTTCAGATAAAGCACGATGGATGAGTAAGCAATTATCTAATCGTTTCGTCGATTTCAAAAAGGTACTTTCTATGGAAAGGCGTATAAAAAGTGAAACATTTGTTCTCTATCCTGCTTCATTATTAGGGTTGCCAACTATCTACTCCCCGTCGCATCAGGAACCGTTTCACAAAAGAATGAGATTTTAGGCGGATCATTCTTTCTCACACTCTCACGATCAACTTTACTCTTTTACCACTCACAAATCTTCTAAAAGGAAAAGGCTATTTCTCTCATTTTTCATCATCTTCTTCTTCACCTTCATCAATGGCGGAATCATCTTTTGTTCAAGACACCTCTGCTCACTCCAATCTTCTGGTCATTAAACCCAACCAAAATCTCATTATCGACCATAGGCCTTCAACCTATGAACCCTACATGCTGCAAATTGTGGAGTGCCTCAAATACTCTCCACTTGTTATCGCTCTAACACAGGTGGAGGTTGTTCCCATTTCTTGCCTTTCTCACATCTACTCTACTTCATACTATGACAAAGTTACTGAGAGACTACACTTTAACATTCACAATGAGAAGACCTCAATTTCCAAGAATCGCTTATGCAACCTACTAGGTCTTGCTCATGAACCCACCATGGTAAACCCCGATTCCATCACCACTGGTCAATTGTTCTCAATTTTCTACGATATGGGGTACACTGAAACCCTAAACGCAGTGATGCCGTTCAAGAAATCCTGCCTTCATCCTCAATGGAATGGCCTCTTCACATTGTTGTTCAAAGTTCTTTCTGAGCGAAGCGCTGGATCTGATAGTGCAAGCAAGTCCTTTATGACCATGCTATATGGCTTGTACAATGTCGTACATTTGGATTATGGCTCAGTTTTATGGAAACAACTTGTTCAAAGCTTATCCTCTTCTTCATGCCATTCTGAAGTCTCCTGTGGAAGGTTGTGGTCCCTTGTCACAAAATAGGCAATGGATCATCTCCATGTCCTAATCATGGCAGATTCGCTTCTCTATTCTATTGCCACGTTTCATACAACCAAGATTCTAGTCACTGATCCGTCTAAGTATCTGTTTGTTGGATCGATTCTGGCATCCATGTATGCTCGTGTATCTGACCAAAGTGCAATCATTCAATAATACAAGAAACTTCCATCTTTGGGCCCAAGGGAACTCACACCAGCAATGGTTCGTTCCATTGAGGAAGCAGATAAAGCATTCAAGAGGGGAAAGAAACAAGATAAACATAATGAATACTGGTAATCAAAGGATCTAAGGGGAAAACTCCAAAGAAACGAAAGACTGAGAAGGCAGCACCTCCATAGCCCAAGTAGAAAAAGACAAAGAAACCTACTCGGAGGCTTATTCTTTAGTCCTCGAGTGATTCATATTCTGATTACGTGCCTATTGGACATAAAGACCCTCTCCTACTGCATCTGGGAGCGAAAGATCTGATGGGGAGGTTTCGGTTCGTGGTGATACCCCTCCTCGCTTGCCGACTCCAGAGGTACCTATTCGATCTAAAGCACCTTCTCCTCCACCTGCTTCTATTCCTATTTCCTTACCCACAACCTTCCCGGTTATCACATCTCAACCTTCTTCCACGATTCCCATCCCTACACCCATTTTTGTTGATGCTACTACTACCACAACCATGGGAGTTCAGACCAACGTATCAAATACGGGGGTTCATTCTTCTACACCCGAAACCCCTATCACTACTAAACATCCATCTCCTACCCGTTCAACTGACACCAAAACTGTTCTTGGAGGTACAAACGATGATGACGATGCTCTTATCACCAAGCGACATATTAAGGCTGTGACTGATAAGCTTGTTCAGTTACTTTCCTTTTCCTCTGCTAATCCCTACTTAGAAGCTGCTCTCAAGGCCCTCTTCTCTTCTGCAGTTAAGGAGCATGACAACTCTATCTCCAATGCAGCGAAGGCCATTGATGCCTCCAATTCTCAATGCCAGAAGGCTTCGCTTGCAGTGGAAACCTCTACTAAAGATTGCAAGGAAGCGACCGCAAAAGTCGAAAAACTAATCTCAGAAGCTCAAATCTTTCTAGATTCCCTTCAAGCTGCTGCTCAGAAAAATTCAAATACCATGACTACTTCGGTTGATTCTCTTAAACGCTCACTGGAGGCCGAGCTATCACAACTTGGTGTGGCTCATAAAGCTATTGAACCTTCTAATGAAGAGCTTCATACCAAAGTTGATGAACGGTTAACTACTTTTGAGGCAGAGCTAGCAGTTGAAAACAAAGTTATGGATGAGTTGGACAAGCGAACCTCTCAGCTCAAAATCTAGAACTTAAAGCTCCGTATTGCAACTCAAGAGCTTAATGATCTAAAATCTGAAAGAGAGGTGATTCACAGTTCTTTTGGTGATGTCCATTCGATCTTGCTTCATCTCCTGGACGTTCATGACTCAATCTTAACGATCTTTATTCACCGTCACTTGGCTGAGAAGCTACGTCCAGCCTTGGATATTCTCAGTCGCATTGAAGGTGTTTCAGACACTTCCGTTCATCCGAAAAAAGGGGGAGAAAAGAAATCCCAAGGAGGCAAAATTGACAAAACTCAACCTCCATCTCCTCCAGAAATGAAAGCTACTGGTGGACCAAAGGATAATGAAGCTTCGGCCAGTAAAAGTCAAAAGAAAAAGAAGATCATTGGCGAAGTTGATGAGGATGAAGAGGATGTGTAACACCCGGTTTCCTAGGTACATTAATTAATATTATAATTTAAATTGTGTTGAGGTGACTCGACGAGTTGGTGCTTAGACTCGTCGAGTCAGGTCGCGAATGGGTGACGTGGAAGATGATTAGACTTGACGAGTCAGGGGAATGCACTCGCCGAGTTAAATCTGGCGAAAGAAACCTTAACTTCTTTGGTTTGGGACCTATTTAAGGAACCTTATAGCGACCATTTGCGGCTACCAGACCCTTGAGAGAAACCCTAAGAGTGCTTGAGCATTTATGAGAGGAAAGAAGCCATTCTTTCATCTTTGTGGGTTTGTTTTGCAAAAAGAAGGTGGTTCCAGCTTAGAGGAGGCCAAGAAGTTTTCATATCTGTGGATATCGAGAAAATAACATCATCCTTAATGTAGCATATCGATCCTTTTTCTGTCTTGTTGAAGAATCCATGGATCTACGGTTTTCTATACCCTTTATTGGGATGATTGTTGGATATATGGTCCCTTATCATGTTTAGACTTCGAATCTGGACCCATAGTGGTCCAGAGAGCTTTATCCATCTTGCTTTATGATGAGTTATGGAAGAAATGGGCTTAGGATGTTGTATTTGGGGCAAATGATTCAAGCAGAGTTATTTGGAAGATGCATGAGTATCAAGTTTGAACCTTTACGTGTTTATTGAGCTTGGGAAGGTCAGATCTATGGATTACAGGAACAGATCTGACCTCAGAAGGCCATTTGAGTTTGAGCATGGAATGAACTCGCCGAGTCCTTGAGCAGACTTGACGAGTCAGACCGGGTTGTCCCATGACTCAAACAGTTGGTGATTCACCGAGTTGGGGGAACGACTCAGTGAGTCAGTTGGGATTTAGGGGACTTGAGTTCACATCTGAACTCGCCGAGTCAGTGCCTGACTCGACGAGTTGGGTCAAAGGGTGTCCATTGACCAGCGTTGACCAGAGTTGACTTGTGTTGACTTTAGGGCATTAGTCAAACTATGTCGGGGAGGTATTAACTAGAGATGTATTTATACTATAGTAGGAAGCTAGGTCGGAAGATTGAGCGCGAGTGATCCTCCGACATCTTCGAGGTGAGTCTTCTCACTATGCCTTACCCGATGGGGTGATTATGTGTGACCGGAAGGTCTTATATGTATGATGAAATTGTGATGTATGTTGTATATGTAATATGTTTTGATACTTATGGACCGGAAGGTCAACAAAGTATGGACCGAAAGGTCAACAGAGCATGGACCGGAAGGTCAACAGGGTTATGGGATGGAAATCCCCTGAGACACTTGGATCGGGAGATCCCATAGAGCTATGGACTGGAAAGGCGTATGCGTTGTACGTGGTATTTTGGGGAACTCACTAAGCATTATTGCTTACCGTTTTCATGTTATGTGTTTCAGGTACCAGTGATGATCGCAGGAAGGCGCCGACATGATCAGTAGACACTTATGGTGGAGATGTTTTGAGATTCTGGGGATTTTGATTTGCACTTATGATATGTAAAAATAATTGATACATGTTTTTTGAGAATTGTGATTGGGGTATTTTTATTAATTTAAAATGAAAAATTATTTTGAAATTTCACGGTGTTACAGGATGATATTGATGATATCGTTACAAGAGCTCCTTCCAAGCCTTATCTAAAATTCAAGCCTTCTGAGCAAGAGCTTCAGGAGAAGATGAATCGGTTGGAGAAAGAAATGAAAGAGAAGGAACTTCTTGATAAAAAGAAATCAATGTTTCCCGAATGTACTATTGAATCACTCCAGAGGGAAGTCATTGATGAACCAAGTACTCAATGGCTTCAACCTGTTTTATCGTTCAGTCTTGAGAACTAGAAGGACGCTCAGTTCGACATGTCAATCAACCGAAAGGCATTCATCTTTCACTGGTTTGCCTCGACTGTTGTCGTTCCTTCTCCAGACCCGAAGGTTGATCGGGATTTGCTGGAATATCATCTAGAATTTTCTCAACCACAGTACCTGACCTGAAGCTTGAAGAAAATTACAACAGTCAAGGAATTGAAGCCCTATTCAGCTGGGAAATTTATCAATGTCAAATTCAAAATGATATGAGGCTCAGATAGCTCGGTCCATACCATTTCCCTAGCTGACCTTCCAAATCTAAACCCACACGACTGGATACTCCTCAACAATATTCTGCTATGTAATCCTCAGGAATATCAGCCAATCGTTCATCATATCAAACGAATGCTTATTTGTTACATTCATGAAGTAGCAAAGATCGTTCAAGAGATTGCCACTGCTATCCACAAGCGTACTACGGTCAAACCAATTGGAAGAGCTGGAAATGTAAACTTGATGATCAAGGACAAGATTGACACGAAGTTTCATATTGTGATGTTCATTAGGGGCAAAGGTCAAAAATGCCTATTCGCTCTTATTAACAAACATCTATTCTCTGCTGCTTGCTTGGAACATTTTTTGTAGATCATCCATAGGTGTAATCAGAACAGTGAAGCTGACAAGAAGCTGTTTACTGATATACTTCGTTGGTATATTCAATTTCGGCAGACGCTTCTTGCTATTAATACTTGGTTGTTTAAAGTTGTGAAGCAAGTCAAGGTCACACAACCAAAGTGAGTCTCGCCCCAATTGCGCAAAGGGGGAGATTGTTGGGATTATGATGTTGCGTCTTGGGCTCATTCCTTTTAGCCTAGTTTTGTAGCCGGTTTGGGCCTGTCCAACCGTGCATTATTTTATTCTAGGGTTTTAGTATTTAAGGTGCATGCATGCATCCTTAGTAAGTAACACTATCATTATTCTCATCATAGTATTGTAAACCCTAGCTCGCCTCTACAGTGGAAGTTCTTTATCGAGCTCTGCTGAGGTGTGACTACGTTTGAATCATAAGCTTCATATTAATTCTATATTGTGTTCTTTGTTGTGTTTGATTGAATAGTTTGTTCTTTGTTAATACCTCTGAAAGATCTAAACGATCTAGAGATTTATTTTCAACACAATTTAAAAAAATACAAAACAATCAAAGGTAAAATCTTAATTAGCAATAGAGTTATCGGCGGTACCACTCCCAGTTCAATGGATTGGTTAATTGGTTTCATTAACCCACTTCATCATCTCTCTCTCTCATTTTCTCTTGTACCATGTGTTTTAAAACTTGTACCTTAGTTGTTTTGCATTTTTTATAATTGAGTGGGTTGAGAAAGATAGGATTTATGTGTGTTGTGGGTTGGAAAAGATGAAGAAAAAAAAGAGAAAAAAATTGATGAGACATTGGGTTCAGTGGGTTGGGAGGGAACGAATCCCTCCTCCCTTAGGGAAAAAACAAAGGCAGAAATCAAAGAGTTAGGGCTTTGATTCTCTTCTGATCGGAAAGGATATCACGAAGACATACAATGGAAAGGAAGGTTCAACAATCACGATGGGAGGGACTGATATGGGTTCAATACACAAACGAGGGGAGAAAGGGAATGCAATCTCCGATCCTATATCGATCAGGAAGTGGATACATGAATGGAATCAGCAAGAAAAGTGGGTTGGTGGTTTAGAAAAAACGATGGGAGGTAGATGCAATCGATCTCCACGAGCCATCGTGGGTTCCCATCTCATCGTTAGTAACATCATTCGGAAGAGAGAGCAAGTCAGCAGTTGCAGCTATCGCTGTGATCGGTGGTAGATGGGGAGGATTCTATGGCGGCTTCCCTTGGATACTTTCTTCCTATCACCGATGGTTGAACATGAAGGGATAGCAGATTGATTGAAGGCAACAAAGCAGCTCCTGTCAATAAAGGAAGAGCAATGGAACGAGGGTTGTTGACCCTCTCGATCTTTTCAGAATTACCAACCACTCCGGTGGTGTTTCTTTGAGCAGTCAATAACGAAGAAGAAAGAAGAAAGAAGAGAGATAAGGTAAAGCTATGAATGATTTAAGGTAGTCCTAAGGGTAAAATTTCTCCGCTTTCTCTCTGATTTGGTTGCACCATTGAGATCCTTTAGAGTGTTATTCTTCCTTTAAGTGTTGTTTTGGCTAAGTTGATACGTGGAAGAAAGATACTTGGTTGTTAATTTTCTTTGTGATTGTACTTTTAGATAGATTTAGAAGCAATATATTACTTCAATTAATTATGTATTTGTGTATGTATTAACATGTATTTGTGTATGTACTAACATGTATTTATGTAATATTGAGCGATGTGGTAGAAAATGTAAGCGTAGCAGCTATATTCATATAGTTAGAAGTTTGAATTGAATTATGCTTGACTAAAAGTGCCAAATGTATAATGTTATATTTGGAATATCTAAAATGGTGATATTTTCTAACTTTCTCGATTCGTGTGCCCTCGATCCAGATATCAAATAATTTTTCGGAAAATGATGAA